>NW_027272684.1:0-328563 GCF_040938485.1 Diadema antillarum
TTTTTTTTTTTTTTTTTGGGGGGGGGGGGTGGGGTGGGGGGGGGGGGGGGGATTTTTGGGGGGGGTGGGGGTGGGGGGGGGGGGGTAGGAGGAAAAATGCATCTGACAACCTCCTAAAGGAGTTTGGCATTTGTCACAGCCAGGGATGATATTGAGGTTTGTTGAAAAAATCGGAAATCAACATTTTCAGGCGATTTTGACACATGGAAAAAGCAAAATGTGTATAGACTTGAGAAACAAAACAAAAAAAATCTTAAATCAGATTTAAATCTACAGAATATCATGCCAGCACATCAATAGTATACAGGGTGCAAAGTACAACTGACCCTCTGGTCTCCTTCCTCCAAAGATGATGGCATCGATGGGCACCCCAGCCGGGTCCTCCCAGGCCGGGTCCATCACCGGGCACTGCCGGGCAGGGGCGCAGAAGCGCGAGTTGGCGTGGGCCGCGAGCAGCTTCTTACCGTCCGGCGTCTTCATGCCCTTGTTCCAGTTCTCCTTGCCAAGCCACGTGGTAATCTTCACATTCTGTTACATGGAAATGGGAGAGGGGAAACAGAGACAAGTAATGAGAAAAGTGCTCTCATCTTTAGGAAAAAAGTTAATTTTGGCATTTAAACATTACATAAATTGTGGTTTCCTATCGGATCTCATTCAGTGAAGAGTTTTTGTATACTTGGTGCTGTGGTAAAAAGTCTTTCCATTTTCCATTCCAGGTGAAGAGGACCAACTATCTTATACCTTTCTTCTTTTCTTTTTTCAAAACTTGCCTGGAAGAAAAGCATTTCATTACAGTCAGGTATCCAGGGTGGTCCACAACTTGAAATTTTAGCATGTTGCAAGCTCAGAATCTGAGAATATTGCAGAAATTGAATATGCGCGGAGCGCACACGCGGAGCGCACACAATGAGTACGTAGTACGCAATATTTTGCCGCTTATCTCTCTTTGTGCTGCTTACATTCAATGTTCTCTCTCATGTTTTGCACACAAATATCTAAAGTACCTGGTAGTTTGATGTTTCTTATCTTATGCACATGTTTTGCACATTTTTGAATACTTTTACTTTGAGCTTGTTGCAAATTCTTAAGAATGTTGCATGGCATGTTGCTGGTTTTTTAGGATGTTGCACAAGAATTTTAGCATGTTGCAGCGACATGCTAAAACCCCTCGTGGACCACCCTGGGTATCATTTGCGCCTCATATTTGGCATTCTGATATCATCTAAGTTTTTCAAAGACACAGACAAGTCCAACAATGTGTATTGTAAGGACTGATTTGAAATTGCACTGCAGGAGTAGAGAGTACTTTCAACAGAAATGTCATCAATACAACATTTGGCAAAAATCGAATGCAATAAGCGTACTCACATCTGGTGTCTCTTTCTCAAGACCCTCCCAGAAGAATCCGCCATCATCCGTCGATGCCACATTTGTGAAGACAGTGTTGCTCTCGATGGTTGCCATTGCGTTGGGATTCGTCGAGTTTGATGTTCCTGGTGCTACGCCGAAGAACCCGGCCTCGGGATTGATGGCCCGCAGCCTGCCCTCGCTGTCAAACTTCATCCAGGCGATGTCATCACCGACACACTCTGCCTTCCAGCCAGGCAGGGTGGGGTTGAGCATGGCCAGGTTGGTCTTGCCGCACGCACTGGGGAAAGCGGCTGCCACATAACGCTTCTCTCCCTCTGGGTTCGTAAGCCCAAGAATCTACAGTAGGAAAGAGAGAGAGGGATATAAATACATTTGCCCAGGCAAATAGCAAAATGAAGCAAATTTACTATTTCATACACAAACTAGATAAATTGCTACATCCAAAGAATCATCATATCTTGATGTCCACAGAGGATACTTTTCACAGAAACTCAACAGCTGAGAGAGAAGGAAACTGATACAATGATCACCTCCAAACTAGGAAAGTATATTCATTTGTGTAACTACATTCTTTTGCAGCCATAATTCCCTTTCATATTGCAATCGACCCAAGTCTGTTTTTCCACATTATCTCATATTTGAATTCTGCTTGCTTGTTACCTGTAACAACTAAGGCATTAATTTCTAAATCAAGACTTGCCAGCTTTGATATCACGAGGGTTACAGCCTGTATTCACACCCCACCGATGTGGATGCACTTTCATTGTTTCCAATCTTTATGCCAAGAAAGGAAGCAGTACTTTTAAACACCACGTCTACTACTCATGAAAGTACTACTACTACCGATGATAAAGTCATCATCATCATCATCATCATCATCATCATCATCGAATGATAAAGAACAACATTACAATTCCATGTTTATGCCAGAAATAGAAATTGTTTTGTTTGATTCTGTTTTTGCAACATCACAAATCACAAGCTACAGTGAATTTTAACAAATCATCACTGCTTAAAAACACGAAAACATACTTTGTCTTCATGATTCCAACTTCTCAACAATATGTGTTAAAAAATAAGAAAAAATAAAAAATCTTACTCACCAGCATGTGTTCTGCTAGCCAGCCCTCGTCTTTGGCAATCCGCGATGCGATGCGCAGCGCAAAGCACTTCTTTCCCAGCAGGGAGTTGCCTCCGTAACCACTGCCGAACGAGCAGATTTCGCGGCGGTCTGGAATGTGTGAGATGATGGTCTTCTCTGGGTTGCATGGCCAGTTATTGACCAGAGGTTCTGGGGGTGGAGCACAAAGGTCAGACACATGAGTTTCAAGAGAGTTGATATCAAAACTAAGACACTCCTTCACAAACGGGAGAACCCTGCCTTCAATTTGCAAAGATATACTGTAAACACCATATATTTAGCGAGTCTAAATTTTCACAAATCGGGACTTCCCAACGATTTCACAAGTGGTTAAATTCGCAATGGTGGAGCATAGTATACATGCATGTCACATTCACATAAGGATCAGAGTCAATATCTTTGTGCGTTTTTAAATTTGTGAATAGAACCTCACTAACACAATTCACAAAAATAAAGACCTCGCCAAATATTCGCCATACACAGTAATCATAATACGTTGAGTAAGTATTACATAATCACATCACAGCAAATGACCTATCCTGCAACACTTACAAGGCTGCCTTAATACAGAGCTCCAGCTCAGTTTGGAAAACACAAAACAGTTAGATCTGCTACAAAGGGTCTACAATGCAGGCCACACCAGATGAATCAGTATAAGTATGTAATACCTATGATTCAAACTTCTTAACACAAATGGCCATAGTCAATTGCATAGGTTTTTTTTGTTTGTTTGATTTGTTTTGTTTTGTTTTTACATGCCCGATCGAAATTTTATTCCTATGAACAATCCTCAATAATTTTTTTCTGTACAGATGTCGCAACAAGGACGAAAACAGAGAACACAGAAAACAAAACAGTAAATTTTGGACTCATGGTCTCTTTGTACATATCAAAGAACAAAGTTCACATTGCATTTATCATACACAAAAATGATGAAGACACCACATCCATTGCAAAGTTAATTCATTCATATTCAATTGACCGTCCCAATTCATGAAAAAAAAAAATCATTCTGTTTGGTCTTGTGTCAGCAACATGGTCTTGACAGAGTAAGAGAAGGACAGAGGGATAAAGAGACAGAGAGAGAAGAAGGAAGATTAAAGGAGAGATCAGCCATCATCTTAGGGAGGATAAATTGACAGACATAGCAGTCCTGTGTAAGCAATGTGGGATGGGAAATAGCACCCTACAAATATTGAATTCCAATTGGGTTCTGCCTAATGGTCAGGGCAAAAAATCCCGGCACCCTTTACCTTTGAGCGGAAGCGGCTGCCCGACGCTGTGGAGACACTTCACGAATTCTCCGTCCCCGAGGGTGTCCAGGACCTGTTTGCCCATCCTGGTCATGATCCGCATGCTGGCCACCACGTAGAGGGAGTCCGTCACCTGGATGCCGATCTTGGACAGGGGCGAGCCCACTGGCCCCATGCTGAAGGGAATGACGTACATGGTCCTCCCTGCAGCCAGATCACAATGGACAAACACGGGAAGAGAGATTATGTTATATCTGTTTGTACTGTAAGAAGAGATGACCCTACCCACACACACACAAAAAAAAATATTCGTATTTGAAATCAGATGACACATGATTCCAATTATTGTTACATCCATAACATCAAATGTTCTACAATCATTAATACTTACACATTTGCATGACATCATTTCAAACATATTCAAAAACATTGTGCTGTGCACTCTCTTATACTTGAACTCAGTGTCATTTGAATTCAAGTATTGTCTTATTTCAACTTTATGGCATTGTTGCTTATTCATATTGGCTGATTATTTCAAGCACTATGAAATCATAGAAACATGGCTTATGCTCCATTTTGCTTCTAGTGCCATTTGGCATATGAGGTCACATCATTTCAAATTCTGCTACCTTTTTGCGCTTACTGTAATTTGCAGGATAAACATGACTACATTACAACAATACCATGGTATTGAGAGGAGCTCACTTTGGAACCACACTGGTACTGGTACAAATGAACTTTGCCCAAGCAAAGGACTCACAGTTTACAGATTGAAGGCAGTCATAATTAACCACTTGGTTGTTAAATATTCACCATGGGAAACAAACATGAAAAAAAAAAAATCAAGATACATGTACAGGGTAAGTGGTTTTAACTGTCTGTAAACCAAAGAGAGACATGGTTGTGTGTGTATGTTCAATTGGATGACATCCTACTAAAACCATCAGGTCTACATGCATCAACTGCATGATGAAAATAAACACATACTTCATGTGATTTATGCAAGAGCCATGCCATTTGTGTGACCCTCACAAATTTGAGTATGCTGGCAGTGTGCATATGAGGCACATATTGTACACTGAAGTTGCTCATCTAGTGCTCTGCACAGCTGTGTGATTGTTTAAAAGTGGAATTGGATGATTTAAAGTTGTAGGTATGTATCATTCTCAACGTACATTATACAATGTAATTTGTTCTATGTAACAGAACAGACAATAGCTTTTCTCGTTGGGAATACACAGAATATCTCAATCTCCAGATTTGGAACGCTTTTTTTCACGGAGATTACAAATCCCTTTAACTCCATCTCTTAGCCCAACTATAATATTTCTCATTAGCATATCAACTCTTTGGATTAAATGGATCATTCTGTAATTTCCAGCCCATGCCCTTCACCATCTATGCAAGTTTTCTTGTTAGCATTTTTCCATCTAGGCCTCTCCCCCCACTTGACAGCACAATAAATTTTGATTTTCTTACAACCGAGGAAACAGATTTTTAGTTTGAATGGACTGCTACAATTGTATTTTGAACAGTAATATTATCTCTTCTGCAGTCAAATTTGGGGCAAATAGCCAAGTGTTCACAAACCTCATCCAAAAACATGATGTATTAAATGTGCATGTGCATGTGCATGATGTGTATTGTCAAAACTGACCTTGTGACATGAAAAACATTGGAGGTAAGTTTTTATGCCACATGTATACATACATTACAGCGGCAAATGCAAGGTAGTGTAAAATTGTAATCTCACTCATTGGTAATGGTCCTAATATAGCTTGAAATATGAAAATTTTTGGTTGCAGTTGTTTAGAAGATTTTTTGTCACTTCTACCTTGCAATCTTTTGCATAAAGTATACAAATGAATGGGGACACAAAAATTTGATGCAACACGACACTAGATCTAGAATCACGATTTGCAATATAATGTGTGGGCAAACCTAATGGTAAATTGCACATTTTCATTCAAAATCTCTTTCTTTTTTTTATTTCCATGCCCTAAGATCTCTTACAACTGTGTGACTTTGAAATCAAAATTTTACATGGTTTCTACTTCCTATAACATTTACACTACAGAGGACAAAGTACAGTTTACTCTCCAGTATTTATCCTTATCTGCGAACGTGGTGACAGTTTGTTTGGTAAGAATATTTCCACTGTGTGTTCTCACACATCTCTTTGTTTTTCCCCCCAGAGGCTTACCTACATGTATACATCCATATTTCGACTGCATGTGAAGCCCAGATTGGCAACTTTATCACTTTTATCTCTCCTGCTCATTTCTTATTTCTGTGCATAGGACTCTGTTGTTTTTTTCTTTTTAATGTAACTTTACTGTCGACTAGTTGCTCAGAATTTGCCCCATGAGTAGATTAGCTTGATGCCTGGTGAGGTTATCATCTTCCCCCCACTTAGCCTGAAAGCGAGCAAACAAAATTAACTCTGGGTGCATGTATGCTTGTGTGTAAGCGTACTTTATGGACTATTGTCTTTAGTCCCTACCGGGCCAACACTCCTAGACATGTTCACACTCAAAGGGCAGATAAAGATAATTACAGACCTAGATTATGCGGACCTAGATTGTATGACTACTTGAAGTTGCGTGACTATCACGTTGCAGGAGACTGCACGCTTCCATTGCGTGCTGCCACTGCTATAAATGTGTGTCAGTTTCGTCAAGTGCTGTTTTAACAAGCACCTGTACAATGTATATCCTAAGGCCCAAATTCACACCCTGGTTTATGCAAATTTCTTCTGCATAAATACGATTGACAGATTGTGTACACCTACAGACATCCAGTAGCAAATGTGCATTGATATGCGCATATCAAAAGGTACGCCTATTTCATGCTTATTTTAGACCATGGTCTAAATTTTTACCGTGGTCTAAGTTTAAACCACCATCGTAAATTCGGGCCATAGTGCTGCAAAATTGCTTCAAACATTAACTGTCAGCAACCAGCAAATCTGTTGCTCTATCAAAGAATTGCATTTTTTTTTCTCTCTCTGTAAATCTGTGATTGCGATTGAAAACACCAAGTTTGAAGTTCTTTTTTCTTCATCCTGCGGCACCTCCTGATATCACTGCAACACGGCTGCACTATCTGCCCCTGCACAACAATGACACCCTCCAAACACATATGATCTGTGGTATAAATAACATGCATAATCTTTGAGTTCACGAAAAAAATTGTCTTCTACTCATCCGGCATTTTACTCACTCACTCTTTTCACAACTGTTCATTTTCACCACCACATGACATATTGTAACAATTTTCGTGTATTTCAGAATCAAGCATTCTCCCACCCTATTGGAAAGGGAAAATATGGATGGTGGTACATTGTACCCGCAGACAAAACCTGACACTGAATTGAAATCAATTTACTATTCTGCAACATGTGCCACAACTTCATACAGACATGAAAAGTCTGTGCAAAGGAACACACACAGAACATTATGCAGTTGGGTGCCAATTTCATGTAAAATATATAAACTAAAATGACAAAACATGTTAGAATGGTAATGCACTGCATATGGGCATGCCATTACAACTTCTACAGATAGCACACATTGGTGGTGTTGCATTCTTACAGAGTCAATAGTGAATCAATGGATTGTTTCCTGTTTGCTGACTTTTCTTTTTTTTGGCATGCATCACTGGATATGTTTCACTTTTATTTTGTAAAACCTGATATATGCAGGTATGCATTGTGTGCACAGACACAATTAATAATGACACTGTTTTGACACATGTATCAAATTACATGTTTTTTTTTTTTTAAATACTTGAATAGTTTAATGATGTAATTTAACCTGCGACCTTAACAAATAAATTGTATACCTGGGTTGTTTCCAAAAAGTAGAAAAGCTCACAATATGTTCAGGAAGATAGAAGTGCACAACAAACAAGAAAAACACGCCAAACATACACACACACACACACACACACATACACACACACATTGCCCCAAGTCCTTGATGCTTTGACCTACCTGCCATGCAACCAGGGAACCTGACGCCAAGTTCCTGGTCTAGGACGTCTGGAGCAATCCAGTTTCCGAGCTTCCCTGAGACGCCGTCGGCAACGATGGGTATTGTGTCCCTCTTGCTTGGAGTGGCAATGACTGTCTTGCTCTCCACTCGAGCCACATCTCTGGGGTCTGTCCTCGCTAGCCAGCTATATAGAGTGGGGGAAGGGGAAAAAATATTAAAAAATCAAATGTCGCTGTTCTCAACCTTCACTCTTTCTCCTGACCAGCAAAAAAACAAAACAACAACAACCAAACATATCCCATTACTTTGTGGCTTCAACATCAGACCAATTTTTTCTTTAATTTTTTTCTTCAAAAGACTATATACAGCTCAGATAGTAGTGCTATTATGCATGATATCACCAATAATGACCTGAATAAACTCTATGGCAGCTAAAGACATTTGGCTCTCGACATGATGTCTTCTAAACTTTTTGAAACTATATCAATCAAAGTCTTTGAAGGTACTAGTTAAAATGTATAAACACATGATTTACAATTATAACTGTAATACTATTGATATATATACACGAATACACCATACATACATTTCATCCCTGTTTTTGTTTCTTTTTAATTTCCTTACCAGTTCTCATATTTCTTGAGGGGCGTGATCACTCCATCGCTCTGCAGTTTCTTGAGAAAGGTGTCATTCTCCTCCTGTGAGCCGTCGCATATATGGATGTTGTCCGGCCTGCACAGCTCCGCCTTCTCCAAAACGTACTCCCTGACGCTGGGCTGCAGGCTCTCCAGCTGTGGGCCGTAGAGCTTGCTGGCAGCCGCTGCTGCCCGCTGGTGGCAGTACGGTGATGTGTGGAGATTACATTTGCCAAGCGCCTTGATGGCATGATGCGTTGAACTGCAGGTAAAGCACAGAGAATACTCCAGTCTATTAACAATTCATATAAGCCAGTGATAGTCAGTTTTGTTTTTTGTTCTTAATCATTTTCAGTGTAGTATAGATCTCCCACACACTTTGTACTGTACAGTGTCACCTGCACACAAATAAACACTATAATTGTGCAGATAACCCGTGGAAGTGAGCTTTTGTTTTTAGTTACAAATATAAAACTGAGTGCAACAATGGCACAAACCAACTTTCTTTTTCCACCTTACTTGGTGGTTGCTGGTCACTCAATCATTCTTAGTAAGCCTTTCAGACAATGTAACAAGAATGAGAGAAACATTACTACATTTTCTTTTTTTAAAGAAATGCTGGGACCAACAGGAGTAACCATATAGATGCCACTTTTCAATGTAAATTAATGGTATACAGGTATATTTCCATTTATGAGTCATGAATGTATGATTTATTGCAACTTGAGAGCACTTTTTTTTTCAGCAAGAATTATGTAGAAGCAATCTGATGGCCCATTATAAGCCAAGTGTCCTCTGCAATATTGCACTATGCTGGCAGTCTTCAGCATGCGTCAAAGAAATGTCAACAGCTATCAGTCAATCATGAATGCATTTCGTTTAGTAATCTAATAGGCTGGTTTACTGATTGTATTTCAACTTCCAGATGCATGTTCTTCCTCTGAGGGCCTTGTAATATTTTATTCCATCCACCTGCTCACAATCAGTCTCAAAAGCCAGTTTGCACTGCTATGTCTGTAACATGCTCTATCAACTGCTGAACTGTTTTAATAAGGCATTGTGGGCCTATTGGTGCTGATGGGATTATTCTGTGGTTGAATGATTACACACACAAAAAACAACAACAAATAAACAATTTACAAACAATTACCCAGTAAGAACTCCTGAAATTTCATCTTTAACTCTAATGACAAACCTGCACAGACAGTTCTTGACTTTCATTGCCTTAAAAATAAGTGGCTGTGCATGCAATGTAAAGTGTACACTACTGAGCATTCTCAGTGAATATCACATAACCACAATTGCTGATCTTTCTTTTTGACCATTTATGGTGATTTCCTCTGTACTATGTGTGTGTGTATATAATGGGTTTTGGTTTTGTTTGGTTGTTTGCTTGTTTGTTTGTTTGTTTTTTTTTTTGGTCAACGGTTACCTTTACATCTGACATATTCTGAATCAAACTTGATTGTGTGAAACCAAGACATTTCCCCCTCAAACCAACTCCCATGGATGTGTCAGGTATGACTCACTGTGGGGGCGGTACCAGCCATTATACAAATTACTCTCATTTATTCAAAGGCAAGCACACAAGGATTAGATATAATGCATTGCAGTTAGCCATGATCTGCGCAAATTCAAGTGGGTTAGAGACTTAAAAGTTCAACATCATACTTCCATTACATTTTTGGCTTAAGATACATCCCCCTCCGTTTCTCAGCAATTTTGATCTGTTGTTTACCATTTCAGTTTATGCTGCTCTTTGAAAAATTCACACAGATGAATATACATGTAAATCCCTCCATGTTTCTTAAGCAAAAGGCTATTGAGTCCTTATTGTCCAACAAGTGTGGAATAAAACACTCTGGCACAAAAATTCTGCCATACGATAATCTTTCTGATACTAGTAAGTAGACGGACAGAGATAGCATTCAAGCTACATACACAACAGAACATAAACATGTTTTGTTGTACATGAGAGTACTGTACCAATACGTACATGCTGTTAAAAGGCTCTCGTGGGCGGTTGCTGTGCCCTAAGTGCATGTATACCCTTTCAGATTCACATTTCAAGGGGGTAGCAGGAAACATGGTATTACAGTTGACACCTATCAATTAATCTCTGTCTGAACAACCCTTGATACACTGACAAGACTGCAACGCAGAAGGACACATGTGGAAGGCTTAATTACCGTGAACCCGTGGCCGACAAGTCTCAAACTTGTCACATGAACATGAACTGTTCGTCCTGCCCTTATGAACTTTCAGGATCCAGTTGATTTTGATGTAACCATGACAATTTCATCTCTCAATTAGAAAGTGTCAATCACATTGTAAGAGTAACGAATTTTTAAAAAAAAGAGAGAAAAAAAATAGGAGAAGCACTAAAACAAAAACAAAAAATCGTTGAAATGACTACATCAAAAACATATAAAAGAAATACAAAATGATCGAAAAATAAGAAAGATGAAGTATAAGATTACTTAAGTGCAAACTGCATATTATATGAATGGCCATGACTTTTTATCATGGCTACTATTAAAACACTGAATAATCAGTGCTACAATATAATCTATGTCGAAGGGTAATGCACATCAATCAGTTGCAATGAAAACAACTCAATGCAAAAATGCATTATTAATTTGGACAATAATACTTGTTTATTAACTCTCACACCACAAGTGACAAGGCTTAAAGGGATGGTACAGTATTGGTGGAGATGAGAATTGGGCTTAGAACTTTTTGCGAGATACCAAGAAAACACTTATGATATACAAGTAGTACAGAGCATACCATTTTAAGAGGAATTCAAAGTTTATTTGATGAAAATCGGGTTTGGAATGACTGAAACATCCAAAAACAAAGTAAAACGAAGTGATCGTAATAAAGTGTGGGTTCCACACTTTATTAGAATCGCTCTTTTTTGGATATCTCAGCCATTTCAAAAACAATTTTCATCAAATAAATGTTGAATTCCTCATAGAATTACATGCTCTTTCATATTTCATGAGAGATTTCTCATTATCTCACCAAAAAATGTTAGAAACCTGAAATTAGGTCTCAACCAAAACTATACAATCCCTTTAAACTTGATGATGACCCCATTGTTATTTCTACTGTCATGACAAAAACAAAGGGGATGGGGGAGGGGGAGGAGAGAGAGAGAGAAATAGAGTCATATTACATTATGCTAGACCCTGGTGCATACCAAACGTTTGTGCAGGAGGAAAGATGGCGTGAATTGCACGGTATACTGTATACTGTATCATCAAATCTGTACCCTAGCTTCATGTGACCAAGTGCAGATAGTACAGTCATTAACAGATGCAGGGTACATATCTTATTCGATGGTGAAGATATATTGTGCCCTGGTAACATGATTCTTGGGTATTAGGAGAACCCAATATTTGCTATTTAATGTCAACTTGACACCCCCAGGGGTCAGGCAGAGCATAATCCCATGAAATGGAGGTACTGCACAACCATAAATTACATGCATTTCAACCTCCCAATGGTAATGCGAAATATATCTCACTTTTAAATTGCTTTCCCCAACACATTCAGACCTTCTCTCACTCTTTTTCCTTAGCCCAGGTCCACTCTTGTGGATAATCTCTATCAGACACCTTGCTCACAAATATCCCCTAGTCCTATACCATTTGTGTAATGGGGGCTATAAAAAATTATAATCACCGTCCTCAAAAAGCACTTCCATGGATGGCTTTTAGAAGACTTGCCTAGCAGCTTTCATTACAATTATTAAATATAATATCACATTTTTTATCCTCACATGCAATTCTTCTCTTTCAGAGTGTTGCCACATTTGGGCAATAAGTTGAACATGGGGAAAAAATTCACCACTGACAACAAACTCTCTGATACACACATTAGGCAGAGGACAACTTTTTTTCCTTTGCCTTCCACCTACATGTACCACCCCCCCCCCCCCCCCCCCCTTTCAATCATGCCCATAATCCTCATTACAAACAAGTTCAAGCTGGGCAGAGCTTAAGGTATTTAAAAGACAGTTAGAAAGAAACCAACAAAGAAGGCAGCATTGCCCAGTTTGGGTCACCAGATGCATTTTTTCTCATAACAAGTCTCTATGCAGGTTCCGCAGCCAAAATGGGAAGTCGAGACTGAATAGGTGCCGTAGGTTTCAAGTGCATTAGGCGAACAAAAGGCAGCATACAATTGAATTGCCCTTCTTGCAAGCCAGGGTAGTGACCTCAAGTTTATGCAAGTTTAGAAGATCTGCTCATCATGTTAGTGCAAAGGACAAAACTGAGTATACCGGGTACATGTATGTACAAACCAAAGACAACCATTGACTGTGGGATAAGAATATTGCAGGCAGGTTGTAAAGTGTTTATTCTTCATGATCTCTCATTTAGTCCAGTGACACAAAAATATCAAATAAGGCCTGCTTGCAAGTTCAAGCTCCTAAAGCTCAAGTGACTGAAATCAAGGCATTTCATCCCCCGACACACAAAACATGTGCTCTCATCCCGAATCAATTCCACTTTTATAGCATCATAGCACGTCGTGACAATGCAGTAATCAATACATTGTATATCAGCCGAAGGTCACATTCCTGCACTGGCACTGGTAGCAATCAGCATTGACCCTACACCACAGAAGCAATGGAGACAATACACCAATTCATGCAGAGAAGGAAATATCAAATTTGCAAAGTATACACAAGGTATTCTCCTGCGTGTGCACACAATGTGTGTGTGAGCACAAAAAAAAAAAAAAAATGCATGTGGACAAACACACACACACACTAAAAAAAGGGGGGAAACAGCTTAAATTTGCCGATGCTTTATATTATGCTATTCAACCATTGTATCAGACAGCTTGAAAAATGCATACTCCACAAATGCACTTTTTATGCCACCATATAGCCCATGAATATGAACAAAACATACAGATACATTCTGTACTTGTAGATGTGCTTTGTTGACACATAATGGATACATATTGTACTCAATCCATTATCGTCACAGTAATGATATCTTTATGTATTGCTCACCACCGATTCACTATATATCAACTTTCTTGATGACAGCAGCGCACCTAAGACTGTGTAACATCAGTGATTTTTCAATCTTTGCATTATTACAGAAGTTGGACGATGACAGATGTAACTGGTGACTGTTGAGCACAGGTCCACTGTAGCATCACGGGACAAATGAACAATTTCAAGAAAAATAAATGAAATTACAATACAGTGTATGTTTGACAGGGTTCCAGAAGACTAGTTTTCCCGCGATGCCTTTCATACTGCAGCGTCAACTAGAAGTTCGCTGAATGATCAGTTTACCAGGGATGGTTTTCCGCAAGAGGGTTTAAAGATTTCTGAAAAGTCAGCCAGGATGTTACCTTGAGATACAATGTAGCAGGTTAAATATGCTAAGCGTCAAATGGGAAGACCCTACATAGTAAAATGTATTACTTTGAAGCAAGAAGGATAACAACAGATTACAACCGAAGGGGATTCCTACAGTCATCAGGACCAGTTGTAAACCCAGCAGCATGAATAGAGATAGGGATGGGGGTGGGGCATGTACCAGCTGTGCCACACTAGAATCAGCAGTCACCAAATCAGCAACTACATGTAGGCCAACTGGTGATCAGAAATTGGACAGTTGGACTCTTAAACATGACAGAATGCTGATTCCTTTCTGAAGAAGACGCATAATCTCTAGATATTTAATACCGGTATTAACGCTGTGAGAGTTGATGTGAAATTTTTGAAATCTTGAAAATACTTCCTTATGTTCCCCCTCCACTAATTTTTCCATAACACTCTACACTACACTACCTTCCCATTGTTAGCTTACGGAAGGACGCACATACTCACAGTTCCTCATACATTGGCAAATGGTGGGGTATGGGGGGATGTAAGGAAGTCTTGCTGAATCTCACACCACATGTATCTGACAGAAAGGCCACAACACTGTACCAAATTATCTGATCAGAATTTTCTAATCAAATTCCAGACGACAGGAAGGGTCATACAACATCTAATTCAGAGTTTATCCCCTCAAGTCTACTACACTCCCATCCAAGTGTATGCTGCGATTCCTTGTGAAGAGCGAGTTGTTATGACATGAGCAACAAAATAACATGAAAGTCAATGTTGATATCAACTTTTCCTGTCAACCAATTTCAATTTGGTTCAATTTCAAATTTACATGAATGATTGGAAATAAAATACACATTTCCTGTGTTTTTGATGGAGTTTGGGTTTTTAGAAGTTGAGATATACATGTATCTAGAATCTACATCAATATGAAGGTGCATAACATTACGTCATCAGCGTCATTCATCCTGAGCAGTAACTTAAAAAAAAAAAAAATGGGCATATATAGATCTATATTAACTAAGGTACCTGCACCTCACCAGGGGCCTAAAATCAGCCACCCTGCGTAAAATTGCTACAACTCACAAGCATTGAACAAGAGTGCACGCACTGGACTGTGTTCAGTACACTTGAACTTTGCAAGGTACGATTCGGTACGAATACGACACAGCCAAGCAAACTTAGGTGAAAACCTGCCAGTTTTTCTTGAAAATCTTTTATAAAGTTAAAAAGGAAAAAACTATAGTATGTGTCACAGTCCGCCATACACTTTGGCTATGGTATAATGGGGGCGCATGGCGGTGAGGTGCAGGCCCCTTCCTTAGCTTAGTGCACAACTACCCTGGTATTCCGCATCATTCGCGCTTGACAATAGCCACAATTTACAAATTTCCTGTAGGAACCTAGGCCTATTGATCACTGAACTTGTGGTTAATACTATGGAATCTTCAGCATTTTTCCAGTACGAGTATGTGAGTAGGTTCATAGAAATAATTAGAATTTATCTAACGTAGTGTGAATCATGTCTGAGGCTGTAATAATCTTCAAGAGTTCAAGTCTGAAGGACGCAGAACTACCACTGGTGCCAGAAGAAGAAAAAGAAATACAAATGGCAAAACATTATTAAACTATGCCCCGCTATGGCCGTATCTGTTGTATGACTATGGGGTTATGGCATGGGCCATTGGCCCATGGCCATGGACCGCGCCGTCACGACTGTAGCAAAAAGATCAGCCTCTCTTACTGGACTCCTAGATTCGACTTTAAAAGAGCAGTCTAACTAACAGTTAAACAGAGAAGAATTCTAGACCCGTGTAATGGCATATCATGATAAGCCATGAGAAAAAACGTTAATCCTTACCTTGTCCTTGATGTAGTCTCTACGGTCTAGTCTCTAACATTAGTAACAATTACTACAAAACAATGTACTAAGTAATAACGTTAGTAAAATAGGCCTAACGTTACTGGTAGGCTACGTTGTTGTAGTACAAAATTAACTCAGAATAAATCAGATGCCCGACCCAGTTTAGCAAATTTAGGCAAAGGTAAGGGCCTACTGCTTATCATGGACACTACTGGTGATAGAGAGAGATGTGTAAAAACGCAATGAAAAGAGTGTCGGAATAGATTCTACTCAGAAAGTATCATCAGCAATAAATATGGAAACTCAGATAGTTCAGGGTGACGTTTCTGCCGCGCGCACCAAGAACAGGGTCAAGTTCAACTTAATTACTGGACAATGCGATGGACGATAGAATCAGACCATGGCGTGAATGACGACGGAAAGTCATTGCACACCGGTACGGTCGACACAATTCACAAGCCGCTGCAATTGCAAGTACAGTTGTATCAGACGAATCTGTTATGCAGGTTCTGGCATAGGTAGCCACGGGATTGAAGCGGAGCTGTGCTGTGATGCGGTGGGTCGTAAATCGCACAATCTCGATAACTGGAACACTGTCTACAAGAAGACGTATATCAAAGCAAATATCATATTGATTTCCGTAGTCGCATATCTTACCGCAACAACTGACGACATATCGATGTCATTGTGAAAGCAGTTCACGACACAATCAAGAATTTCAGCTCAGTTGTTTAGTAGTTTACACGGGTAGACAACGCCATAAACACAAGTCGGTGGCCTCGTTGGTTATCCTCTTGCGTTGTGAGTGCAGTATATAATGCCTGTAGTAGAGCGGAGCGGCGCGCGGCGGGTTCAATTTTTTGCGTATAAATGGAGGGAAAACTGAACAATGCGATCGGTACTGTAGTTGCGCGCCCGTTGTATCAACTACTCGTATTGTGGTATTTGCATTGACCTGCTGTGGACGAGTCATACGTGTCCTGTGCGTACGTCAGTAAATGGGGGAGGATCGGAGCTAGGGGTTGGTGAATATGACGTCACTGGCATCAGCTGAGCTGAACCACCAGTGAAGTGCAGCAGCCACGTCTTGTCAAATTTCCGCTGCACGTTTATTCGAAATTTATATATTTTCCCTTTATTCTAACCAGATAGTCACGACTGTAGTACATCAATGTAAAAGAGTAACATTCTTGATAGGTATGACGTGTAGCTGACACGGATTTACAGAACAGAGTATTACATTGAGCATTTTTTGACGCGTCAATGCGATGGAAATTTCTCTGGATGAATAGGAAGGTGTGACCGCTTTCGCGGTTTCTCATTGGCTGCTATAACGGGGGCAGGGTCTCTGATTAGCATATGCCGGTATCAACACTGTCGCTCTCGTCACGTGTTGGGTATGGTGCGCAGCATACATCTATTGTATCGACATACTGACAGCGCGGCGGAAGGCTCGACGTATGTTGATGCTACCACGCATCTTCCTTGGGCGAGGGTGGTCCTGAAGTTGACCCATTTATCTTTTTAACAATTAGTCCAAGATAGTCTGATCAAGATCAAGAACCTACACGTTTCACGTTTTATTCCAACAAACATCAAAATTACTTGTACTGTGTATGCTAGTTGAAGAAGTTAATTGAGTATGAAGTCATTTTTGCACTGCCACATTCATTCATGAAAGAATCCATATAATGAACCGCCAGTCGATGGATCTATATGCCCATTGATGATAAAGTGTTGTTTTAACTCAAGGAGTTACAATAGCAATGAGATCTCTATTTGGTTTTGCTGACTTTATTACATGTACTATCATATTTCGTTTTTTTTAATAGAAATAATAAACTGTAGAACTGAAAGAAAAGGAAAACATTCAACAGTCACCGCAGAGAAAATAAAAGTGTATGATTGCAAATGACACGAGTCAAGTTGGATAGGGACTTCATGTAAAAAAAAAATAAAAAAAACTGGACTGACAGAATGAAATAAGAAATCCATAAATGAAAATATTAATAATAAATAACTGGTAGCTTATGGTGGGAAGCGATCTTAATTCCCCAAGATGTGAAACCTTAAGGTTGCGTTTTGACGGCAATTGCCTGCTCAGTTCTATCATATGACGTGATCGAGGCCTAAATCGAGAATACCTTACGAGTCAAGTCAGTGTTTCAGTGTACAATGTGAATGTGAACTGCTGCATGATAAATGCAAAATGTAAACTTGAAGTGGAGGACAATATTCTTTATCGTTGTTCATCCAGCGTGATGATACATCAGTGAGTATACACTAATTTGGTTTGATTTGAATTGATTTTTTGTCTATATGGCATGACTTTGCAATTCCTTATTTCCAGCAATATCATTAAACATAATAAATACATATTGTACTACACACAATGGCAATTTATATTTCCGTACAATTTGAACAATTTTCATTACACGTAAATCTGTGACATATATTTCTATACATAAATTTCCATGAATAGAAAAAAAAGCACACCAGGCTAATCATCGTTATGACGATGAATTAAAAGAAATGATAATGAATATTGTACCTGTTGTCTAATTGTTGGACAAATATAATGCAAAGAAGACTGGAGGAAGAAATGATGCTTACCCGTCTATCACGTCTGCAGGATCGACAGCATCGGGGATCGCCACAACAGGTCCTTTAGTCGCTTCCATCGTAAATACTATGACTCTTGGATTTCACTGTTCACTGTTTGTTTCTCCTCAACTGAAATATTTACCCGTAGAACGATACTTAAAAACAACTTTCACATCAATGTGAGCAGTGCTGGAAATCTTTATCACCTTTAACTTGCTGCTGACAGGTATAGAAGGCGAGCAAACGTGTTTGTACAGTTTTATTGCGGTACGAATGAATGAGAGAGTCGCCTTTATATCTACAAGGACAGATATTTTGCTGTTTGCTCCGATCTGTGACGTTTTAAACGTCACCAGATTATGAATGAGCAAGGCAACGGGAGATTCAACAACACGGATGCTGAATAATGGATGCGGAGCAGAGTGTGCCAACTCATGCGATGTCCCTGACAAAAATGGAATCGTCCTTACACAGAAAAAAAATCCCTTCAATCATCCCCCGTCTTTCTGATATCATTGTCAGTGCTTGCTTTTCGGAACAAAATTCCAAACGTACCTATTGCTGATGTTCGTATGACAAACTTTGCATTATTCTTTCAAGAATGTCAGACATTTCTTGTTCTATTGTTTGCTTTCGGAAGATTTTATTGTTCCTGCTTTGACTATAGAGTGTAGCTTTGAGATTGATCTTTTTTCCCCTCGAGGAATGATCAGCATAATGGCATGATCAACTCATGGACAGAGTGCAAAAAAGGCATGATCGTTGTGATCTGAAAATATATACAATAGTAGCAACAATGTTTACAGATATTGAAATGTTTATCACATATTCAGTGTGCATGAGGATCTTTATGGGGACGGCGTGACCTACACAGACAGAGAAAAAGAGATTTTCAAGAGAAGAAGAATTAGAGAAACAGCTGATGACAATACCTTTACGTGAAGTTTATTATAAAAGTACATGTCTTTATTACCCTGTCTTGTTGATTTCTAGTCTCCGAATAAACAATGTTATCTCCTGCCGAACACGAGGCAATCTTGTGCAAGGGACGTCACTTTGTATAACCAAAGCATATGCAAAAGGAAAAAAAAAAAGTCTTAAGTTTATGGTCGATGATGAAACATTCTCACCCCATGAAAGATTGTTTTGATTTTGTTCATAAAACGTACACTTAATCATTATGTCTGTTTGTCTTTCGGGGGGGGGGGGGGAGGAGTTGTTCGTGGCGCAGCTTTCAAAGTTCAAAGTATGTACACAGAAATTACTTATCATGTTATATACACTTGTAAGACGTCAGAAAGTTTTCATATCCCATCCTCTCTCTCTCTCTCTCTCTCTCTCTCTCTCCCTCTCTCTCTCCCTCTCTCTCTCCCTTTCTCTCTTCCCCTACCTCTCCCTCACTCCTTCTTAAAAATGGTATTCACAGAGCAAGATCCATCAAAAGGCACAGAGTATAGATAATATTGTCATTTTGAGATATCAAACAACGACATAAATACGAAGCTGTGTGTTCATACAAAATATCCACTGTGACAGTTGCTTATACAATAGAAGGAAATCATCGCATCATACCTGGTATCATGACTGTGTTATCATTGCAACAACATTAACTGTTTTTGGAGACAAAATGCCTATTAGTTTCTTTTTTCGTTTCTTTTGTTTTGATTTGTTTTTTGTTTGCATGTAAAAGCATCAAAATCAATTGCTATTGCTCCAGAAATTATAAAACAGAGAATATCATTGAACATCGTATCGGTTACAATGTCCGTCTGTTTGTTTGTTTGTTAGTTTGTTTGTTTGTTTCATATCTGTTCTTCTTGTCGTTTTTGTTTTTTTGTCAAATGTCATCTTTAGCATCACTTTCGAGCTCCCTCATGACGAAGCGGACCATCGCGAACAGCGCAAAGTACAAAAGTGCAAAACATAGAATGCGTGATCATGCAGAATGAGTTGATTAGACTTACCTTTGTACAACACGACCATGACTCATGACGATGTACGTTGGGCGTTTATTAGTGTTATTTATTTTGATCGCGGAATTCGATCACAGCTACGGCTCATTTTAGTGCCGGATGTTTCATATACAAATTACAGACGCATGTAGGCCCTACATTTTTGTTTTCATAATGGTCATATTTCATTTCAATTCATTTCATTTCATTTGATTTTATTTCATCTCATTTCATTTCAATTCATTTCATTTCATTTCATTTCATTCCATCTCATTTCATTTCATAACCCCTCATTTTATTTAATTTAATTTAATTTCATTTCATTTATTGTCCATAAAATGGAAACTCTTCATGAATCAAGTTGCATACATAATTGCACACACATCGAGCACACATTTCAAAATGAAACACAGAAGACGATGTAACAACACACACGTCTTTAATTTATGACTAGGTTTCCTAAATAAAACAGAAATATTAACACTCAATATCAAAAAAGAAAATACATCAACGACATGATATATTGCACCTATTTCTTCTAGATAAAACCCACATTAAATAAATGTGAAGCAATATATCCAACAGTATATTTTCCGTATATCTCCTAAATACTTTTGTATCTTGTGTGTTTATCTTTACAAAAAAAAAATGCAAATCTGCATGGTATAAATATATACATGTTTCAAATGCCAGTACCTTATACCATCATAAATAAATTCCAAACACAGTAAAAATAACAATGAATCACAACGACAATAGTATTGGTAATTGTGTTCTACGTATGTGTGATATACTGCATGAGTATAAACGATCAAGAGGACTGATAATATTGTACAATAAATCATGGAGGTAGACCTCCTAAGAGTAACCGTTCGGTACTTTTGTAGAAACGGTCATCTGCATGTATATTGTGTTATCTAATGACAGAGACTTTGAACATGGAATAAGCAAACTGATTGGGAAGTTCGCATAAACGTACATGCTCGATGCAGGGCAATTTGTCAATCAGTTGCAATGAAAGCATCTCGACGCAAGAATTTCATGAATTTGAACGTACATGCTTACCATAGCTATAAAAAACAACAACAACAACAGCTTCATAAAACAAAACAAACTCCCACCCTCCCCCCCAAAAAAAAAAAAAGTCAAAAAAATCTAGGACAAATAATAACGCCAAGCGGCGCGGTAGGTCTGTATGATCATGTCAATTTAATTTTTACACAGAGTTAACAACAAACCAGTAGAAGGCGTAGAAATATGAAACTGTGATATAATGATAATCAATTGAAAAAAAAGAGATGTACCAAGTGCTCACGCAGTTACAACAAAGTATGAAATATTGATAAATCACAAAATACTTCTTGAGCTAAAAAAAAAAATACTTACAACAACAACAAAACTATAATGTGATTACTAAGTCATTGGAACTTCAAATCGAAACCCGCAAAGAATATCCACTTTTGGAAAAAAAAATGGGTGCTCAAACTTTTATTATTCTTTTAAGTTAATTCAAGTTAAAGGTGAAAGATTAGGGGGGGAGCTGATCCAGGATTGTGGTCATGGTGCAGCAAAGACGCGACGTCCATACACACGTAGCATACATGCATTTATGCACCCAAGTTACAATCATAACCATGTTAGAGTGACTGCGCCGTTGCTACATACTAATAATGTATACGCATCGGAGATTGAGTACTCAATCCCTTGCCCAAATATCCGTTGCAACAAGAAAGATTTTGACGTACAATCCAATGGGACGACAGTAAGCGATTTTGCCACCCTTTGATTTCATATGCATATGAAATCGTAAACAGTATCACTTGAAAAACAAAATGTGAAATCTTAAAATTTCAAAATTGTATCACTTGAAAAACAAAAAGTGAAATCTTAAAATTTCATAATTTTCTTGCCTATCTTTCATAAAAGCGTGCCGAACTGGAAAAAAAAATCATGATTTCCTTATTTTCATATTCGATTTCCATGAAAATTAATTCGTTCTATTTATTCGATATTACACTGTAATTGTTGCAGCTTAGTTGATCACTGCGTTCAAGGGGATTTCCCTTAAGTACGTTATTAACCTCAATCTTGAGGTTTAGCCAGCGTTTCCCCGGCTGGCAACAGCACATGTATATTCACAAGAACTGAAAGTTATTGATTTGAATATTTTTAACAAAAATGTTGTGAGTATCCTTTCATTGCTGACTAGATTTGTCGATGTTACAGAGTGAGGCATTCACTCACATCAATCTTCAGTGCTTTTCACTCGATCCTCATGGTATCATTGCATTGCAGCAAAATTTTATTCCATTCAATTCAATGTGATTCAAATTTTATTCAGTTTTGGACAAAAAATATACACACCACATTCTTTGGTAACACAGAATCAGGTATATAAAACGAAATGAAAAAAGTATACTGTACTTGTGAAAGCTTATGATAATTATAGGCCTACATTGTCGTGAAAACTGAAGAAGGCAGAACTTCCTTCTACGCTTCCTCATTTAAAAGCGCGGTGAGCAACATAATTACAGGCATGCAGGATTTTGTTCATCGCAAATGGCGCGGAAAATGTAGATACGCCCATTTATTGTATGCTGTTTCCCTGCTTATACGAGACCTTCGCTATAATTATCATAAGTATATTTATATGAATATGATATAACTATGCGCGTGTGTTTGTATACAAACACATAAGCATATGTACGGTTTCTACCATGTTCACATCTTTATATTTGTAAGCAAGTGTATGTGTTTCTAATTAGATGTAGTTTTTCTTTATACAGTACTTGGTATCGTGCATCATTGCCATCAGTATAAAATTTGTCAATTCAGTATTGTATCAAATGAGTAGCCTTTTCGTGTTCCCTTTCTCCCCTGTATACGGGTGCGTTTTTTACTGGATGAAATTCATTGTTTGTATACTGGCTATTACTGGCTCCCTGAACGATTTATCTACACTGTGTGGGGAGTGATAGTTTCCGTCAAGCGTTTTACGTGGAAAATCCTGTTCTAACGTTTGGCTGTAGTCTGAAGGTTGCGGAAATGCTAAAAGGAAAGCAGTTCGATCATTGATACTGAAATGCCTTGTCATCCCTGCAGTCACTATGTGTAGATAAACGATGGTATTGTCAACCTCACCAATGACTAATACGCAGGATGTTACTACACACACGACAAAGCGTGCTAGTTGGTCACCGGACATAATAAGACGTAACTCATCAGTTATTCACAATATTGTGAATAAAGGCTTGGGGATCGTAGCTACAATTCACCAGTATCATAGCTATAGCTGTATTAGGAAGAAGTGTCCCCTATCTAAAAATGTCACGATTGGTCATATTTCGATAAGACGTACAATAATATATAGTGTATGACATAAGTATAGACAGTCATAGTATGAAGATGGTATGTTGAACTTTTGAATAACACTGCATACTGAATAACTTCATGACAATTTGTATATTATACGCAATATGATATTATTATGTCTGTGTATATACACATACGGTACTGTATGTGATTCTTTGTGGGTTAGGCTAATACAGTATACAGTGTAGGCCTATAATCAAATCAGTGTGTAGTAATGAAGGTAAACAGATTTGAGGGCCATGGGTATTATTTTGCACTCTCGTCAGTAGTCAAAACATCGTTGCCCTTTGCCAGTACACGTTATTGTATTTCCTCATAGTCATGATGAATTCGTCACACTGCCGCCGTATCATATTGCGTCAGAAAAATTCACTGAATTTGGGTTTTATTCTGAATGACAGTTGAAGATCACATGCAAATTTTAGGCGAGCCTCCGACGGCGCCCCGATTTTCAACCAATCAGATGACGTTTACGTGCCGCGCCCCTGACGTACTAAATCAACGTGCAAATTCCTTTCATTGTTATTTCATTGGAGACATAGACAAACACTACCATACGCAGTGAGGCTGAGGCAGCGACCCGTGCCCAGCACCCCCCCCCCCCCCCCCACACACACACACACCAAAAAGGGAAGAATTTTAGTTTTCAGTGTCTTTTGATCCAGGATCCTATACAAACATTTCACAATCTCTGAATTGGAGACCATTCAAGCGACTCTCGGGTTCGTGAATGCACTTCGTATAAATGGATGTCGAGGTGTTTTGAGAGGAGAGATCTTATGCCTCTGTAATATTAAATGGTTTGCTCTTTGTTCCCCAAAATGATTTTGGCATTATCATTTAGTTTTTGTGTCGCACACTACCAGTTTGTTTTAGCACTTGAAACATGGAGGCCCCAGCATTGCTAGTCCCTCCAGACTATTCATAAAATCATGTAGAAAAGGAAGTCATTTTGTCGCTCGATTCAGGAGAGCCGTTCGTGGAATCATTCGTCACACAATACAATAGGAGCCCCTTTCTGGTCACACACCGTAGGCCTGCCTACAATACACGCGTTTTGGCTATGTGCTAAACTGCATACTGTACCTTTCTCCGCATGACCGGAGTCTGACCCGGTCAGATTTTAGGTCCGTAAAGGCAACAGCAAGACAGCCAACTGAAGAAAGAACCTTATCACATGGTAACAAAGATTGCAAGTCATCATATTTATGAAACATATGAATGATTGTGTATTGCATGTATAAATGAATACATGAATAAACATGATACATGCTTTCAGATCATATCATGTCTCAGGCAAGAACAGCCATGCAAAAGCATCATAACAAAATAATTTCATTATCAGACAAGATAGAAAAACAGATGAATCCCTGGTACACAGGATGACAAAACAGAGAAATCAGCAAGAAGATATAATTTTAGTCTACAAAATAAATGAAAGCATTCTGATAAATCCTCGGGATCTCTCACTCGTTGCAAAGGTCGAGAAAAGATAAAAATATTGTTGTCTTTTGTATTTATGACGTACGTTTTCAAATCTTCGCAGAAAACAAAATTTACTATATACACAGCTGCTTGACAACTATTGATCAATTCCTGTATGTTGCCGCGCATTTAGGCTACTCTCGTGTTTTTGGCGTTTGGCACATTGTGATGAATACAGCATCCTCGTGAAGGACGGCTGTAGGTCATAGCCGAGCCCCCGCCAACGCCCACGGAGCCAGCCAATCAGATCGTCGGAGAGCCAACCCAGCCCAATTAGTGTTTACGTTGGTGCTCTTCCACGTCAGCTGGTCCTTCAGACCTTTCTTCCTGCTATGTACTCTCTTTAACAAATTCAACAGACTGTGCAAATGGGCAAACATTACTTGGGCTTGGCAAAAAAAAGTGACACCAATTCATTGCGACCAAACACAGACCTCTGGTGACGTTTATATTTTGGCAAAATGCCAAAAAAAAAAGTAGGCCCTGTAAGTTAAAAACCTATCCTAAAAAAACATTTCCCCGTCTACATTATAATATATGAAAAGACTGAGACAAAATTGTGTGACATTAAGCCTAAATAAAAGGGAGTAAATATTATTTGCAATGCACCATCGAATTTCATTCATCGAAGTTAATTCCAATAACCTGTTGGACGTCCTTTGACTTTCAATGTTGTTGGTTTTCTTTTAATGTTTTGTGAGTTTGTGCATTTTTTCATTGTCAAGACGATTGATAAACTACATGACACCGCCAAACACATCCATGGCTTCTGCAGTTCGGTCTACTGCATATTAGTGTACGTGTAATTTGATGATCTGCCAATTAGCAACGTGGCAAAGGAAATTGAGTTTACCAAATTGAACAAGGTGAACCTATCGGCTACACCTTCACACGCGAACACCTGGAGACAGACGCTAATAGAAACTGGTGGATTTGTACTACAACATAACATCACAGTATACAGAGTGACATCCACTTTACTTGAAGCCCCACTGGTTTAACTTTTCGCTAAATTTCTTCATTTAATCTCCATTAAAAAAAAAATATTTTGTTTCTTGCACCAAAGGTGGGTTGTGGTTATCAAATCATTGCAAGAAAGTAACGTCACTGTCTTCGTGTATGTCAGATTTCAATGAAAGTTTTGCCATTGTTTGTTTGTTTGTTTGTTTGTTTGTTTGTTTGTTTGTTTGTTTGTTTTTTCATACTACTATCGAAGGTCATATCAAGCACGGCGCATTGCTCTAACAGCCACGGATAGAGAAGGTCCCAGCCAGGCCACATATCTTCTCATTCTGTTTTTCGGTCAGACATTCTGCAAGACCCAGTCAAGTATATCACTGTGGTCAGCTCTGTCAAATCAGTTAATCTTTCGAAGAAATGTGAATGCAACGGATACCATGCACTGCGAGCTATTTTAATCGCACCCAGCATTTCTTTTTTCAGAACGATCTATAAGTTGACACCCATCATTATGAAAGTCCTCATAACCTGCATGGTTTTGCACAGTTTCACGTCATTCATGCAGTCCAGATAATAAACTAGTTTTAGAATAAAATCAAACTGATTTTTTTTTTCTTCCGAGGACTTAGTGAGTAGTCACATTCGACTATCTACAGTACTCCATACATTTCAATGGTTATAATCCAATTTGTAGGCATTCTTCAGTGCAATGTCGGAAAAGCCTCGAACAAGCTCTTCTTAGTAGTAAAAATTATCTCTGTTGACAATTGAAATAAGTACACTCATCTATCCCAATGGGTGACACGACACTGACTCCTGCGACAGTTACTCCGGTATTATTTTCTCCAAGGACTTCGGGTTAGGGTTATAAGGGCTATGATAGTGTTTAGGTTTAGTTTGATGTGAGGATCAGGATTAGAGTTAGGGTTATGTTTGCTGGTAAAATTTATGTTTGGCGTTTCATGGGAGTAAATGTCACGGAACCATCAAAATGATACTCCTACCTGAAGCATGAATACATTGCGAAGTTTGGAAGATACACGCAAAACTGAACCATTGAGACCTCGACTCCTGAATACATGTATTACCGAAGTAATCATGTATTCCAACGTACATGTATTTTCATTTCTGTTTGGGATTTTGCGACACGCCCAACAGGGAGCTGACGTTACAGTTGTGGCAGTTTTATTCTCCTTCTACGTCATATATAGATTCAATAACAATGCTTGTTCTGCGTTATTGGCAGGGTTTGTACTGATATCATACACAACGCTTCAGTGCACCGACCGGCTGGCCAAGGTTGTCGGAGGCCCAATACGTTTGTTGTAGTGATTGGAGAAAAGCGCGTCAGCAGAAGGCAGCCATGCGATTGCTGTGTCATGACAACGAAAGAATTTAAAAAGACAGAGCAGTCGTTGACTTCATTTTCATTTTCATTTTCATTCAAACGAGCGCTTAATTTGAGAAACCATGTACGTATTCAACAATTATAGTGCGCTGGCGCGTTGTGAGAAAATGGCGAAAATCACTTGAGTATGAGTATGACAGACATGATGATACCTTTTGTATTGTAATGTTTTTTTTCGGGGGGGGGGGCACGGAGGCGAGAATGTGGTGCGCTATTTTGACATTCCACCCACGTTCATACTCTCGTCGTTGGATAAAATCAAATTGCAACAGAGCAGTGAAAGTGTCAACAACATATGATAAATAATGTATCCCAAACATTGCTAAATAGTTCCATTCACCACTACGTAACACAAGAAATACCCAGAACACCCATCTCCCACTAAAATTCCACATCTTTTATGCAGTCGTCTCTATTTTGCAAAGGTCCAATTTTATTAAATAATTCCAAAAATTCTTGTAAGACCAGTAAGACCGTACAATTTAAAATACTATATCTATCATATAATCCACATACTGCAAAATCCTTTTGATGTAGTAAGTTATAACTTTCTGAATGGCCCGAAACAGTTTCCTCCTTTTCTCTTGTCTTTTAATATGAATTCAGTGTTTCTTGTGTATTGTATTACATATAATACTGTTTGTTTCGATACATCTCAAATTTTTATGATAATCCACTACATCCCATGGAGCATTTTGTCAAAGGATCATTTTCTGTAAGTCTCTTTCTGCGTTCTCATGATCCCGTCACTATCATAATTGATATCATGTATTCTTTGTATGATGCAAACTTTATAAACTCAATGATGTTCTAAAGTGGATTATATGAATGAAATTAAAATGAAATGAAACAAAAGGGGAAGAATTATACTAGTATGCGGATTTGAAAGTTCCACACGTTTCGGCAAAACAGTGAATTCGATCACAATCACATAAGCGACTCAGGTGAGAGTATTATACCTTAAAGGTCTGCTAGCGACGTGTCTATAGCAGATAATTATATTAATTTTGTTAATAACATCAGAAAGAAGAATAAAACTTTTGACACCGCATTATTCCATTGACTAATCAATTATAACCATCAATCAAAGGGGAAGTACAGCTAATATACTAAATTGATGATAAAAAAAAAAATGTTCGTGATATTTTTGACATCTAAACAGGTGCGAGTCTTGCGAGATGCTGACATCATCAAACCAAATGCGAAAAAAAAAGTTTGTGGAATTTAAAGGGGAAATCCAGTCTAGATATAAGTTAGTTTGATAAGAAAGAGTAAAATATTACGAGTTCAATGGTAAAATTTAGAACGAAATCGGGTAAAAGATAAGGAAGTTATGACATTTTGAAGTTTTGCTAACTTTTCAGGAAACAGTTCTTGAACGGTCAATATGAATATGAAAATGGAAAAGTGAGCATGTGATAGCCTCACAACTTGCAATAAAGTTTGTACATAAGATTTTGAAATTCCCAGTTTTTCATTCAAACGCAATTATGCCCGAGGCTCAAGTCCTGGTATATCTAACTGATCACTATTCTGAAGTTATTAAACCATGAATTACATCATGTTTCAAACTTTAGTGACAGAAACATTAAATTTTCATCATTTCTTTGTACACAATCAATGGAAAATTGTGAGGTTATGATATGTTTAGCTCACTCATTTGCATATCCATATCCACTGTACAAGAATTGTTTTTCATGAGAAAACAGCAAAACTTCAAAATGTCATAACTTCCTTATTTTTCATCCGATTTCAGTCAAATTTTTACCGTTTTTACTCTTTATCAGACTAGCTTATATTTGGACTGGATTTCCCCTTTAAAATTCCACGTGTTTTTATACAAAACAGTGCATGGTAAGACTTAAGTGGATCTGCTTTATTCATTGTATTTAGTCGAAAGCAGTACCACTGTTTTATGAATAGGCCTACGCGTGACACTTCAAATCTGTAACATTCTCGTTCCAGGCTCCATTTCAAAGAAGTTCTTCCCATTCTGTGGGTTTGATCTTACTCCCGAAGTATTTATCGAAGTTAACCTGAACATAGTGTGCATTCACCCTTAAACAAAATGTGTGAAGATTTCTCTGTAGAAGCTTGTATGATCAATGAATGACAGAGAAAATCTTATATTCAACATTAAAAAGATTGACAAAATGTTCCCTCTTTTTGTCGATATGTTGTTATGTAGTTGCAATTATTCGGGAAAGATCTCTCGCAGTTCTTTAAAATGACATTTGTCATCAATACTTATCTCGAACATGTAGAATGTGAATTCAATCACAAGGGAAAATATGATACGTACGCTGCACAAAGAGCGAGCGGAATTGTATTTTTACTTCATGCTTCCATTATGCAGCTAAAGTTATCATAGAACTTTGTGAAACCAAGAGGAGTGCGCTCACAACGTTGCATTGATATTTTTTTTATTGATTTATTCATTCCGTTTTATTTTCATGGTGTAGCCCTTGCAGTTAAAGCACTGATTTACAAATACTTAGCACACAGTAATACGCAATATTGTGTACTGCATGCGTTTTTATTTTCACCCAGAGAGGTACCCTTTGACGGTAATTATGAGATTATCTTCTTCGAAAAACCGACATTGAAAAATGCAAATGAGCCGCATCATGCGATTCCATAATCCGATTAGTTGTGGCCCTGAAATGGTAAGAAAAATTCGTATCAATAGCAAAAGACCATCTTACGTGTCATCGCTTTGGGAAAATACCAGTATGTATTGTTATTCCGTATTTTTGAGTATCATTGTACCATTATACATACAATATGTATGTGTATACATGTACATCGGACATGTCCGATGTGTTTGTGCACAAACACACACACTTAAACACTGTATGAACGTCTATCTTTCTATCTATCTATAAATATGGATATAATATATATATATATATATATATATATATATATATATATATATACATGTTTATATACATATATACATATAGTGAAAGAAATTAGACTTGAGGCGGACGTTGCTCTCGAGGCGCCCGCCTCAAATCTGATTTCTTTCACTCCATGCTTCCCACAATGAGGCACCGCGTGTGTTTGGGAAGGGAACAATCTCTCGCACTATATAAAATACCGTATAATTATATAGATACACATAATGAACATAATTAGATTACGTAGTAAAGTATCATGAATCGAAATTGGAGTAATTGTAATCTCTTTCAAGCTGTCAAGATTAATTTGTCAATTTTAACTATGGCAGGAGAGAGACGTGAACTTGCAGTTTATAATTAAATGATAGAAATGTCGCATTATTCAACTTTATTGTACACTGCGCCATATTCACCCACTTCACAGTTAAAATTTTGTATTTTCAAGGCGATTCATTAATCAAATGAGCTATGAAAATATATGAACGGGCAAAATTATGAAAAGGGGAAAGTGAATGACCTCGGTATAAATAATCAATAATATAATATCATGAAGTGTGTTTATCGCTCACAGTGATCTCATAATACGGGACACTAGTATTTGGATGCCAATTTTTTGAAAATCTCCATGTATATGAAATCCCAGTGTTTAAGACTTCCGAGTACGGTTTTATAGTTGGTGCGGCAGGTGAAAAGATAAGACGTTTTAAGCACACTGAGGGTCTCATCGCGACCGCGAGTTGTCACATCTTTATCTGCCTAATGGCTTCTCGAAGACGGGTCTTTGCCAGAATCAGAAAATTTCTCGCGAGTTGAGGACCATGTTTCAAAGTGAGAAAATATCAGCATTATATACAATACACTGTGTCAGTCACGAAAATTATGTCAACTTACTCTTTCGATACGGTGTATTCCCGAGTGTCCATGGTTACGGGCTTTCAGAAGGCTCACCGTTCGTCGCAGTGCGATACAAGTTACTTCTCTGGCGTCTGGTATAGAGTTGGGAGACGTTTCAAAATTCGTTGCATTGTTGTTGTATATCCATGCCACTAGGGAAAGTTAGGCTAAGACGGATATCAGGTAACGGCGATATACTTGCCTGCCCATATTCTCTGCTTCGTTTTCGTCTTGTCAGTAATGTTTACGATGTGTACCTTTCACTCGAAATATATGACTGTGTTAACATAATGCAATTACAGGGGTCAAGAAGTTGCCACCACTTTATACTAGCGTTATTTTGCCAATTTTGACACTGTGCTTGGCACTCGATACGTTACGTATCATAGTATTATTATCGGCACTGCCGGAATTGTTAGCTTTCTATATTGCACCCCTATATCTGTCCTGTATACACACGTGTAAAAGTGTCCATTTGTTTGTTGCAAGCAAATGCACTTGTTGTTTATAGCATCAATAAATATCTTCCATCTATTTGCCTATCCATCCATCCATCCCTCAGTCTATTTTCTTTATCTTTTTCTGGGGGCTGTGTAGCCTATCACGAATCTGAAGTTGTTCCGCATTTTCACTACAAGTAGAAGTGTTACAGTTCTTTCTTAAAGGGGAAATGCAGTCCAAATATAAGTTAGTCTGATATGAAAGAGTAAAATATTACGAGTTCAACAGTATAATATTGATCGAAGTCGGATGAAAAATAAGGAAGTTATGACATTTTGAAGTTTCGCTACTTTTTCGGGAAACAGTTCTTGCACGGTCAATATGAATATGCAAATGGAAATATGAGCATGTCATCCCCTCGCAACTTACCATACAGTTTGTACATAAAATTTTGAAATTTCAAGTTTTTCATTCAAACGCAATTATGCCCAAGGCTCAAACCCTCGTATATCTAACTGATCACTATTCTGAAGTTATTCAACCGGGAATGTATACAGCTGTATTCAGACTTCAACGACAGAAACATTGAATTTTCATCATTTTTTTTTTGTTTTTGTTTTTGTATACGATCTAATGGAAAATTGTGAGGTTATGATATGGGTAGCTCACTCATTTGCATATTCATATCCACTGTAGAAGAACTGTTTTGCAGATATCAGCAAAGCTTCAAAATGTCATAACTTCCTTATTTTTCATCCGATTTCAGTCATATTTGTTACCGTTGAACTCGTAACATTTTACTCTTTTTCTATCAGAGTCAGAACTTATATTTTGACTGGATTTCTCCTTTAAACTTATCGAGTTCATTGAATTCATAAGGAAAGGAAGGGATAACTGTAAGTGGTTGAACAATAATATTCTGGTGATATTATCTAGGACCATGCTTCTCAACCCGAGTCCCACTTAGGCGCCTAAAGATTCTTATGAGGCCCAGTTAGATTTAATATCATTATTATTATTATTATTTATTTTTTTTTTTTTTTGGCCAGCATCGCGGCCCACCAGTGGGCCGCGGCCATCTGGTCGAGAAGCGAGGATCTAGGGGTTGCATTATGACAGATTTCATTATCTATTCAATAATTTGTGGATGAAAAGTGGATATTACGCACGGATAACATACGTCCGAAACTGCACGATACGATGACGCGCGCACGATGCTCACTCCGCGTTTCCGCGGCCGCGCGCACGAAGCGTACGAGTTGAACATCTAATAAAATCTGTTGCGTCGTTCGTAATCAAATTCAACATTATTCTACCTCATGTCTTTACCTTCAGTTTTTATACCTACACAATGTTTTAACAAATTTCTCGCTGATTCACGCGCACCACAATATATCAAACATGCAGAGAGTGACAGAGGTGTTATCTACATCGGATCTTAACATGTTATGAGAATGTCGTGGAATTTTAGTTTCCCCATGTTTTCTCAAATCAGCGACATAATTCAGTCGCAACCACTCGAATGGGATGACATCATCGCCTCACAGACCTCCCACTGAACTGCATATCATTATATCTTCACTACATTGCATCGAAATCAATGATACGATTTGTCCTTCACATTGACTTACTGTAGCCTTGTAATAACGCAGCAAATGACTTCTATATCGGGGGGGGGGGGGGGGAGAGGTTGCAGTTGCGATGCATATAGCAGATCAAAGACATGGTTTTAACAACACTTTTGGTTAAAAACAGATTTGTGAGTCCTGAGGTGATGATCATGCATCTCTTCCTAATTTAGTCATATCATTGAAAATGTAAAAACATTTTGTAACTTTTTTTTTACTTGCGTCAAATTTTGCTGAAATGTCCATCATTCTAATCAACTGACTTCACTCTAATTATCAAAGTCTAACAGACTATGATTTGCAGGTGCTTAAAATTTTTTTTTTTTTTTGCATTATGCAACGATTAAAACAAGGTCAATCTGCTTAAAAAATTTTCCTCACACACTATTCACATGCAAATGATTCTCTCAGAATTGTTCATAACCAAAGCAGACACTAGTTCCTTCATAACAACAAATGCAAAAAAGACGGGCGGTCAGCAAAAGCAAATTCCTTTGGTATTTTAATGATGTACATGGTACACTGTATGAATGCAGAATCCTGACGGATACAAGTTGTGGTACATAGAATATAAATTTTACCATGACAATGGATTCTCAACAACCATGGTGACGTAAACCAATTTTCTCATTCTCCTGAATGTACACAAAGCCTTTACCAGAATCTTTATAATAGCAAGGAAAAATATATACCTCCATTTTTACAGAAGAATGAAGAAAATAGCGTATTTTCTCATTGCGGGTGCCTGTACAAAGGTAAGTGCCTCATTGGCTATGGGTGTCTATGGATACTGATTTTAATGCAGCCAAACGAACTTGTTTATAATTAGGAGACTATTTGTTGGCAATCAAAAAATCATTTCATCTCCGAAATACACTGCAAGAAAAAATTTAGAAATGAAAATAAATCTAAAAGAGTAATCAATAGAATGCCGTCACTTCTGAAAGAGAAAAACTTTATGTACATGTCAGACGTGTTATAAGTTTTGGACTATTGACTCTCCAGTTTGCCTTGATAAAACTATCTATTACTCGTAATATAATAACAGATTTTCCTAATTGATATCCACATAGGGAAATTTGTGAAAATTCATTCCTTTCTATCATTTGGTTCAAATCAGGAAACTAACTAAATACCATCAAGAGGCAGACAACTGTGCTATAGATGAAACACATCATGTTAAGCATGCACTTGATGATTGATCTGCCTAAGAAATCTATTTAAATTCACACTAAAGAGAAATCAGTGACGCTTATTTTCTCCAATAATCATAATCATTTTGTTCTGTTTACCTCAACATTACAAACGAAGTGAACATGGACCACACCCAATGCACGCATGGCCAATGCCCTTCCCACTACCAATCACACTTTATTCACTATTGGATACGCTTACATGATAATTAAAGAGACAATTTAGTTTTGGTTGAGGCCTAACTTCAGATTTCCAACATTTTTTTTTTTTTTTGTGAGATAATGAGAAACCTTTTTTGAAATATGCAAGAGCAGATAATTCTAAGAGGGATTCAATGCTTATTTGATGAAAATTGGTTGTGAAATGGCTGAAATATCCAAAACAGAGCAATCCCAATAAAAGCTGAGAACCACCTTTAATTAGGATACCTTTTGACTTTGTTTTTGGATGTCTCAGCCATTCCAAAACCAATTTTCATCAAATAAACTTTGAGTTCCTCTCAGAATGGTATGCTCTGCACTATTTCATAAGTGGCAATCTTGGTATCTCACAGAAAGTTAAAAGCCCAATCCTCAATTAGACCAATACTATACCATTCCTTTCAGCCAGTATACACATACGTGTAATAAATGGATACTCTTCCTACAGAAAATGAACAGGTCGCACTAATATCCATGTATTGTATCTTGATGTTTCTTGCTATATACTGTAAAACGAGGAATTTTCGCGTGCACTTTAATTTCGCGAATTTCGCGAATTTCGCGAGCGCCAAGATTCTCGAAATTAAAATGCACGTGAAAGTCCATGTTAACACTATATGCAATGAGCACCAGTGGCACTTCGTGAAAAATTTCATGCCACGAAAAAGGCTGTCGGCTCCAATTCGCGAAAAATTCATGCCGCGAATATATCATGTTTTACAGTATCTTAAACATAAATATTTGTATATGATCTATGTTTACTGACACAGTCTCAGCCACTTAATTCCAGGAATCGAGTGACTACAGAGTTGAATCCTTTTTTGCTATTTAGTGCATTCTCTTTAGGATGAACAAAAGTTTTGATAAGATAGCCACAGAATAGCCTAAGTGTATTTGAAAATCTACTTCTCTCATATCACATGACCGAATATCATCACATCTTGGTCCAAGAATCATGGGACAGCCATACAATGTTTGACTTATTGAGCTAAACATAGTATCACAACCGATGATGCTTCATCATTACTCAACAGTGGTCCAATAAATCTGTGCACTTTTCCCTAAGAGAGCTGGTGCTCATCAAACTTTCATTTCAGCACATTTAAACTCAGGCCACAGGTCTGGTATCTCCTTTCTCAACATTCCATCATGGTATTTCTTTGTTTAAAACATACAGTTTGACTTTAAGAGCATTACAGACCATCAAAGTACATGTTATTGCCAGTAATAGAGAAGACTGATTGTAATGTTTGTGTTCTTTCAGGTATGTTGTGTTGCTAGAAATGCTCCTGTAAGTGTACACTGTCACACCACCTTAAGACTAAACATTCCACCACTCTTTTGACGCGTGACATCAACACAGTTGTGCACGACAGCTTTGTGAGATTACACAATAGTTGTGAATGTTTTGTAAATTAAACAAAAATGCAAGGGTGCACAATTTCACTTTATTGCCACTTGACACAAAGTGCCTTTGTCAACACCGTGAGATATTGAGTGTCAATACAAGGTGACTCTGAGAGCTAAAGGATAAGTTCAGCCAAGATTTTTGCTTATTGTTTACCTTTGTCCATGTAATGATATCCCAACAGCTGGGTTTGGATTTTCAAATGCTTCGATGATAACTACGGATGTCTTAGTGTAGTGTCTACGACTGATACACAAAAGCACAAAGTAGCGAGCATGGTTACGTTATACAATATTGTAAGAGTGCCTGCAGGTCGGGTGCAGTGGTTTTGCCTCTGTTGGGAGATCATTTTACAGTTGTAGTACTCCTGCAAGCTCCATTTGCTCTGTAAACTTTCATTCTACATTTTCATTTTATGTCCCTGTTTGTTAGAGCAGTTTTTAACTTACCTTGCCTCTACTCTGCATGCCTGGATTATTTTTCTTATTTTATTCTAATTTTTTCTTTTTAAGCTTGAAATGTATGTAAGAATAAAATTTGAAAGTCATGTGAAATATTCCATGACATCCACAAAACATGTGAGACTTTTTCTAAAAGTCTGCCTGGGTTAAAGGACAAGTTCACCTTCATAAACATAAGGATTGAGAGAATGTAGCAATATTAGTAGAACACATCATTGAAAGTTTGAGGAAAATCAGACAATCCGTTCAAAAGTTATGCATTTTTGAAGTTTTTTTTTGCAGTACCCGCTGGATGAGAAGACTACTGCAGTGTATGAATAACTTAGATGTCACATGCGTACAACAATATAAGGAAAATATAAAGAGAATTTCACAAAATTCCATCTTTTGAAAAAAGTACACATTCCCCTGACTCGTTACCGATAAATGTTATGGGTAATATTATTCCCCCTGCCTTTAGAAAGAGGCAAGTCAATTGCTCTTTTATTATGCGAAAAAAGTGAAAATATGTTGAATTTTCTTTTATATTTTCTTTATACTGTTGTACGCATATGACTCACAAGCTGTAGCAGTCTCCTCATCCAGCGGTTCCAACACAAAAATTTAAAAAATTCATAACTTTTGCATCGATTGTCCAATTTTCCTCAAACTTTCACTGATGTATTCTACTAATATTGTTGCATTTTCTCAATCCTTATGTTTATGAAGGTGAACTTGTCCTTTAAGAACAATTGATGTACGTAAAATAAATATCAGTGGCTCATGCATTTATGGTTTGTAGATTTGAGATTATCATGCCGATTGTTGCAATACCAGTAAGAACAAATATACATATATTTAAAAATTTATGTTGATAATCTGACACAATGACACTACAAACCATAAATGCATGAGCCAGCAAAACTTTTGCTTCATGGCATTTAAAGGATATTGCATATCATTAGTGCCAACAGTGATTGGGTACAGCATGTTTACACTATCTTCGATGTTTACACATTAATTTCAGCCATGCACTGGTGTTATGACTATATCAAACATCATGTGACCGGGTTTTGTTGCCTCAACTCTCCCTCACGTGTACAGCCATCAGATTCTTGGTCCTTTCCTCGTGGTTGACGTACATAGGGTGTGCTGTCAGCTTGCCAAATCACATTGTCTCGGGGCTCTGATAGGATTTTTTATTTACTTTTTTATTGACTGATTTGCTTGCATTATATTTCCTTTTCATGCTGCTGTAGTCAAGAAAATCATGACCTAACGTTATCGAGAATCATCAAGGAATAATTTTATCCCCTTTCTCACTCACCATCTCGTTGTCTGTCTGTTTGTATGTCTCCCTCTTTTTAAAAAAAAAAAAATTTATTTCTTTTGCATACATACTACACACAGACTTACAAACACACACACACAAACATGCACGCCTGCACTTGCAGGCATCATTTTTGTAGAGCTTTTCACAGTTTAGACCCTAAATGGTTAAATTGTGAGATTACTTGCAGGGGGTTGATTTCTTAATTCATTTCATATCACATACAGGATTAGTTGCCACATTCACAACATGTCTGTCCTCTGTCTGTCTTCACAACACATGACAAAAGAAAGTGTGTTCATACCCCAAGGAGATGGAACATTAGTGTCAACTACTCACAATATGCCACTATGAAAGGTGATTTGTGCATAATGAACCTGTTCAAACTGGTTTCGGACAAGGCGGCAAAGCAGGGGACTTGTCAGAACCGCTCCTGGGCACCTCATTTGAGAAAAGAAAACACCTTTGTCCCTCAATGAGTTTCAATAATTTGCCATCTCGCCTTCTTGTTCCAAAAGAAGCGCCTAGGAGGGTTTTGAAAAGTTGCCTTCTCACCACACACTTCAAATTCCATGGCTCATATTGATCCCTTTGTACAAGAACATCAATGCAATGAGATCAGCGATTTGGTTACCCATCTTAGTAAATGCCATCAAGCAGTCAAAAGGTCACAGTTTTTCAATGCAGTCCATTCACTCTGGTTCCAGGGTATAAATCTCTTTTGATCCCCCAACATCCTCCAAGAGGAGGCAATAAATCTCTGCGCTAAAAAAAATAAACGAAGAGATCCCTTTTCTAATCTTTTTGTGTGCAGAACAAAAGAGGAGATTAATATGGCATTAGGGTACAACAAATATGGTCTTGTTCAAATGTTCATAACAGATTCACAATGAAGACTTTCTGAAATTCAAGTCATTGCATTCTTTTCATCATTTCCCTTTGCACTAATCATCGGAGTCTGGCTGCTTGATTTCAAGGTTTGTATTCCTACCAAATTTTCTATCTGGAGAAAATTTCTTGGACCATTTCTGATGTAGACATAACTTAACCATCACAAGACAAAAAATGGAAAGTGATGTGTACGTCTTGCAATTTAGAGGCAGCAGACAGCACAAAAGTGTGTACAGGTAGTGTTTGGAACAGCCTTAAAAACAAAACGAACCAAAAATTGACAATCCGTAGGTCATATGAACATTTAGTATTAACAGTACAATTGTATAGGGCAATGACTGAAATATGGTAGTCAAAAGTCAATGGCCATAAATGTCTGTATTTGTGAAAACACAACTTTGTGATGCGATGAAGTTGTCCAAACTGGTATGTGTGACTGTGCATCACAAAACCAACAATAAGTCGCACAAAACAGTTTTATGTGAGGACTCAAACTATGTGAAATGGGTCAACCAAGTCGACCTCTATTTTTTTTTTTTTTACATCATCTGAAAGAGCAATTCTTTTTCTACATAATCTTAAGGACTGGAATCACAAAATGAATGAAAAATTAGGTTTTTTACAGTTTTAGTAAAACACTCTTTTTTGTAGAATAGTGTAAGTACGTTTGTCTTTATAGAGGCCCCTTTCCATTTCTTAAAAACCCCTTTCACTCTCTTCACTTTCAACTCTTGATATCTGTTGAAAAGATGATGCTACTACTTTGAAAGTTAGTATAGATCATGAACAGAATGTGCTTATGGAGTGTGCAAAATGTCAGCACAATCTGATAATCCCTTCATTGTGGTTGCTATGGGGTTTTACATCATGTCTTTTGTCCCATTCATTGCACAGAGCACAATTTGGCTGAGATTAAGCACTTGAATTGGCTAACTTCAAAGCCTATTTCCAAGTAAACACTTTTTCAGAGTGTGTACCTTCTTTCTGCCATGCAGATATGTAGGAAAATATGTTTGCATTGAGTTATACATCACTTTAAAGCTTAGAGTCTGCTCTTTCAGTGTGTGCCCTTGAATAAAAAACAAACAAACAAAAAAAAACATGTCTGGTGACTTTTTGTTGGGTTTTGTGATGCAAGGTCACATATTGTAGCATGAAGCGGACTTTAACCTTATCACAATATTCACTTTATACAAAAACCTATAATATGCATGCAGGCATCTCCATTCAATTTCTTTCATCTGCCACACTATCCATTTCAGGGTTTGTTCCTTGTATGTAGGAAGGGACCCTTCAGAGCGAGGGGGGGGGGGAGTGGGAAGGGGGGCTACATCCACCCAACATTTGTGGGGACTGCTTAAAAGAAATGGAGAAAAAAACAAAAACTAACACCCATATTTTCCAAAGGTTCCGTCCTTACATTCTCCACATCTAAAAGCATGGTGAATGTATGTTTGTTTGTTTGTTTGTTCTCTTCTTTGGCAACAGCAGACCAGAAGAGAATGAAGAGACAGAGAGACAGAGAGAGAGAGATTTTCCACAAAAAAGTTCAAATCAAGGGTTTCAAATCAACTTTGAAAACAAGCAAAAAATATGCAGTGTGTGCAGGACAAACCAAAGAAAATCTCTATGTGTGGTGTTTGCTGGGAAAATTTGCTCAAATCTACTTTCTCCAAAGTCCTCACAGTCACATCTTTGTTTTTCCCAGGTTAGATCTATGTGTTATGAATGCCTACAGCAATACTTGTTTCTTGGTATAGAGGTTTAAAAATCGAAGTCTATATTTCTGTTTCTTTTTTTTCCCCCTAGTTCCTGGTCTCCTGGTCTAGTTTGCAAGAATGTCTACATTTCAGCAGGACTAAGTGTAGACAGTAAAAATTAATTGTCAACATTCTTTAAAGTCTATTACCTAACTGCAAGAATAAGCGTGTACCCAGTCCCTCAACTACTGTAAAAGTGAGTATTTTTACGCGAGAAATTTTTTTGTGCTCTACCGAGTAAGATAAAGAGTTCGGTAAATAGAGTGTAGGGTATTTAATTCCATGGATCAAGACATTACATAGTGGTACATATAGCAGGCAAACCTATTCGCATGCTTTTATTTTTGTGCTGGTTTCTGGTTGCACGAAATGCTTGAAAATTTCCACTTTGACAGTAGATGGTTAAAATCAAAGTCATTTTCTGTATCTGGTTCCGAATCACGGTCAAAGAGATGAATTCCTGGGTGGAAGATTTGCTCCAGAAATTCCATCGTGAGCCCAAATGGAGGCTTGCAGAATTTACATCCCCTTCACCCCTAACCCCGAGAAAAAAAAAAGAAAATGTTTTTGATACTCTCTTACAACAGAATCTTTTCTGTTTGTTTGTTTGGTTGTTTTTTGATGGGTCCCCAGAAAGGATAATGAACATAAATATTGATGTACAGTCTTTTTTTTTTTCTTTCTTTCTCCTCTGCTTTTTCTTTTTGATTTTGATTCAAGATTTATGAGGCGATCTACTCGACGCCGGCCTGGGTCTGCGCGAGCTTGATTTGAGAGACACCTCCAGGGGTTGCCTACAAGCAGGGAGATAAAAATGAAAACAACAACATGGGGATATGAGCTAAGTTCTGTATTGGACTCGTTTTCAAAGACAATATTGCAATCATAAAAACAAAAAGCTGTGGGTGTTTTTTTTTTCTGCCATCTAAAAATTCATTTAATGCCTGCTTCACTTCAACCAGCTTGTTCTGTTATTTGCAGAATTACCTAATTCTTCTTCCTTTTTAATATACATATACATGTAACCAGGGAGCTTTCTAGACTTGCTGGAAAAGGAGCCTTATCATAAAGAGTGAATAAAGTGTGTGGTAGGTTATTAATGAACTGAGTACAAACTGTGTGTAATGTTGCAATAAACCTATAAACTTGCCCACACCAATGCAAACATACACACAGAGATAGACATGTAATAAAACTAAGGACACAAATTCTCTCCCCACTCGTCCCACCCAGTTCCCCTTGTGTTTGCAGTCACTGTAGACATTACTTTCATTGTTTCATACTGCCCTCTCTAGTCCAGGACTGTGGACTGCACAACACCAGTTACAGCTTTCACTTCCTACAATCCACACAGCTTTCCCAAACACATTCATCCAGGCTCGGGGGAAACCTGCCCATCACCAGATACATTGTATGACACCGGTCTTGAGTGGCGCAAACAACACACGTCAGGCAACCCTTCACGACACTTGGAGCTTTCACAGAACACAGAACACTGCTGGACTCTAGCATTTGGAGAGTAACATGTACATATTTAATGAGAATAAGAAGTCTTTGTACAATCATTTTACAACATGGAAACTTGTGCCAAGTCTCCATTAAACATCAATACCAACATCTTGACATATGCTTTTGACAGACTCATGCTTTCACCTTGCTCTTCCCAATCTCCTCTCCCCTCCCTCAAACCCCACCATCCCCCTCCCCCCCAAAAAAAAAAAAAAACCAGACTTCACCAATTTCCTTTTGTTCTATATTTATTGCAGATGCATATACAGTGCAACTGCCATTAAAACGCACAATTGTATCTGCTCTTATTTCTTTTAACCCCTCCCTCAAGAAGTCTGCACACAGTGCACAAGCAATTTTACATCAACGCTTCCTGCATATCATTTTGTTTCACAAATATCTCACTTCATCCTCACTAATACTCGACGGAGTATTGGGTCCTCTAACTTATTTTCCTCACAGTAAGGCAACTTAATTTGACTGGATTATTTTCACTGCATCTCCTATACCCTACTCACATCCCCTCACGTAAATATATATCAGGGGCAGGTTCATTGTACCAACACTGCTTTACCAATCATAGACAATGATCAGGAGATGGGGAATATTCATGATTTCTTTCCTCCCCTATTTCATGCCTTAGAAGTCATTTGCAAACAAATACATGAAAGATACTTCTGTTTAAGAAAAAATAAATCAAGTACTGGCTCATCACTGCTATCATTTCGATAGAAAAAAAAATATCATAATTTCGAATCATGAAGTAGGTAGACATCTCTTCAAATCTTTTTTTATGGACTTTACACACTTTCATGATATAATTATGACTCCCTATAAAGAAATAAAAAATAAAAGCACAAACAAATATACACATTTGTACAATATATTAACTAATACTTATTTACTGGGTGATGTACAAACAGAGATAGTGTAACATCCTTCACTTCCTCCACACAAAGATACTCTGCACTTTTATTCATGATGAAACTTCACAGGTTTTTCTTTTCACCGTCTTCATCATGGCGCCAAGAACTTTACCGCCAAAGAGAGGTACATATAATTCATCTCCATTGACATTTGATTCTTCGTTTTTCTTTAATTTTGCATGCAGCTTACCCAAACGAAAATACAAATGACAGAATTGAACCTGGTTTGGACGAAAGCATACCCATTCGTAAAGTATCAGCATTCCGACCAGTGTTTGCAAAATTCGGTCCATTCTCCCCTCCTGGCACGCACCAAAATCGCCGTGCTGTCTCGGCCGTAGACAAGGGGTGGCTGAGGTGGGATACACACATCTACCCTTGCAAACATCCCACACATTGATCAACATGATGGCACGGGCAATAATACAAAGGATTGTTGAAAAAAAAAAAACCAACAACAACTTCTAAATTGCAGCACTTATCAAAGCTGTCCAGTTCTGGGGCCCGTTGCATAAAAGTTACTATTATGATAACATTGCCATCCAATGGTAACTTCCATGGAATTCTCGATTTTGATTGGCTGTTGAGTATTGTTGCCATGGTAGTTACCATTGGATGGCAAAGTTACCACAATAGTAACTTTTATGCAACAGGCCCCTGGACAAACCTCACAGATATCCACAAAATCATTGATCAAGAGCTTCAAAGAATACGGACAACTCAAGCTCATGTGATCAATAAATCTCTTCTTTTGGAGAGGTAGTTCATAAACAAGATAAAAAGGAGGCAATTTTGTCCTCTCTTTTCTTTTTTCTTTTTTTTTTAGGTGACAGATTAAAAAAATAAAAATTCAAAGCTGAATATCCATATTTCCAGAGCAGTATCCTTTCCATACTAGCCTGAAACAATCTTAATTTTCACATTTCATTAATGGCCTTTTGTTTTCTCACCCACTTTTCAACTTGTAAGTCTTCTCACAAGGAAAAAAAAAAGAAGAATCTCTACAATATCCATAGCAACAAATGCAAAATGATTTACGGCTTCCACAGTGTGTCCACTTGCGGAAGTATTCAGCCATTCTGCCATTGTCTGTGCAATCCTTTCTATCACACTTCTATTATATAACTGTTCTCAATGTGTATGAAATCAAATGAAAGAATTCATCATTCAGACAGTTGCTAGAAAAGTCAATGAAGTGACATTGTCAGACCAATTTCGATTACATTACGGGCAACATATTTTCATGCAGGGAAAAGAAAAGAAAAGAAAAAAAAAAAAAAAAACCAAGTGCGACTACCACGACGGTACATACATTTGTACTTTATGTCAATGGATGATTTCTTACATGTTTTGGAATTTCATCACATTCTCTCAGATCAAAAACAGCTTAGAAAGCAATGAGAGTTTAAGAGCATCCTCGACTATCTTGAGCAATTTGTCATCAATTCAAAGTGTTGCATAATCTATAAAATATCCTAATATTTTTTGTTGCTGCTGTTTTTCTGCAGCAGAACATTTTTTAATTGGTGACACCGTCGAAAAAAAGTTGCAGGACTTGATAAGGAATAGCACACTGGCTGTGTTTAAGCAATAGAGGGCGCATGACCACTGTCCTCAATTGCCAGATTGAGATTTGCTCCATTCCAACCATATAGCGAGGTGGGTTGCACATTGGCCATTGGCCACTAAGACATAAATGTCACACGCTAATGAAGACTTAACTGCACTGCATTCGTAGCTCTGTTCAGGGCATATCAAGGACAAGTTGTGGGGAAATTAACCCTCCACAAAGCAGAAGCCTGTTCCTCAAAGCAAGGTTTGAGGAGGACAAATATAATAAGCTTCATCATTTCATTACCAAAACACACAGAAAAACACAGAAAGGGAAAATGATGTCAGAGTCACATTATAAATGAGTCTGGGCTTTGTTATGATGACAAATCTGCCTATGTATGCACACAATGCAGGCAAAGCTACCCAGGAGACCTGCATTTAGACACAACCCTCATATTTCATATACAAATTCTCAGTTTGAAAATTGGTTTCCAAAAGTCACAGAGCAACATCTAACACCTTGTAGTACTTGCATTGCATACATCACATTTAGGAAGGCTACCTATGACTTCACTTTAGAAATGATTCTGTTTGCAAAATGAACATGATTATATTGATATCTCATATATCAGATACATGTATAAAATTACTCCCACACCCATAAGGGAAAAAACAAACAAATAAACAAACAAACAAATAAACAAACAAACAAGTACCCGTACTGAAATATTAGAAAAGATATCAACTGGCTGCATGATTGATATTGACCGAAACTCAATACCGAAATGCGTACTAAATGTGCTTGCAATCATTTTCAGCAAATACCTGCTGCATTACAGACCACAGGATGAATGAACAAAACCTAGCGGGCCGAGTATAATTACATTCTTGGACACATGGAAATATATTCTGACTCCAGCATTACAAATAGGTATCAATTCTCTCTGAGTTTGATCAGATTCATAATGGAAAGTTTTCATACAATGCTGACTGAATTGACAAAGAGAACACTTATACATTGGGGAAAAAAAATGTATGCTTGCACCAAGAGGTATAAAAAATTTGCCCACTGCTCTCATATGAGAGAGCCGCACAATATTGTCTATCATGACAATGCTGTACTTGGATCTCAATTGTACTACTGAAACAAAGAACAAAAATAAGCATAAACTTTATCCAGCCCTACACACCACATTCAATAATTCATTGCTAAGCAAAAATTGTTCGGAAAGAGGAAATCCATTTGACGTGAAATAATATAAAGTAACTATTGATTGCAGTGATTGACATTTGATTACTTTTACCTGTTGAGGACGAGTTCTGGGTATACTCGGGCAGGTGTCTATGGGAAATGTGTGTTGTAGCAAAATCAGTCCGTCTTCAACCGGTTAATAGATTTTTATTGTGGGGCCAAGATCTCAGATTAATTTGTTTGGTTCTGCAGTTCTCTTCATCTATCCATGCTACTGGTGATGAAATTCACATGACTTTTGATAATTGTGATATTGATGATATATGATGACGATAGCATTAGCAGTATGATTATGATCTGATACATTTAATGAATAAACATATGAATATATTGGCTATATCTGAATTTCATCTAATACTGTGTATGCCATATATTTTATGAATCAACACTTGTAGACAATTCCCAAGTGGTTTTGTTCATGACTGAGAATGTCTTGAGTGTCATCCTTTTCCAAGAAGCAGTGTTAGTATTTCCCATTTTGGAGACAATATACATTGTATCAGTGTTACAGGAGGCAATGTGCTGATGTGCTGTGAATGTCTTGATTATTAATCAGTTAACACTAAGTCCCAAAACCATCACAAAAGATATGGCATACACAGTACCCTATGATCAAATTTAGGCACTGTGCAAGTGAAATAAAATCTTTGCATTTACCAGAATCCCATCTTTTAGCTCATTTAACCCTAACCAGGCCGGGCTTTTTGGCCTGTTCTGTGGCCGAGGGAGGGTTGATTCAAACCCCCCTGAGATCTCGGCCGTCGATCGTGCAATTGCCCTGAAAATTGGCACATACATTACTTGTTGCGTAATATCCCAAACTATAAAAAAAATAAAATAATTTTTTTAAATAATTTTTTATATTCTACATTAATTAACATTCGTGAAATCATAAATTTTGCTCTAATTCAGAAAAGAAAGCAAATGGCATCCTAATTTTTGGTGACATTATTCCTTGTAGCATTCCTAACAATGTACTTGAAAAAAAAATCTGGTATCAAAGTTAATTTCCTATGTATTCTATTGTTTTATTAATTTCTTATGTATTTCGTTGTCTTTCGACCTTTTGTTTTTTTCGTATTTTGTCCACAAAAATTATTGCAGAACCAATTTTAAGCATAATTATTCTAAAATTAATTGATTTCAGCCATTGAAAGTGAAAATAATCATATCTTTTTGAATAAGGTGAGAAAACTTTATTTGCCTAGACTTTGTACACAAAATCACGTTTTTGAGCCATTTTCGGTCTGACAAGCATGAATAAAAGGTCATGCAGCGGCGTAACGGTATGTCCGATTTTTGCGAAAATGGTGTCAAAAGAAGTGCGAGACTTGAAAGTAAAAAGTCAGTGAGCACGGCAGAATGGTCGCGGAAAATGTCAAGGGGAGGTTGATTCAACACCCCCCCCCCCCCCCCCCCCCCCCCCCCCCCCCCCGATTGACAGATCACCCTTCATCGACGTAAATAAGCACCAATTATTTAGTGTTTTCGTGGTGGCCATGATGAAAATCATGGGCAGACATGCTCAGGATGGACTCAAACCAACTCTCTAATTTCAATCATGGTTATTACTAAACACTGAGTAATCGGTGCTTATTTACGTCAGTGCAGGGCAATTTGTCAATTAGTTTGCAGCAAAAACAACTAAATGCAAGAATTAATTAATTTGAATAAATGGGAATAAAACAAAAAACAAAAAACAAAACAAAAACAGGAACTTCTGTCAATCAATCTTCCACATAAACTTCATTATCAAAAGATATTACCAGAAACAGGACCACACGGATAAATAAAGCTTCTTGTTCCCTTTAAAAAAAAGAAGTAAGAAAACAAAAATGTTCTGATTTCACATGTACAGCTGGCAGGCATGCTTTACCTCTCGCAGAGATACTCCTGAATATTTCCACCACTACAATTCAAACGTCACAATGAAATACTAATGCTAGAAGCCTCTACTGCAGCTTGTAATGATGATAGTTTTGACAGATTTCAGTCGGAGAAAATACTGTTTTGACAATCAGGCGTGGTAGCCTCCATTGGTCTGCCACACAAACGATTCACCTCAATTTCATGTCTGCTGGAGGCGATTTATATCAAAGAAAATAACCACACAGGTGTTAGGGAATGCCATCAGTTGGTTTTGAGAACCAACTCGCCATAAACTTGACAAAGAGTGGTTATATCTCCCATCAAGCAAATAACTATGACACAAGCAATGCTTCCCCACCCCCCCCCCCCCCCAAAAAAAAATAACAAAAAGAAGAAAAAAAAAAAAACAATCTGGTTCCCAAGGAAGTAGAAACTACAGCAATGGGGTTATATTGTTGCAGAAACTCTACTGCTTCGATGGAGACAAACACTGACCACTTGAAGACTCAACCTTAAACATTCCTAAAGTATGGCATTGCATGATACAACTATGAAAACAATATTAAATCTGGACTGACATAGCAGCATTGCTTACCCATTGATGCCAAATGCTCGAAATGCATCCGTAGTGCATCACTGGTAAAGTGGAATGATAACAGTGACAAAAACACACACAAAACAAAACAAAAAATACCTCCTGCATCTTTCTGGGGCATTAAATACAGAAAACAAGAAATCCTGCCCTGAATATTCATTAAATAATCGAACATCTTTTTAAAATATGTTATTCATCAAAGATGCATGTGCTACATGTTACACTACTAACATGTCAGAAACAAACAAACAAACAAACAAAGATCTCATACAACGTTTGAGTTCCTCATCCCACAATCTGCAGTAGATTTCTATAGTTTCTACCAAGTATGACTCTGTACCGGTAGTCAAGATATTTCACTGAGACAGCTTGGCTTTTTGAAACAATGACTCATAGTGATAGCATTGTCTGAAAACGGAGGCTTAAAAATGAATTGCAGTATCACATTTGCACAAACTTCATAATGGGGTTCTGCAACATATTTGCAGAAATGAAATTAATCATCATATCACATTGTGATATAACAGATGGTTTGATACACTCTTCACTTCATAGTGATGTCAGTGTACAACTTAACATATTCCTGCAAGTGGCCTGCATGTATCGGGACACACAGATGTATTTTCATATCTTCACACAGTGCATAGACTTGTCCAAATCATTGCAACGTGCAGGGATATAATCACTTGTGAACATCTTCACTCCTTAAATAGTCCACTGTCACCTTAATCTCCAAATACCAACACTACTACTAATCTAAAGCACTATGCATAGTGTTGTAACAACCCACAAGCAGCAAACCTCTATCCCCAGCTTCTTTTCCATGTTAGAGGAGCAGAAAATATTCACGTCATGTTGACACTACACAGTCTTCTGAGCACCACAATGATCATCTGTTCGTTTCGTCTTGACACAGGATCACCATTATGTACTAAATCTGACGGAACATCACAGCACAACCAACTACTCGGTTGAAAGCAGATCATTAAACACTATACTGGCACACATTCTGACAGACACATCATATCACTGACAAGTCTATTCCATCATTTCTTATAATCCACCGTACGCCGACTATATCTCAGTGATTCACATACACAGCAATGCCTTAAGACGACACACAACTTCCTTGGCACAAATGTAAGCCGAGTAACCAGAAATGAGTGCTTTTTTTTGTCTCGAGTGCAGTAGCAAACTGAACATACCAAGAAAGAATGGGTGATTGATCACCTATTAATGCTGAAGTGGATGGTGGATCATAGCTAGCAATCTATTTGAACACAACGTGCCAGGTGTGAACAATTGCATCAAGATGGTTATGCCAGATTTAATGTGAAAGATCTTGTATATAAAAAAAAAGAAGCTGAAACTCGTGAAAAAATGTTTAATGTGCATTAAACTGTGTACATTTCAATGCATCTGAGCTGCAAAAATGAAGTGGGTTTTGGGGTAGAGTAAAAACTCTTATATTCTGAACTCTCACACCCCTGTGTGAAAGCACCATAAAACCTCCATTACAGGAACATGTGACGGGAAATCAGAGGAGAACTTGTGCATACAGTGTGGCTCTGTTCTACCCATCTCATTGGGCTTATACTCATCAAAAGGGCTGACTGCATTCAGCACCTCTCTTCTCCGATACACCTGCCTTTTATCTTTTTGTATCCCAGCCCAGCATTCCTAGGGATTTATGACAGTACATCCCAACAAACAAACTGATTCCCAGCAAAAAGAGAGAGTGAGAGCACACTCCACAGTCATTTACTTATTATAAAGATTCTTGCATTACACACCTACAGCACATGGTTAGACAGCGCAGACATTCCCAATACACATAGTTGCCAATGAGCAGGACAGATGAAAGGACGGCTTGGACAAATATCAAATCATATCATATCTCAAGTCATGATATGTACCTACACACAACCCTGTATACACGACTAATCTCCTCACAGCTTACTACCACGACTGATAGTAACAACAGTTTCTGGCACCAAAAAAAAAAAAAAAAAAAATACTTTGAATTTAAAAAAAAGAAAGGATCAAAACAAAATACCAAGCTAGAATCAAGCCTGTTCTGTTTCTAGGGCTAGCACACGAGTGTTGAAATAGATCAGTGTGCCTGAAAACAGAATCAGTGAGCATTCAACTTCCAGACATGAACATTTTGTTTTGCACATTTTTGGGGCACAAAACTGAATTTCATCTTTCTTTCTTTCTTTCTTTTTTTTTCATGAGGAGACAAATTCCTATGGAATGAATAAGGCGTGGAGTGCTAAGATTTACCTGGTTGGCACCAACAGCGCCGAGCCATCCAAACAAGGACTACACAAAGGTTGCCCAGCAAAGCATGGGATTGTCTTCTTGTCCAATCCTCTGGATGCCTTTCCATATAGCAATTTTGTAAAAATTTACAGACAGTGGCGCATTAATATTTACTCACTTATCGTTCTGGTTATGCAGAATTTCTTCCCTTGAATTTCTTCTGAGTGCTGTTTTTAGGTTTAATTTCATTTGAAACCATGAACTCCACCAGCTAACTAGCCAGAAGAAAACGTCAGAAAAGGTGACAGGCACTGCTGTAACATGGATAGCTATGCACTCATCTTTTAGACTACGTCCTGGGCAGGTCATTGGCTAACTGTCCCAACGCCACAGGGGGGAGATGAAACTCGGTAGCTTTTTCAAAAGACTATACGTCTCTTTTCCTATTCTTCACATGCATCACAATTCTGAACATTTTGTCTTTGCTAAAGTGATGCCCTGTAACCTATATATTTTTTCTCTATCTCTCTTTTTTTTTCAAGAGTCCATCCCCTCTCTTTCTCTCACACTCGCTTAATATCTCTTTCTTTCTTAGTATCTCAGGACAGGTAGAAGTAGACCACCGCTAATGATACAGCCACCCCGACCCCAACCCCCATTCCGAGACGTATTAATGACCTTTTCTGTTGCCAGGCCTCGGCTCGCCGCTGCTTGCGTCTCATCTCGTTGATCTTCTCGTTCAGTTTGGCGCTCTTCTCCTCCCGTTCCTCTCGCTTGCGTTTCCGTAGCTCCTGCCCCTCCCTGTCTTGGACTCTGGGTGATGAGATTAGAGACGAAGAAGAAAAAAAAAATGAAAAGGAAATGGTTGTTTTTCATATTTGTTACGTTCTTGAGTAGTGGCTTTGCAGTACTCTACAACAAACAAATACATGTACTTCTCCAGTGCACTCATTCCATTTATGAAATGAGCGTTCCAGTCCAGCTGCCAATTTTTGACAGCACAACTATGCCAATGTTCAGCTTTCATTCAGGTGCTCCTAGAATTGACAGTACCTGGCTCATATGACTGCACAGAAACCTGGAAGGAGGAAGGGAGGGGTTGAGGGTGGGGCAGAGTTTCCACGCGTTGGAATAGGGGTGTTGGAGGAGGTCATGCAGCTGCCTGCTCTTTGCACGTAAAATATGTCAAATAATTTTTATTTCTCCTCAAGGAGACGAGTTTGAAGGCTTTTTTGGCAGCAGGCAGACAGATTTGAGTGTTGTTTTCAATATACACATATTTGGCAAAGAATTACTGTCCAATGTGCAATCTTCTTTCTTTACTGGGTGCCCCTCAGGAATCACCATGAAATGGCTTTAAAAGTGGACAGGGTAAAGCTCTTTCTATCAGTGTTTTCAAGAATGCAGTCAACTTTTAATGCCATAACTGAAACCTTACATGAAACCCCCCCCCCCCCAAAAAAAAAAAAAAAAAAAAATTAGAGGCTTTGAGTTTTTTCTAAATTTCACTGCTGTATAAACATGAGGTGGTGCACCATAACCTTTCGTACTTGATGATAATTTGATATTTAGCAATGACGTCTATATCGTCATATAATCTAAATAACAGTGTTTGTAGGTTGCATCGCTGCATCGGCTCTGATGTCTACACCCCCAGAGTGTCCTCGGAATCCAGATCAATCTGGCAATTAACATCAGCGATGTGACCAAATTCCTTTGACAGAGGAAACCTGGCTGCTGAATGCATTAGCGATATTCCACCCTGGCTCAAACTCGCTCCTTTTTGGACAGAAGTTTGCGTGTCAATTCGTGAGGTTTTTCTTTTTCTGATGAAATCACTCTGTCATAACAGACAAAGCACTACCTTTGTCTCCAATGGAGCCCTGTGAGGCCCATTTTTTTTACAGCTGAAAATTGATAATGTATCTTCCCAAAATTATTGAACATTCACTATTACCTAATAATGTTGGCAAGCTTATTTACAACCATCGCTGTATTGTCATAATGTATCACAGAAAAAATATGCACTGTGCATTTGATAGGCAAACCTGGAATTCTTATCGGCATTTGACGAGGCATCGACAACACCGGCTCTCTGAGCGCCGTCCACCAGTCCATCCTTGGCCACAGCTTTCGTCTTGTTCTGCTTGTTGTTCTCTTCAGCCTCACGTGTCGCTGCCTGGACATCGGTCATCATCTGGGGGCGTGAGAGGGGCCTCTTTGGTGGCAGGGGAGGGGGTATTGAATCACAGTCTGCATCATTCTGTGCACACATGACCAAAAAAAAAAATGGTTCGCTACAATAATAGCCATACGTTTGTACGTCAGGTGGCTTTTCTGTTGCACAGCCACTAGGCATGCTTACAACATAATACAAGATGACATAAAACAGCAAACACATTGTATCCAGACAAGGAAAGGCCGGAAGTGTAACGTGAAGCGATCATTTAATGCATACATACACATAACACACAAGCACTTAATGTGAAGCAATCATTTCATGCACATGTACACACAACACACAAGCACTTACCTAAACAGTCACACACATACCCACACAAAATCTGCATACCACATGCAAATTCAGGTTAATTTCCAGGGTATCTGTTGCAAGCAACCAGACCTATGACAACTTTAAAACAATCTACAATTCTGGCTGCAACTGTCATAATTGCCAGCTATTCTCCCTTCCTATAGATTTTTAGACTTCATAACTAGTAAACAAATAGAAAATAAAATTTGTAAAGGTCCATACTCCTCATGTTCATGAAAGGGGAGAAAGGGGCATTCCTCTACCCCACGCCCCCCCCCCCCTCCCCCCCCCCCCAAAAAAAAAAGAGAGAAAAAACCCATTATATTACTGCTTTCAGCTACTCCGGAATAAAGCTCATTACCAGACCTCCAGATACTGTAAATCATGCCGAGGCATGCAGGGATTGATACTGTTTGCCAACAATCACAGGTCATGCGAAGCAATTCGAGAGGGGGGGGCAGGATTGCATGCTACATGAAAGAGAAGTTTGATTGGGTGTTGCCTCTCTTTCCAGGAACTAGAGATGGAGAATCGAACATCTCTTATGATGATTGAGAAAACTCTCTCCCTTCCTTGCCACTGAAAGAGCTCATAACAAACCCTGAAAAGCCACACATGCTGCACGCACTCACATACATCTGAAACAGGGGCTACACTTACATTTCTCACGTTTGAATGCGTTTCAATACCCACTATCAAAACACATTTTCAAAAGCCTTTCGGATTACGTTTCTTGAGTAGTTGCTTTTATCAACTCTGTTGTAAGTCAATTGGGAGGCCTTGTCACTACTGTGCAGCTCCATTGTGCATCTTGACGCGAGGAGCGGAGATGTGTAGTTGGCAGTCCTTAGCGTGGGCAGGGCCAAGCTATAAGTGCATTTCAAAATGACTTTGCGTTTATTAACTCTGCAGGAACGCATTTCTGGCTCAAATACTTTTGAGATCACACTTTTCCCTTTGTTTCAGAAATTTGTTTCTAACCCCATAATACACACAGCTTTGCATTTATGTACTGCCCAAAGCTCCTTAAATGTTGTTTGGAAACCTTAAATCTGTACCGGACATTAGTTGATAAACACACCCAGGGTCTTAAAGAATGCACAGTGAGGAGGGATTTTTTTTCTCCTTTATTTTCCTAATGTCCAAGGAAAGTGTCCCCCCCCCCCCCCCTATCAATAGCAAAGACGTTGAGTTCCAGGACAAAATTGAGAAATGAGGAAACACAAGATGCCCGAATACATCACACCTGCGCAAGCATACAATATGGAAGGCAAGAACTGCAGTTTACAACTAACTGCTGCTTCTACATGTTTTGTCATGGCACTACAACAGACACCTTTCTCACTTGTCCAGGTGGGTGTTTGGGCAAGTGCCCACTGATTTTACTTGCCAGACAAAGAGTTTTACTTGCCCTGGAGAAGCAGCCAACCAGGCAAATGGGCTTGGTAAAGCAAACCTGTGTGTTGGAGTGCATGCTGACTGCCCAATGTTGATCTGTAGCAGGGGGGGGGGGGGGGGGGGGATCCACAAATTCCGTAAAGAGGGGGTGCCTTTACAAAATTAAAGGGGGGCACGTGCACCCCTCCCCCCAATTTTTTTTTTTTTTTTTTAAACAAAAAAATAGGGGGTGGGGCGTGTGCCCGGTACACTCCCCCCTGGATCCGCCACTGTGTACACTGGCTTCAACCGAACGCGTTCCCCTCAGCTGGGGAGACTGATGGAGAGGAGAAGTGTGGATGGTTGGCCATAACAAGATCTTTCCCTCGGACAATCTCCTAGAAGTCGGAAAGAAAAATGAGTGTGGATCCTTTGAAAACAAAATAACCCACCTCAACCACTAATGAGCCCAGTGAGTCTCCCCTCAAAATGACCTTTGACCCTTCGAGGATGGCACAGTAGGAGAAGCGTAGCTGCTGCCACGTCTGTATGAGACCCTGTCGATACCGCCTCATGTCCAGGAGCTGCTGCTTCACATTCATCCCTGAGGTGTGTCCTTTCTTCTCGATCTGTGGGCGGGGTCGGGACAGGAGAAGGAAGAGACAGTTTGTAAGTTTCAAATCATTGTTATTAACCAAACGCTGTAGATAGACCAGTCAACCAAAAGAAGGAATTGAATGCCATTTACAGAGTTCCCACCATTTCAAGAAAATAAAATTCCCTGATTTTTTCCCTGATGAAGTATCAAATTTCCCTGATAACTATTTCAACTCATTTCCAGTTACACATACAAAATCTTCCTCCAGTTTCATCCAGCGGATGTTGTTTTGATATGCAACAAAATATAACAGAGTCTTACTGACTACTTTTGATTTTTGGGCCAATCAAAATTCTCTGACTTTTCCCTGATTTGAGGCATTTTTATCAAATTCCCTGACTTTTCCCTCACTGGAAAAAAGTAAAATAATTTTCCCTGATTTCCCTGATTTCCCTGATGAGGTGGGGATTCAGGTTTATAACATTCCTAAGTGAGATAATGAGAAACCTTTTATGAAATAATATGAAAGAGCATGTAATTTTAAGAAGGATTCAACATTTATTTGATGAAAATTGGTTTTCAAATGGTTGAGATATCAAAAAAAGTGATAATAATGAAAGGCGACAGGCCACGCCTTTTATTAGGATCTCTTTGTTTCACCTTGTTTTATGATATCTCAGCCATTTCAAAACCGATTTTCATCAAATAAACTTTTGATACCCCTTAGAATTGCATGATCTTTGACATCTCATAGAGTGATTTCTGAATATCTCGCAAAACGTTAAAAGCTAAATCCTCACCTCAACCAGAACTGTACACACCCTTTAATGTCTAAACTCACAAGACATCAAATGGCATGGACCAAAGCACACAAATACTCTTAACCCAGTACTTACTTGAAGCTAGAATTGTCCTGTTTTATCCCTTCCCAAAATGCTTGCCATGGTGAAATATCAGAATGTTAAAGTTTATCCTCGAAACTTTGAGAACAACATTTTATATCAAACACTCATTATGAGTACAAAATATAGCCTATCTATGAAAACTACAGGAATGTTACTTACAAGGAAAAGCTGCAAATCAGATTTCAACAGAGTTATTATTACATGCACTTTGTTGTGGGTGATTTTCTTTTTCTGTTCATTTAAAAACTGACACTACCAATGTGACAAATCTTGGAATTCACAGACATTTTTCATCTACTCGATGAATTGGCTTACGGAAATCTTAGCTGCTCACTTCCGTTACAGACATTAACCATCATCCACTAAACATCAGCTTTCCCCGAACGGGCCTACATTCCTGTTCTGCGAAAACAAGCTCCAGCTAGGCAAAACAGAATTTGGCTACAGAAATCGTAGGACTTTTAACAGGTGTGATACACTGCAGCACACCACCAATACACAGGGGCCAGTGTGGCTACACAGTGACAGCACTGGCTGTTGTCTGGTGGGAAAAATTCACATGCCATAAGGTTCTGCTGCCATTGTAACCTTCTTCTGAGAGGGTAGACATGATTAGTAAATATACTGTGAAACAGTGTTCTAAAGCAATCATTCAGCTAACCATTGGCCTTAGCTAAGTCACACTGGCAATACAGGAGTCATTACTAACTTCCCATAGGGAAGGGTGTTCTTCAACCAAGGAAAATGATCAAATTCTCCATTCAGTTAATGGCAAAGATCTGATAAAGGTACAGCAAGACTTTAAACCCCCTCCCAAAAAAAAACACCAATTGTAAATGACAATACCAATGTAACTAGATGCTTTACAACTCGTTCTACCATTTAAATCATCAATTTTATCTTGTGATATGTTGTTCATATTGAATTAGCTTCCCAAAAGAAAAAAAAAAAATCATCACACACAGCAACCTTGCTTTTTGATTGAAAAGACAAGAAAACAGGCACGAAGTAGACCAGATGAATAAGAATAAGATGTGGGCAACTTCTGAAATGTTGCAGTATGAATCTCCACAACTTTCGGCGCATTCAAGTTGCACAGTTTACCTCACATAAGACAAATGACAAATGTTCTTCTACGCAGATTTCCCCCAGTATGTTGATTTGTGAGACATTTGCCTGGAAGCAATGCTTGTGTCACATGTACAAAAAAAACCAAAATGAAATTTAAAAAAATAACATCACCAAAAGAAAAACCACAAAATCCCCCAGATGTTTATATAAACGGACTTAGAACACCTGTATCATCATGAATGTATGCATACAGGTGTCCCTTTATGCCCATGTGTTAAAATGAGTACCCTCTAATGCTGGGGAAATGAGAATAGCAGAACCCCTCTGGAAAAGCAGTCCAGACATCACGGGTAAACATGGCCACATTATCATCATCACACATGTGTGGAGGGGATCTCTCCCCAAAATCCTGCCAGGGCCGACTACTTACTTGTACAAGGCATGAGTCTACGAGACAGAGCGTACCGGATCGCCCGACCCCAGCGCTGCAGTGAATGACGGGTGGTCCCACGTTGTCTAGCAGGGAGCCCGACTGGCGGACGTGGTGAAGAAAGTGGAGGAATGCTGCTGGAGACTGGGGCACGCTGAAGTCTGACCACCGGGTGTAGTGAAAGTGGAGAATCTCTTTGGTATCTTGTGACTATCAGGACGAAAAGAGAACACATACTCTGGATTAAGTCTCAAAGACAGTTCATTTTCACAATTTCAATTCCCTACCTCACTAATGATACCAATTGTCATTATGAATAAAATAAAACAAAAACACCAACACTATCCAAAGATTCCTTATCTTTGTCAGAACAGAAATAATCATATAACTGAGAGTGGTGATATAAATGGTTATTACACACACAGCTGAATGTCAGAAGGATTAAGTACTTCATATTTCTTTCCTTTATTTGCTATACCACTAAGGTTTCATCCTTCCAGCCCCTTTGACGACCAAAAGTCTGGATGTGAGTGTTACACATGGTAAAACAAGGAAAAGGCTACCACAATAAATGACCACTGTCAAAATAGGAGAATAGTGATCAAAGTGGTCCATAGGCTCGTTTACAAAGGTACCTGTAGATGTTTTGCAATTCATTTATTCATTTTTTGTTTGTTATGGAAGAAGTTGTAAGGAGAGCTTTACCATTAATCTGTTTCGAATTAATTCTGTACAATCACTGGAATCCCACGCAGGGTTTGGATCAGAAAGACAAAGAAGTGATATATTGTCAATAACAAGAATCTCTTAACTGAAATAGACGATCTTCACCAATATTCACACCACCCCCCCCCCCCCAATTTCCTCACACAAATGCTATTCAATGTTACCCTGAAGTTTGGCTGAGGTTTGTTGTCAGCTCGAAAGAGCAGTTGCAAATACAGAGAAGATTCTTAATTACAGTGCGCATGAAAACAACAAAAAAAGTGATGATGATTGTTCATCAGTAGGCATTAAAACAGGAAAGACCACAAATTTGATTTCAGTAGTAAAGCCCATAGATCCATTCATAATCTGTGTCAAATAACAACAAATTCTCTATCAAAACCACTTTGTCTTGAAGCTTTCCAAGAACATGTTGGATACAATCCAATCTGTACTTGCCACCAATGAATTGAGTCACTTACAGGTGACAATTCATGGAACTGGCACATTTCCGAGTTTTTTGAGCAGTTCCGGAATTATTTCATACTATTGTATCTTCTGAAAATGTACAAAGTATTGAAAAAAAATGGGTCAAAGGAGGAGTAATTGGTAATACAGTTTACTCATCTAGGAAGTATGGGCATTACAGTGGCATTTATGTATTGAGGCTTTTACTTTGAGTAATATTTGAGTGATAAAAGGATAATAAACCTGAATGAAACCATGTTGAGGTAAAAACTGATGGAAGTAAAATAATAAGACTGTAATTCAGGGTTCCCAGCATTTCAAGAAAACAAAATTCCCTGATTTTTCCCTGATTTTTCCCTGATGAAGTATCAAATTTCCATGATAACTATTTCAACTCATTTCCAGTTTCATATCCAATTTTCATCCAGTTTCATCCAATAGATGTTGTTTTGATATGCAACAAAATATAACAGAGTCTTGCTGACTACTTTCGATTTTTGGGCCAATAAAAATTCCCTGACTTTTCCCTGATTTGAGGCATTTTTATCAAATTCCCTGACTTTTCCCTGATTGGAAAAAAGTAAGATATTTTCCCTGATTTCCCTGATGGGCTTGGAACCTTGTAATTTAATCATTGCATTCGTGTGTATGTCAATAAGACATGTCCCTCAGATATATGACATCTTGCAGGTGCTTTAGCTTCTGAAGCAAATCAAAGTGCCATCACTGTCCTTTAAGAAATACAACTTTCTCTTTGACATTGATCCATTCCTAGCTGTACACTGTAACCCAAAACATCCCATACCCCATATTGAGTACATGGTAAATCTTGTTGAGCAAAGATTTTCACTTTCTCGGGGCACTTGGTTTTTATTTTGAACACAATTTTTTTTCATAGCTTTATATTCACAACGCATCAGAGGTTCTTGAAGCCTGTAGAACCATACAGCTATTTTATTTATTTTTTTTTAAAGAAGAAACATTGTTTAACTATGCCTTTATTGTTAAAGACAACAAATTGGATCAGAGCATGCCCCACACAGGAAGTGTACTATTCAAAGTTCATGGACATTTCAAAGGGGAATAGAGTTGATGTATCTTGTTGTTGGTTTAGGTTTTTTTATGTAAACAGATGGAGGAAGAGCAAAAAAGGAACTATTCCTCAGTTCCAATCATTCAAGTGACTGATGTGACTCTCAGATGTAACTATCAGCTGAGCCACACATTTAATCCAATACCGATTCTGGACAAAGGATATGTGTGGGTCTTGGAAACACTGGGCTCTCATCATACGGTTGCTATCACTACAGATCAAACAAATAAATTTTGGTTTCCTTTCCAGGAAGAAAGAGAATGGAGGAATATACCAGACCAATGTTCTGGAAGTGAATTACCCATTATTAGAGATCTTGGCATCAGTGTTTTAAATCTTATCAAAGGAAAAAAACAACAACAGATAAGTGCTACTTTGCCGCACATAACGTGACATGAGTACATCTTAAGAATATGCACAGTAGGTGCAAAACAATATGCAATAACAACATGTGGAAATAAATGCTAATGGTAACAATTTGGTAGGCAAATTACCGATCATATACCGTCTTTCACACACACATATGTAGTGAAATTAGTCTCGCAGATCTTGCCTCCGTTTTAGCAATGTTTCAAAATCATATTTTGTGGTGAATTCTTGCAATGTTACCAAGTGCTCATCTGCATAATGGAGAATAGAGGGGAATCAGCGTTATTGCCAAGTTAGAAGAGAAGTTTAAAACTCTTCTAAACTCAAACACTCTGTTCTCTGATCAAAATCAAGTAACAACATTTTCATTATGGGGGGGGGGGGGAGTTATACTCAGTTTTTTCTTTTTTAATACAACAGTGACATTGAAAACAAATCAAATACTAAAATCAGATTTGTGAGGTGATATGACAACCATTACAGTGTACATATAGCAAAATACAGATATCTTCTCAGCACATGAGATATTATCATTATCATATATATATATATATATATATATATATATATATATATATATATATATTTTTTTTGTAATTCTGGATAAACAAAATATCAGAAAGTCTCACAGCAATCAAAGCCAAAACTTGTTACCATCATATTAATGTTTTGACAGCCAGAATGTAACACATACGCCACATGCTCATAACTGATGAAACCATTTTACAAAACAAGCAATGTAGCATTTTGTTTGATATTTGGTACTGTACCAATATGTACAGTGTATCATCAAAAACATGAAATCAGTGCTCAAGGTATTTAGACTAAAAGTTGCTCTATGCAACGGGGAAAGGGGTTCCATTAAAGGAGCAGTTTACCTTTGGGAGCAGTAATTTTAAAAAAAAAATGTTCAAAATATCACATTTGATGCATATGTGTAGGTCAGTTGTATCACAAACATCCTGCCATGTAAAAATTTTGCAATAAAGCCTAAAATATAAGGAGACATCACTATTTTTCTCAATAAACCATAACTGTAGAGAGTTCAGTCTAGAAACATTAATTATTATAGCTTTTGTTCACATTTTGTATATTTTAACATTACTTAACATTAATTATACTGATTCAAATTTTTACATTGGTTGTTTCTATCCCAAACTCACATTCTATAACTATTTTGAAGCACTACAGCTGGGTTCTTGTTTCATCTGCAAAATGGTAAATTATGCCTTTAATGACCCTCATCCCAGAAAGAAAGACCATCACATGACTTGGAATCAGCCAATCCCTGGCAAGCATGAAAAAACCACTGCAGTCTCTCTGGCATACCACATAATTAACATTTCCAATACAATTTCAATGGAAATGAATCAAACAGAGTTTGCAGAATGGAGTCACTATACGTGGTTCGGGTCTACCACATCTATTTCTGTCAACTCCCCAACTGTGCCAACACTGTGTACCACTTGCGATGAATTCTCCTTGCTTTCACATGTACTGCCAGGGCTTAATGCGAAACACGATTTAAATGTAATGACGACGCATCACTAGAATCGTGTTTCAACTGAAGCATTCTTGCCATGTGAATGGCAACTGGAATCGCTGAGGGTGATTTGAATCGTAATTCCAATCGTGTTTCAAATAATGGTCCGGAGGTGTTTCATGTTTCGCCAGAATTAAGGAGCGAAACAGTCATGTGAACGCAACTGACCTCCAATCATGTTTTAGGGGGCGGAGCTTATGGTGACCTTTCCAACTGCGCTCCTCAAATGCTCATACTGCAGTTAAAGCACACGCTATTCACAACTCAAGAGTGATTGATTGGAACTTGGAAAGAAACCAAACCTCCCCTCCTCACTCTGAAATTTAAAATCACAAAATCCCATGAAGTCTTCCTTGATCGTGTGAACGAACAATGATTTGAATCATATTTGCAATCATGTTTGTACTTCAGTATGCAAATTAAGCACTCTCGGTGCATGTAAAAGCAAGGTCTGATAAAGAAGAATACCTGATACTGACTGTCAACAGATATGCTAATGAGGGGCCTTTGGGGGGCTGAGTAAAATTCACACTGAGGCCTTGTTCACTGTGAGAGCAGGACTTGGAAAAGGGTCATTTCCATTCTGAAGAAGTGGAATCTTTTCAATAAAAACAAAAATACAACAAAAAAGGGCCCGCAAAATTTCCACACGCTGGTAATTTAACTCGCAGATATGCTATAACAGACCAGTCTACAAACTTACGGGAAATGAAGAAGAGAAAAAATCAATTTTTTTTTTTTTTTTCTAATATTTGTTTCTTGATAGCTTGAGGCATTGAGTTGTTATATATATGCTGGTCTATATCATTTGATTCAATCTATACATAAACAACTAATGTACTTGGTAAAAAGATGGCATAATTTTGTAAATCACCTGTTTCATCTCATCTCTTAGTAATAAAAAGAAAGTTTTAAAGGAAAAGAATCATGGAACATTACAAACATTACATCACCAACAGAGCTTAATTGACCAATATGTCCATAAATCTAATATCGATTTCAATGCCAGCCTACATTACTTGAAAGTATACCATGTAAACATGACACCCTAAACCTTGCTTAAATTCCACAACAGAATGACTTCTCATTTTCAGCAATGGTCAACCCGCAACTTGCTATGGTCTTTGTAGCTGCCTACACAACACCTCTGCCACACAGGCGGACAAGCCAGGAAAGTTTGACGACCTTGCATCTCGCCCAAGAGAACATGTTCATGTTGTATTGATATCAGGGCAAAATCAATAACTCTCAAAGAGCACACTGTACGGCTTCATAATCAAGATAATGAGTCACACTGGAGACAGTCGATCTCGACAGATAATGATTGATCAAACATTCACGTGATCCCGGACAGCGTGGGTGGAGCGAAAGGGAAAGAAATAAAGAGTAGGATAGAAAGTGTAGGAGCTACTAAATACAATGTAGGCTCTTCCTCTGACAGGATAGGTGGTGTGGCTTCTGAGGTTACTAGTACCTCAGAAGCCACACCACCTGAGGTTATCCCTGATGGAAATACTTTGGAGTGATGGAAGATGAAGGGGTGTAGAACAAAGGAACATGCAAATCTGTAGGTTCACACGCTGTTCCTAAACTTTAAGTTTAGGTCAAAAACTTAACTCTCAATGATTAGCTTGTAGTTTACCACCGTGTGGACGCACTTGAAAGTTAGCAATCTTAAAGTTTAGTCGATGATTAAAACCACGAGACATTTTAGGGTTTACGCACTCTCCACAAGCCACGGGGGGGGGGGGGGGGGGGTGGGTTGATTATTGCATGAACCTCGCATCTTTTTTGCTGTGCTATTTTGTATGGGCATAAGATCATCTAGCACAGACTCTGCACTTACGTTGTAATCATCGGGTGGGGCTCGCTCGTAAGTTGTAACTTAAAGTTAAGGTGCGTGTCGTGAATTCACAAGTGGAGCTAATCATCGACAGTTAAGTTTTTGATCTAAACTTCAAGTTTGGAAAAATGCATGTGAAGGTATAGTGTAACTATTGAATACTTGACTTTGAATAGAAATTAGTGATTGGCAGCAATTGGTCACAAAGCCTTACAGATGTACAGTACCTGGTATATCAAAGAACAGATTTCAAAAGGAAAAACAAAAATTGCCAGCCACATGAGCCCAACAAGGCATCTTGCGCATGATAAGTACAGGTTCTGCCCACACACATTAGCACCACACATGAGTCTAAGTTTTAATTTCAACCAAATTTTTAGACGTGATTCCAAAATCCAATCAAAAAATGGAGGACACAGTACTATGCCCATAGTGTCAGCTACTGCATGTCAAAAGCTGCAAGAAAAATTGTTCAAGTGAGCTATTGCTCAATGAACAAAGCCATGTCAATTGGCATCTCAAAATAAAAGTAAAGTAATTGAATTTTACAATGTTAACTTCAATATATTTCTACACGGTGATGATGTCATCTAATTGAAAAACTGTGTAATAATTCGAAAGAAAATTCAATGTGCTAAAACATGCTGAAAAATTAAAATGAAGGTGAAATTTGTCCAGGATAAATGAGATACTCTGAAATGATCTTGAAGTTTGATGACCTAATCACCTAATTACCAAGGAAAGCTGCTAGATCTCAATCCTTTGCCAATGTTAAATCCTATCAATAAAGAAAGCATATCAGGGCAAGAGTTGAATTCATTGCATCTATATTTGCTACATTGTAACAGTTCCATAAGTCTGGAAGAAACAAAATAAAACCAGAAAATCACTCGGAAAGTGCAGTTTCCCCCAAGCAGCTCATTTCATCCATACATGCATTCTGAAAATTGGCCTAAGTATCCAGTGATAAAGAAGCCTTGCGCTTACCTGTCGCTTCCTGCTGCGCAGCGCCTTGAGCAGAGCATGTGCTTTAGTGCGCGTATGCAAACCTCAAATACGCGCAGCTTGAACTCCCAAGTTCATTGACCGGGTCACCCTATTTGCCAAAAGATGAAAAAAATCCTTCAAAAGTTCAGAAAAATTCCCAGATTAAATCTAATTATTCAAAATTAAAAAATTTAATCATCTTGTTCCTTGTGTAATTATCGACTCTTCCTGTATGTTTCATCCAAACCCGTTCACAACTTTTTGATTTATTTTGCAAATAGACAAACAAATCAGTGCTGACAGAAACATACATGTAACCTCCTTGGCAGAGGTAAGAACAGTTTGCTTGCCTTGCCAGATTCCACAGGTCATGACCACTCTTGGCTATGATGTAGTGTACCGCATATGTGGATATTTTTGTGTGAGTAATTTTTCGCACTCTGCCGAGGAAGATGAATTTCATGTGTTTTTAATTCTGCAGACTCCAGGTATTACACAGTGGTACATATAACAAGCAAAAATACTCGCACGCTTTTATTTTTGCAAACTGCACACAAATTTCCACAAGGTGAAAATTTCCACTTTTACCATACTTGGTATGTGCTGAACTCACACAGCTGTAGAAGTCTTCTGTACCTACTGCAGCAGCATGGCACGTTCAAATTGTATACTGTAAATGTCCATATTTTTGCGCGATAAATTTTCCATGCTGAGTGGCTCAAAAAGATATTCGCAGGTTCTTGAATTCATGCTGCACAACTGTCAACCCATTCAGAATGTGCAGAGAAAGTTGTTGCGCTAGCCAAAAGTAATGCGAAATGTGAGAAAATTTGTGTGTTTACTGTACAGGCAACACAGCCTTGAATATTCAAGGCAGATGTCTATGCTTTTATTTTACAGAAAAAGATATTCGCAGATTCTTGAATTCATGCTGCATGATTGTCAACCCATTCAGAATGTGCAGAGAAAGTTGTCGTGCTAGCCAAAAGTAGTGGAAATGTGAAAAAAATGTGTGTGTTTACAGTACAGGCAATACAGCATCATGTTCTTTGTTCTTCCCTACCACCTGCGATGTAATGATCAAAAGTATAATACAATGTCATATGTATGCATTATACATATTCACTGTCTCTCTGGCTTAACTGTGTGTAAATCTGTGTGAATGACAGGGCTACTGAAAATCAACCGATTGATTACGGAAACTGGGCATGCAGGTCAGTTTGTGGCCTAAATTCTGACCACTGTGCTGAGAATCAACAGCACCTGACTGAATAGGAGATGTGGACAAGGTTACTCTACACTGAAAGTGAAATCTAAGTAATTTGTAATCTCTGATTTAGTACAAGCTGCAAAAATTCAGAGGAATTCCCCTTTCCGTGTGGCAGTTTCAAGTATCTAGTATTAGTTAAAACCTGCTAAAAGAAATATACACAAGGTTTATCCCAGTTTGGGAGCATGTCAAGTCACATTCACTTCATGAGAACTGGACTCTTCAAAAGAAATTCCCTCTAAGTAGTCAGTGATGACTCTTCCATGTCATATTAGCTTTCTATGTATTGGACATATGATACTGCCGTCTACTTGAGGGACAGCAAAAACCACCTAACAAGCAATTCCACGAAAAGACACTTAAATATGCCAATAATGCGACACTTCAAAATTACAGCACATTGTTTTGCTCTGGGCTCTGCAACTGCATATCATGTGATATATGATACTTGTGCTACCATACACGTTTTCAGCATGTTATTAATGAAAACTGGAATTAGTTGTGATAAAGGCATTTTACCTGTACAAGAAATATTAAGCACTGCACTAGATTAAACTGAAGATGGCTACAATGAGTAGTTAAGAAGGACAAATAGATGAAGGAAAATAGATAATCTCATCAACATAAAGATTTCCCTCCCTAAAATGGCCTTTTTTATGCTTCTTTTTTACAGATTTATGGTAGGAAACATTCACAAAATGAGAAAATGTAAGCATATTCCCACCTTGGAGATGATAAACATTGCATCTGATTCTATTCCGGGAAGCAATATTTTCACAATTTGTCGAAAATATAAGTCAACTCTTAAATTCATGCAAGAAAAAAGAAAAAGAAAAAAGAAATCTCAGAAAATGTGGCTGCTTCAGATATCCTCTCTACTACAGAATATTGTTTCCATGGGGTTTTGATTTTTTTTTCCCTGTATGATTACAATTTGATATTTTGAAGAAATAAGAATGAATAACAACTTTGAAATGTCAGCCATCAAATTTTCTCAAAAAAAAAAAAAATCTGCAAAACCAGCAAAAAACCAAATATAAACCGAGGACTGACGAACACATGGGCAGCTGGGATCCTTTCTAGAATCAGAATATGTCAGGAAAGAGTGGCAAAATCACTCACTGCATACTACAATGTAGTTTTATATTCTGTGTAACAGCCTTTTCCAGTCATTGATTAAAATCTACAATAAGATGAATTGTTGAGCTACTCCCCTCAGTACTGAAATGCCAAAGTCTCAACTTCACAATGACGTTCAAGAACTTTTTCTTGCTAACAGGAAGACATGAAAAACTTACTAAAATAATATATCTAGAGGCAATCTTAGTATTAAACAAGAATGTATACACACCTCCACTGACAGAGAAGCATGCATATCATTATCACAGCATTCCTATGAAACAATAACACCCTGTTATCACCAATTCACGAGGAGTTTCTCAGAAAGATTATCTGATATAGCTGAGAGATTACGTTTGCAAAGTGGCTTTGTGGCGTAAGTGATAGAATCCCCTTTGCTGCTTGGTTTTTGAAAAAGGACAGACATGCTTTCATGCATATATACATGTAACTTGGAAAAGATAACCCTTAAAAAAAAGGGGAGTATACATTGTACAGTGCAGTTTTGGGTAGTTTCCATAGAGAAGGAAAAAATGACTTGGTACCTTAAGAGTATATACTTCCTCCAATGATAAGACATCATGTGACATAAGTGCACAAATAGTTTGTGTCCGAAATAAAGACAATAACATAGATATTGATTATGTGACTAGCAAAAAAAAGCAAACAAACAAACAAAAAACAAAACCAGCAACAAGATGAAACTGCATCTAATAATGTGGATACTGGAATAACAAGATAAGTGCATTGATTGAATATTCACAATGGCTTCTTTCATTTTCATTCTTTTCTGGACTATTAAAAGAAATATTAGAACAGAAACTTATCATCCTCCAACAGGTACATGTAACTAGTTCATATACTATATGTTCATATTTGGCAGTCTGTAACATCGTGGGTATATATACTTTGTACATCAAATTGCTACATAGAGTAGGATATCATACCAATACAAACAATCACTTCATAGCAAATGCTTGTGGATTACTACTTCTGTTATTGAAATACACATAATGTAATAACAAATGAGGCATGAATTGGTTCCCACAAAATTATCACAAGTTTTTCCATAGTTTCCTATCTATTAAATTTTGCACACACAATACACATACACATGTACACACGTACAACCATAAAAATGTTAAATATGTCCAATCACTTACTCCCACATACATTACTCAAAACAGGGTGCAGGTGCAACGGCGTATAGAGTCTGTTCACTCCGGAACACACACCTCTTCAGTCCACACCTGTTCCAATTACTGTACTTGTAACTTTGTAATTTCATGGTCTTTCCCCCGAAATGCCATCAAGAGTTCCGGGTAGGAGCATCTCCTCTCATGGTCACCCAGGAAAATATTCAGAAGTGGAAATAAGTTACACAAGCTGGAATTGAAAACAGAAAAAAAAAAAAGATACTTGTCTGTAAATGAAATGCTTTGAAATCTCTAGACTGCCACCGTGCTTACACAAATCAACAGAACATGACCCCAGGTACCTTACTGTGCGGTCCTACTGTGGCCAGTTGTATTATGGAATTTTTAAAATTTACGGCGTCTCTCTGTGCCACTCACAGACACCATGCATAGCAAATTATCGGCAGAGTTTTTTTTTTCAAATCAAACAGGACTTATTTTCTCATCACGACGCCTATCGGTAGAGTAAACTTCTTTTTTGTGTTCACAAATGAGAATTATCAGTTTTCGCAACGTGTTCCAAAATCGACTTTCAAAAACTGTTCATTTCGGGTGTGCACAAAAGCAGCTGTAGTATGCAGGAACCAGCAGATTGCTAAAAATAAAATGTACTAAACCTGCCTTCAGACTAGGTAGCGCACCTCTGGGATGGTCAAACAGATCTCATCTTCACTATGACTGACCACCCACGCTACTATAGACTGTCCCCAACCTGCGGGGGACCATCGCGACTTGGACAGTCTCCTCTTTGGCCCCACTGGCGCCTCTTGTCATTGTCACTTTTTTTTACCGATCACGCCTGTCTGTTTTAGCTTTTGCTCATGGTATCTCCTTTCTCTCAGGGTGTATTTATGCTCAATTTGCGAAGGTAGAATCAGCGTTTTGAAATGCTGATTCAAAACGCTGATTCAAAACGCCGTTCACGGGAGCACTGTTTATGCTCACTTTCTTCGAGCCTTGGAAAGAGCGTTTGCGATTGCTTCGCTGACCTCAGCAGAGGCAGATCAAATTGGGGCGTGCGCTGCGATCGGTGGCCTGGCCTGGGAGAGCAGCTGGGAAAGACATGCGTATGCGCAGTACATGGGAAAACTGCACAGGCCAGGGTAGCTGGCTGGCCGGGCGCGCGCTTTTTAACGTGAACCGGAAAGGCGTTTAGATGACGTCACTCTAAACCCATTTAGAAACGCTGTTGCGTTCATGCTTCTCCGTCAAACGTAATTAGTCAGAAACGCCGATCGTAAACGCACCTTTTTGTGCGTTTTGGATCGGCGTTTTGAATCAGCGTTTCTATCGAAGTGAGCATGAACGCAACAGCGTTTTGCACTAATCACGTTTCAAAAGCCTGATTTTGGCCCCCAAAATGGAAGCACAAATGCACCCTAAGCTATATATGATTCTATTAGCTTACAGCAAAGTTCACCTATCTTTGAGTAAAATACTCGATAATGCAGTCCGTGCAATCCTCTCTCAAAAAGAGCAAACAGTACATGGGGGGGGGGGGGGGGAGGGACTGGGACTGGGATCAGTCATGTAGGCAACAGGGAAAGATTTGGGGAGTTTTTAACATTATGCCAATTGAGTCAGTTTTATGTCAGGCTTCTACACGATTGTTTCTTCCAGTTTGACTTCGTATATGTTCACTTATCTATTTATCGTGTACTATTTCCTGTTCTTGACATTTTAAGCACCATCATATACAATTATATGTTAAAATCCCGCATTCAATTTCCTATATTTTTTTTCAATGGACGGTTAAAACTGAATTGAATTGAATTAAATTAATCTTAACAAGCAAAATCAGCACTCCTCCCATCAGTAAATCAGCACTTTGTGTACAAAATACAATGCTGTAAAAAGAACATACCCAATAGAAAATCCTCATGCATAAAGTCAGCACTAGTTACAGCGCACAGATGCATCGTACAAAACCATGTGTAAAATATTCACATTCGGAATAGCGGCCACTGAAACAGCAAAAAGTAGTTTCTTTGACATCCGATCTCACATGTATGCAAATTTGAGGAGTTCAGCCGAGCACTATCGATTGCAAGTCCAAGATCACTCTCCCCTTCAAATTTTGTCTCCGAACCCAACAAGTTTCGCAGGGACCAGACGTCCCCTTGAGCGTCCGCACTACGCTTTTATAGCCTGGGAAAAGTCCAGTGACGCAGGAATTTCCCTAAGAAGTAGTACCTAGTCAGAATCAGGGCGGTGAGTTGGTTCAGTCGGTAGCGCGTCTGCCTCACAATCCTAAGGGCCCGGGTTCTAACCCGAGTCTGGACTGAGCAATGTTGTGTGTAAGCATACCGTCCCCTCTAGCAAGCGGCAAAACACTGTCCCTCGGATAGGACATAAAATGGAGGTCCCGTGTATGAGAGAGTAACAACTCATGCACGTAAAAGATCCCGCTTCATTCATTCATCGCAAAGAGCAGGGTGTTTAACCCAGTGAAGTGGTCTCACCTCACATCCAACTGGACCCCATGGAAGACCAGCTAAGGTAGCTAAATATGGGCTATCCAGCCATCTTCTCAGATGGAAATGAACAAACAAACAAACAAAACAAACCAAGGGTAAGAAGCTCTCCCATGTCTCTAATGCCCTTTGAGTGTAACCTTGCTAAGTAATAGGGCTCGGTCCTACTGGGAATGGCAATAGGCTACCTATAAATACATATGAAACTATGATTAACAAGAACTACACCGGAATTCAGAGAAATCCTCTGGCCTGGCATTGTCTGTTCGCTGGATTTTCAAAGCATTTCCGCATATAACTTCCAAGAACAAAGTGTACGAATGTGTACATATTGCGGAAGTCAGATGAACATAGGTTTCAGGCACAATTACAATCACAATAGTAGAACATATATTCCATGAAAAGTATAGATTATGATGAGCAATCAATGAGTAATCAGAAGAAAATGCATTCTACAAATTGTACCTCAGAGTTCCTTGCAAATCAAGCCTGGCCAAATTTGGTTTGTTCATGTATTAAGCCAGACAAAAAAAAAAAATCAATTTTCTGTGGTGAGTGTTCTCATTGGAAAATGTCCTCATTGGAAAATGTCCCAGAAAAACAATATTCATGCAAAAGCTTGGAAAAAACATTCCAGTCCGTGAATTTTCTTGCAATGTTTAATTAGGGTAGTTCTGGGTAAGGTTGCCTAGCAACGTTCACGTCAAATATTGCGTTTTGTGTTTAACTTTGTGGCAATTTTCAACTGGTGGTGTGAATGACCATCCAATACTCAGACGGCACACGCCAAAGTACTAGGAAAAGTTGCACAAGTAAACAGATTTTTGATGACGTCCAAATCATGCAAGTTCCAACAAATGACTGTAATCGCAGTGTCATCCATCATCACATCAAGCTAGTCCAGAACTTCGGCTGGCTATGCCTGCGCAATGGCAGCATGTCTGTAAAAGTGAAAGTAGCATGGCTAGAGTTCATCGAGTTAGCCATGTCAAATGTTATTCATGTATCCAACATTTAAGCAGTGTCAGCACATTAAATACATTTATTGACTAGTGTGAATAGGGTTTGCCAAAAACTAAATCACAGGCAAAATCACTTTTTGCCACATCAGCCACCATCTTCGAGTGGTTCTTGCATTCTTGGGTAGCGGCCTTCATATACATATTTGTCGTAAGTCATGAATAAAGATTATGATGAGTACAATTCATGACTACGGATGGAAGGACGGCAAGATGGACAGACACCCCGAAGACAAAATGCCTCTGGTGACACTTCATGGTGGAGGCATAAAAAAAGACAAAAGTCTCATGCACTCATGAGAATAAGTTTCACTTTTCCTGTCTATTCTTATGACTCTCCATGGCCCGAATTCACAAAGGTGGTACAATTGAAACCATGGTTTAAGCCAGAGTGTCACATGGCCTCTTTCATTATGAAATCAGTCATTTCGTTGACGAAATGACCATTTCCTTACGAAATGTCTGATTTCATTACGAAATAGGCCATGCGACACTTGGCGCCACATAAAAACTATGGTCTTTGTCCATGGTTTAAACCATGGTTTCAATTGTACCACCTTCGTGGATTCGGACCATGGTGTTCCAAGGTGTGATTTGTATTTAGGCTAAGCACAACATTAACACTGGACATGAAGTTGGGCTGAAATTTCATAGAATTGAATTTACTTCAAAAAATTCAACACTCAGGAACGGATGCATGGTAATACGTCAGTTGAAAGCTCAGTCTGCCCAATCAGCAGTATTCATTGTACCAATGCAAACAATTCCTCGTTCCATTCCCATGCCATGGAGTATCATCCATTCCAAGATTCCACTCCCTTCTGGTAGTATCTCGGAAAAACTGTGTCAGGATCTGCTAACTGATCATATCCATAAATGTTCTGGGAATTATGCTGAATAACCAGCTTTTCTATTGAAACAAGAAAAGGCTGATAAGGTTGAAGCCCATAAAGTTTGTACAAACTACTAGCAAGGACAGCAACTCATAAATGCATGCATTTTACTCCAAAATCATTAAACATATCTATTCCTTGAAATTAATAAATAGACCCACTTTCTGTTCTTTTTTTTTCTTTCATCTAATGCCATAATGGATGGCTAGTAACTGATAAGTGGGAATCAATGGGAATGCTGGGAGATGATAATGTTACAATCCTTGTGGGATTCATTTAAGAGTACATTATATATCTATTGTTGTGTGAAAATTATTTGTTTCAGAATGGTCTCATATTCAAGTAATGTGCAGTTTAATGTTTCCAGGGTAGCATGCCTGTACAGTGACGGGGCGATCGTTAACGGGCCGTTAACGATCGCCCTGACACTGTACAGGCATTGGAACAATCATCCTTCAGCATTCCCACTGATTCCCACAGATCAGATACTAGCCATCCCCTTTAAGGCCCTCGCTTGGGAAATAGCACTAGCACTAGCACCAGCACTAGCACTAGCACCGAACTTGAAATCACCCAGTGTTACTCAACGCTAGTTATAGTGTCTGAAAGATGCAACAGTGGACAACCTCCAGGTAGAGAGCAGAGAACCTTTGGAAAGATGTTACGCTTCCCTGTTCAGGGTAGACTTGACTCGGGGTAACATCCAGAGGATACCCAGAGGGTAAACTGCCAGTTAAAACACTCTTGAGATAAATTTTACCTGGAGAAGCTACCCAGATGATGGAACTTTAGCCCGAAGTATTGATACAACCAACGCACACACTTTATCCTATGGGTGGAAGGGTACTCCCATCCTGTTCTGGTTGTTAACAATACTGCTGATTTTATAATCTCGATACTTATTCATCAATGATTAAAACTTATTCTATCCTTCAGAAAAGAGAAAATTGTGTTTACACTATAGATGTAATTCCAAAGAAGAAAACAGTAAAATTTAAATGTCTATGTAGACAATATTGCCTGTACTACTACACATGTGTACAAATGTTTGCTACGGTTTTGTGGTCTGCACAGGACTGCAAAGCCGAGGAGGTGACGTGTCAGTGATACGTTTTCGCGGCCGTGCATATCTGTAACAAGCTGGCCAGGGACGGCCGAGGATTCTAAGTAATGTACCCGGAAAAGATATTTCTGTCAAGATGGTGCACACATCATTCATCCCGAGCTGTGATCATTACCTAGATGGATTGGTAACATTATGTGCTTCGTCTCTCAAGAACATCCGGGGAACATCCAGGTAAAGTCTGTCCAGACATGGTACAGAATAGAAATGGCTGTTTTTTGTTGTTTTTTTTTTTTTTTTTTGGGGGGGGGGAAGGAGAATGCCCTTTTCCCCACTATCCATTTTGGGTGCTACGCCAGTTTCTCTGAATTTTGCTTGATTACAATTTCTGAGATGTGAGCATTTTCTACATCAATACTTCTTTACATATATCAGCATGTCTTTTTTTCTGATTATTTAGTGGAGCACAAACCAGAAAAGGAGAACTTTACAAAGGAGTACTGTAAACAGGAACACTGTTTTGCAAGTTACACAGCAGTTCACTTTATTATAGTCTTTCCAAAATGTGGAATATTTGATCTTCAATCATTCAAGTCTCAAAATAGTACTCCTCATTTTTTCCAGCATTGAAGTTATGTAAGTGAGTGTATATACATGTATATTATATATAAATAAATCTACATGTATGGACTCAAATAGAGATGTAGGACTTTAGAAAGGGGTAAAATATTAAAGGGGAATGTTTCCACACTCTATCTATATCAAAGCAAAATATTTGTTATAGTTGGCAAAATATAACTCATATTGATTCCACTGCTGATTTAAGCTACAAATCACATTTTCTATTTCCCTTTTATTAAATGCAACCTGCTCTCATGTTTTGCTTATAAATTAATATTTGATATTTCTGATTCTGAGAGGCCGAGGTGGGGGGGGGGGGGGTGGAGGCTGTGCATTTCAAAAATATTTAAAAAAATCCAAAAATCTAGCTCTAGTTAGTTCCATACCAATGTTCAATACCTATGATGTATTTGTACACCTTTAGCTATCAATGATTAAATAATTTCATGAAGTATAAAGAAAGCTATCAAAGCTCATTTTAGCAGGTTCCTCAAATACCCCAGCCCCTTAAATCCCCCTCCTCTCCCCATCCATCCCCCTCATTTTGGAAGACACAATTCAACCATGGACAGGCACTGCAGATGAAGAGCTGCTGACATATGGTAGACAGAGCCCGACGCTGGGCGGAACGCAGATTTCGTGGAAATGTGATATTTATATACGGGGCAAAACATGCGAAAGGCTTTTATCGTGGAAAGGCTACAACATTTCTGGGTGCTACATGTGACCTTCGAAGGGCTCGGGCGAATCTCACTGTCAGCAAATTCGTAAAATGGGCGTGAAATAGGGGCCAAGCTTACCGACATTCCCAGAAACACCTGCATACTCTTCAGAATACGCAAATATAAATAAAGTCAGATTGCCAAGAGAACAACAAAGGCAAAGGATACATGTAAAAGAGTGGAAAGCCAAGTGGGATCATGAAGACAGACATAATTAGGAACATAACAGCAGCCAGAAGAGAGCTGGAAAAAGGAAATGCCCTGCATACAGATCAGCAGAGGAATTGAGTAGAGGAGAACACCTCATTGCCTCCGCAAACCGTGCAGATTCCCTGCTTGGTTTCAAAGTTAGTGTGCCCCTTTTGCTACCCTGAAAATTAGATTCCCTCTCGAAGCTGGTTTATTCATAGAAGAAGATAATTCAGACCTTTTCCTCAGAATAATGACACTGGAAACTTCTTCAAAATAAAGGGGGAAACAGTACAACAGATTTCCAGTGAATCTATTTGAAAAAAAAAAAACTAAAAAAAAACCACCAATCCAGCCATTTTCCTAGGAACAAAGGGGAGCATATATTTAAGTGGGGTCATACTCTTTTTTTTTTCTCCTATGAAAACTCTGAAGTGTATTACCATAACACTTCATACTCAATGATGGAAAACCTTATTCTTTAACGTAAATGCAAAATTCTGTGATGTTTGAAAAAGGGATACAATCTTCACATGATTTCAGAATTTAATACAGAACAGTTAATAGTATACAGATATGGGCTGCTTTAAGGGGCATTCTTGATATTTCTGATGCGAGGGACCTCAACTCCCTGAGACTTTAACCCAAGGAGCTTGCTCCGATTGGTTGAGAGTATACATGTGATACAGCATTTATTTTAACTGTTCTGTATAATGACTGATCATTAGTACTTTATTACATAGCAATATTGACCAGGTGAGATTTCATCGTTTCACCTACGCCCGATAAGGGTGCTTTATCAAACAACAAGGATCTGCTTCATCATTTTATAAAGCCAATAATACACATCATTTTGTTCTGGTGTATTAAAAGTACAAATTATCCACACTTGGTACCTTCAAAACTGTCCCAAACATCCTTTTTTTTTTTTGTGGGTAACTCTTACTAATAGCCTCACAGATGTATAGTACAAGTATTTGTATTCTAATACAGAATGTAGATCACATCTGCATCTAAAATGAAATAAAGACTTGTCACTTTTCTTTAAGAGCAACATTATTGATTATCCAACTTAGAGTGATAATATATCCAATGCTTATTTTGCTTTATGGGATACAATTATTTTTGAGAGTTGGTAATTTTGTAAACATTCATTCTACTTTCTAACTTTGCAAAAAAAGAAAAGAAAAGAAAAAAACCCGCAAAATTACCTCAGTATGGAGAGACAGACGAGGACATTACAGACACTTCACGGAAATAACGAATAAAATGACTTATCATGGTTTTATCATGTAATCATATTTACTTCATGAACATACTTTTCAAGGAATTACATAACCTTTTCTACAAGATTTCTGATAGTTCTGACTGATTTCCTTCCTATACTTCCTTGAAAATGATATTGTCATTGCCAAGAATCACGTATTTCTTTAATAGTGCTGGCATGAGTGTTTGTGAGACTTCACCCAAAAGTTTGTCATGGATTCAAGTTCAAATCGTGGGAGGGTATGACTTTCCAAAATTGCGCAATGTATCAATGGTATCACTGGATTCAATCAGCAATACCTTGATCAGTGCAAAAGAGTAATCTAAAGTGAATGCAACTCTCAAGGAAAGGTATGGAAGTAGAACACTACCTTCCAAGAACAAATGTTGGACTTTTGTGGTTTAACAAGTGCTCATTTTCCTATGGGGTGACAATCTCTGGTTCCGAGGGGCTAGCAACTTATGTATCAAGTGATCGAAGAGATGCACAATCCCTTATCATGCTTAAAAAACCAAATAATTAAATGGAGATGCATTTCATTACATAAATTGTTTTAAATACAAAATTACACGGGCAACAACACGCAACATTGGACTTGCATCTATGTGATGTACTTCTGGAGAACAAGCAAAAATGCCACGAGGGAGATACGTCAATGAAGTTTTTTTTTTTTTTTTTTTTTTTTGTGGGTATGATGGCAGGTCTGAATAACCTCATGCTTTAAAAATTTCCTGGAAAAAAACAACAATAATAAAATACATCTTTCATTCTTCTGCCGTCCTTCAAGTTCTACTGGAATAAATGGAGACATGTTCAATCTATCTCATTTCACAGGTGAAAAAGTGGGGTGACAGATTAAGTGTTACACGTGTCATTCTTTTCCCCCTTTCTTCTTCTTCTTCTTTTTTTTTTTTTTTTTGGGGGGGGGGGGCGAGGATATCTACTTGTATAAGTTGGAAGATTTCAATTCAAGTCAGCTATAGTCATTTATGACATACCCAAATATCATCCTCATCCTCATCCAGACTTCTAGCTAAGAAGACAAAGAAGAGCTTTAGAATCAAAATTTGTTTCTCTTTTTTCATGAACAACGTATAAATCTTCTGATGCTGTATTGTCAGGAAAAAAATGCAAACAATTAATAATTTTGTGTGTGTGTGTGCTTGTGTAAGACCTTTTCCCCCCTGAATTTTTTGGGATATTATTTCTCTGATTTTTCTGTTCCCATCAAAGAAAGCAACATATATAATATGAATGGAATTTCCCTCGGAGTTTCAAACATCAGTTAACGATATCAACACTGATCAAATTCAAGCAAACATGTACAAAATGATAAGTATTATGACATCAATGTTGACAATGTTACTCATGACATTACATCAATGTTCTTTCACTAATTTTTACAAAGAGATACTCTTGTATGTGCGCTGACTAAAAGAGTTGGTACACAGATGAAAACCAAAAACACCCTTCCACAATGTAGGTCACATTTCTGCCTCCTGTGTTTTAAAATAAATGGCTACATTTCCCCAAAGTAAAACATTACGTGGAAACTTTAGCACATTCTTGACTGCAAGACACAGCACAATTGAAAGAACACAAAAAACACAGCTTTTCCCAACAATTTAATCCAAACTAAATATAAAACATCAAGCACCTTTATCAGGAATTTGATCACAAAAACTCTGGTTTTGTAGAAAATTCCGAGCTAGGCCTCAAAACTGAACTTGTTATCTGAGCAAGGTTGTCAAATCGTGTTCTCGAGCGACGAGCATTCCTGGAAATGCATGAGCCTGCCAGGGGCGCCTAACTCATTTTCAAGATGCAGGGCTTTCCCAGGGAGAGTTAATTTTGGAGTCTGCTGGAGCTATTTATTGGCTATAACTGCATGCCAACAGGTGTAGACACAGTGTTTGATATTAAATGTGATATACCCTGCATTATAGATTAGGTGTATGTGTTATCACTGAATCTACACTGCAATTTAATTATGACAAAATACCCCTACACTGTATAGTCAGAGGTTGCTTGCTCTAAAAGCACCTACATAATGACATATCTACTCCTGGTAACTTGTACTTTCTCCAAGGGATAACCTATAGCCAGGAAAATTCAAATTTTGACTGGACTTTCTTTTTTTCAGCTAGCAATTTTTGCCTTTTTGCAAGTAATTATCTTTTTTTCATTTTGCTGTTAACAAGAATCAATTTTCTTCTCCCTACAATGGACAAACTACTTGTGTTTGTTCCCATGTGTGGAAAGAAGGAACAAAACAGCTGGCAAGTGGAGATTTAAAAAAATAAATGAACAAGTACTAAATATTCTGAGAAAATTAAAAGACTGAGAATACTCTATGAATGACTAATGTTTTGTGCTCTTTGATACTCCAATGCATTTTCAAAGGTACATCATCAGATTTTGTTGTTGTCGTATGGCAGTAATTAAGACATGTTTAGTTCTTGTTCTTCAGATCAATGTTTTTTCCCCTAAAGCCAGAAATCCTTGCAGGACCTGCGAAATGCATTTAATGACAGCAGTGTACAATGTGGGTGTCTCTGTATATACACACACACACACACATTGCATCATATGAAATATTCCATGTCTGAAGACAGAAAATACTTAGAAACAATGCCTCTTCAAAGAAAGCATCAAATAGTTGGAAAACAATTGTTGCACTACAAAGAAATTCTCAAGCAGCCACAGCGGCAAGGAAACAAACACTGACTATATTAAATAATAATCCTGGGCTCTGCTGCATAGAAGTTGAGATCAAACATAAGTCAGAAAAAAGTATGTGAATACTCAATGCTGATTGGCTGCTCTATACCTGACTTATGTTTAATTTTCTGACTTCCGTTTGATTGCATCTCTTTATGCAACGGGGCCCTGGTCTACTCTCCACATCACTGCAATTTAACAGAGGAGAAAATACATACAAGGGGAGTTTAAGCCTTTAGAAAAAGACACTATGACTAAGGGAGGCCTACTCAAAAGTCACAATCCGAGGATCTACCAGTCCTGTCAATAAATGCATATTTATTGACAGGAGAAGCTCCCCAAAAATAATTATTCATGTGACATTTACGTAATTTTCCACAGCTCTGCTTTTCACAAGCACACCTGCATAATGCAATAAGCACGCAGACTCGCTTTTCCAGGAAAACAACCCCTGTGAACAGACTACACTCTACTTGGCCACTTACAGGGCAGTATGCATGAATAAAACATACACTGTATAATTTGAGCCAGTTAGCACAGTCAAATCTGATGGTGTGTGTAAGTGTGTGTGTGTGTGTGTGTGTGTGTGTGTGTGTGTCTTTTCATTTATATGCAAATTCTTCCCTTCCGATTCCAAGTTACTAGGAATATCCAGGGATATGAAAAAAACAACACCACCACCGGAAGAACAAACATGCATAGAGATTATAAATGTTTGCACTGCATGGATTGGGGAAAAAAGGAGTTAAAAACAGAAGTTTACTAGCTCTAATACATGGCGTATAAAATGCATGATAAATTGACCACTTTACCAATACATTTACATTGTATATAATAGCACAACAGATAATAATAGCCAAAAGTTGTCCTGAAAATTCCCTGATGTACATTATGACATTATGTAGCTCTAAAACCTTTTCCTGGTACTGAGAGGCAGGTGCTGAAAGGCATTCACAAGGAACACTTAAATTGAAAATATTTGGCCATTCACACTAATGTCAAAAAATTGTGCCACCACACACATACACACAAATGTTGCTAGGTATCTGCGCCACAGGCTGACCAAAACACTTCTAGGAAAGTTACAGATTGAAACAAAAATTTTCTCTCTTGACATTCAACTCAAAGATTTTTCATTGCAGATTAAATAAAAAGAGAAAGCATCATACTTGTTGAATGTCATATCAGCATTTCCCAATCAGAATGACCATATCAGTATACTAGCCTATTGCTCAAAAACTTTTATCTTGTTACATTCAGGTATAATACCTGGGTATTTAAAAGCAAATTTCTGTTGATTCTGAGATAAATGTGCATCATAGTGTGTATGACAGAGGCCTCATTCACAAGATATGTTGTCTTATCTTAGCTTCACTGATGGTAGCACTTGGTGCCAAGAGGGTTTAAATTTTGATCACACTGTGTTCACATTACACAATGAGGCAACCAAGGATAAGATACCCACTACAATCAAACTTGCCATAGTGACCACCTGTCTACAGTGACCACCTGCCGTATACAGCCACAAAACACAATACCCTCAGAGAGAAAAGCCATGTAAACAACCCCGGCTGTAGCGGCCACCTGTCTACAATGGCCACTTTTTTTGTCTCCCTTGGGTGGCCGCTACAGACAGGTTTGACTGTTATTTGCCTCTTTGACTTGTGATGCCTAAACATTTTTCCATCGTGTTTAATCAAGTATAAATTTTAGTGGCACAATGAGTAGGATATTGTAATAAATATATATTATACCTCACAATCTGTAATTCTAGATCATAATAAGCCCACTGCTCCTCTATAACCGTATGTCATAATTTCAAGCAAGGCTAACCACCATTAGAGGAATGATGGGCAGCTTTGCTTTGAAAACTCTCCAATAAAGAAAACTAGCTCATAAAAGAAGTAGAGGGTGGTTTACTATTTATCAAAATACATTTAACCGAACTGACAAGTGTGCTCTTTCGAGGCTTCATAATGAGATGTATTTATTTCACCTGTTCTAGCTAAATGAATTTTAGTGTAAGTACTAACATGCATCAGTTGCTACTATGTTGTACCATGGAGCTCCATAGTTGTATGTTGGGCAAGCCTCAGGCACCCTTTCTGATAGTTCCTAACAGTCTACTATTATGGTAAGCATGATATTGAAATGCCATAAACTACCAAAATCTTTCAAAGTCATCCATATTACCTAATCAAGAGGTGACTTAAGTGTTATAATTTTGTGAAGTTTTCAACAACAAAAAACTTCTATGATTATATAAAGGAAAACAGAACATCAAAGGGAGGTTGCCTAAAAAATGAAAGATGACTGCTGAAAGACAAAATGTCCTCAACCAAATTTCAGACATATTATTCTTTTTAGCATTATACAGCAATATCAAAGCTGATAACTTTTAGCATACATTTTTCTTCTAAGAAAAGAGTTACTCTCTCATAAGACACAAATGGTGCTTGAAATTTCATATTTAACAGTGTTATATTCCGGTTTGGCCCAAGGTGCAGCTTGCTTGACAAAGCGATGACTATCACATGTCCGCAGCATTTAGGGGAACAAGTGACTTGAATAGCTCGTCACAGGGCCCTCTGGGGTTAAAAGTAGCCTTGAATTTGAATAGGCTGCCTAAATCTGTAAGTCAGCCCTATTAGACAAATCCTCGTCAATACAGCAGATGTACGTGTACCTTAACGTGTGGTATAGCTCATACAGCTTGCATACCTTCCGGCTATAAATGCGGTGAATATGAACAAACATCCAGGGATCCATACGCAGGTGCAAAGTATTCCCTGTCCCAATTCTGAAATTCCAAGAAATCTGTCTTGCTTGCCTTACCATGATCGCAGTCAATCCCACACATCTGGCCTCACTTCAAGGCTACAAGCATTTTTTTCCCTCCCCAATTACCCCTTGTCGCCTTCTTCTCTGAGCTTTATAATTCAAATAACTAGCAGTAACCGGTAATACTCTAGGTTACACATCAGTATAGCACCATCTCATGTTCCTACGATGTACAGTTACACACTACTATAGGGCTCACACCTGTAAATAAAATGGAATGTTCCAGACCCCTCCACAAATTTGTGCCGAAGATACCAAAATAAATGAAGAAAAAATTAATTAAAAATCACTAATGTAGTTTGGCAAAAAAAAAAAAATGAATAGCTGTAGATATTTAGTATGAATTTCTCTACAAACTACATTTTGGTTGGAAGATGAAAGCTTTTCTCGTGGGATTTGAAGGGACTACCGTAAAGTTCCGTGTATAAGACGCACTATTTTTTCGTCGGAAAACGTTGAAAATCGGGGGTGCGTCGTATACACGGGTACAGTCGAATCACGGAAAAAAATCTGTCATGTACACCCAATTTTATAAGGCCAACTTGGGGCCATGTATGCCCATCGACGTTTGGAAGGTAAGCAATCACTAAAACTTACGGATAAATGAGCGATCTTTCAATCTGGACATACACAAAAGCTGCAAATGTATTACGAGATAAACTTACATTGGCCTTGTGCAGTAACGATGTATCAATCTGGCCATAGACAACGCTGTAACAGCACTACTGTATGCTACCGATGTCAGTCTACCAAGCTACCAACAGCCAACCTAGTAGCTGGAATACGCGATGTACAGGTATCATTACTAAATTACCGATACCGTAAAACTTATCAATGTACTAGTATCAATATGGCCATAGACAAAAGCTGTAAAATACGGAGTAGGATCGACACTATGTCACCGTAAATATGAACGATGCGTGAAGCATGCATGCATATCCATGTCGTTCGTTTGCTCTTCATTTCATGAGGCCAGCTAGGATAGCATAGCTACACTGTAGCTAGCTAGCTAGCAAGTCTTTGGCAAAGGCAGCAGCTGCAGAGAGGCTCCTGCAATGGACTCGCATGCACACAGCGATCGGATCGAAGCGCGCTTGCCCGTTGTGCGCTGTGTGTGCAAGTCCAATACTCTCTGTGTGCGTGTGCTGAAATTATAGCGAGCTGCCTTTTGCAAAAGGCTAGCACTGTGCATACAAGCATGGTACAAGAGACACACATGTTACTGGTAACAGTGCATGAGTGTAATTACCGTACGCACCGTACGTCTTGCCGTATGATCCCTCTGCTACACTTGTTGATGTTTTTCTTATTTTTCGTAATGAACCTTCCAGTCTGACATGGGTCAATATGCGAGACACCCTCTGCTATGTATGACAGCAAAGATCGTACTGTACACTCATGAGTATGATATGCATGACACATGTACCACGATTGAAAGGCGAAACAATAGCAAGTGAGTAGTACCGAGACAAGTCTCGCATTTTGCGTCTTCCATATTTTGCCGATGTCCGATGAATACCGTTAAAAGAAAATATAAAAGGAAACGAAAAATAGAGCAAATACATGCTGCATTCTAGGGAAATTTTGAGCTGAAATAATATGTATGACACTCGCAATATTTGCGTGGAAATTTTCGTGTTTTTTTTTTTTTTTTTAATTTTAGGTCCGAAAGTAGGGGTGCGTCTTATACACGGGTGCGTCTTATACACGGAACTTTACGGTATGTTTAATTGGGTGCATGTACAGAAAACAGGTAATATTTTGAGTGAAAAGAACTCGTAGTCTGGCTTTGCGGACCCTTGGACAGAGTTTGAACCAAAGAACCCACCTTGGGAATTTGATGGATGAAGATACGTGTATCTCACTTGTCCAGGTTAGTATTTGATGAAACACCTCATTTCTCCCAGCTATTTTAGAGAACTTTTCGAATATTTTGAATTTTAACACACGTCTCTATGGGAAATTATTTACCCGTGTGAGCCCTATAATTTTAGCGAACGCTAACAATAATCCCAAAGCCAATTCATCCCTGTCATGCAGTATTTAATGTACCTTTGAATTTTTTTTTAATGAGCTTTTTCTAAAAAAAAAAATGTAATCCTATCCTAATTCAGGTCAGCAATTCAGAATACAATTTTTTTATTCCACAAACTCATATGCATCTTTGCCAAGCTCGAGTTCAAGAAGTTTACAGTACCTTGTTGTCATGATAGCAGCATGATAATGCTGTGGAACCAAGGAGGAACATCTCATCTCCCTGGTGGAACTGGGTACCTCTCACCTAGCACAAAACACACCACTTGATTGCAGCATCGCTTAGCGATATTTGCATTGGCATACCACTTTCATATCTTTCTTCAACATTTGATTTGATCTATCCCATGAAGTGATAGCGTTATCTTGTTGCAGGATTGAATGAATGTCTCAGATACATAAACTGACTATTCGCTGTCTTAATTTAGGCTGAAAGAAGGCAATATAGAATCAGAGACTCCAACCCCAAGCACCTTCTGATCTGGAGATTCTCCCGCCCGAAACCCCTAGCAAACGGGAGACTCCAAGTTGATGTGTGCGAAGCACGAAGTTCCTAGGGTTCTAGATGTCCTCTGGTGCTATCTAAGGCTTATTTTTTCAACATACGATAGCAATAAGTAAGAAATCCTTTCCACCGGGAGACACAGAGCCAGGGCGGGAGAAATCAAATCTCCAGCGGGAGAACAGGAGATTTTGCAAAAATGGGTTTTCGGCAGGAGATGTCCTGTCGAAAACGGGAGAGTTGGAGTCTCTGTAGAATCATGACGTTAGAAATCATGCCAGGGGTCCTTGACTTGAGACTAGCTACCAGACATTGATGCTTTAATAGTGCTGGTCTTAGATCAATTCCCCCACCCCCACCCCCACCCTCATAAAAAAATTAGGTATCACAGAGCAAGCACTGGTTGGCTAAACTTGTTTTAGGAGTACTTTAGTGGACATTTTCATGTAACATGAAACTAGTGCGAAAATAAAAGCAGACAAAGTGTAATCACTTTATACATCCGATTCCAACGAATTCAAAACACACAAAATTTATCTTACCCAGCAGAGCATGAAAAATTACTCATAAATGTGAAAATGCCCACTTTTACATTAACACAGTAGAAAGGGGTCGTGTAATAGCCACTAAACTTCACAAGGAGCAGTGTGTGAATTCATTGAAAGTGAACACATCAATGGTTCAGGTACTGTCCTTGGACTGAGAGTAGGGGCTAGATAAAGTTAGTTCTATGGTTGGATTAACTTTTGAAGATTCAAGGCCGTTATTTAGATAACTCATTAGGATCTTCATCTTGAGCTCTTTTACAGTTCATCCTACAGCTGTACCCTTGGCGTAGGTGCTTCCCTTCAGATTTTAAAATGTAAAAGTCCTTGAAGGGCAAGCCTGAGGCTGGGTGAAGAGTGAAAATGTTTCGCATGTTTCACATGGGCAGTGAGTTAGCTCAGTCAGTAGTGTGTCTACCTCACAATCCAAAGGACCTGGGTTCGATTCCCGGGTCCCACTGAGCTATGTTGTGTCTAATCATACCGTTCCTTCTAGTAAGAGGCAAAACACTCTGTCCCTCGGATAGGACATAACTGGAGGTCCCATGTGTGAGAGAGTCACAACTCATGCACGTAAAAGATCCCGCTTAATTTATTCATTGCAAAGAGCGGGGTGTTTAACCCGGTGAAGTCAACTGGACGCCATGGAAGACCAGCTACTGCCACGCAGCTGAATATGGGCTACTAGTATTCAGCCATCTTCTCAAATGGAAATCAAACAAACTAACAAACATGGTCATGTACTCACCACAAGGTCTTCGAGGAGTAGTGTCCGGACAATGTAGTAGTGATGTCTTTCTTGTCTGAGGTAGGTCACTTTGAAGAGGGTATCTTCACAGATGAGCTCATCTGTATTCCCGTTGTCTTGGCCCCGTGGGAAGTAGTCTGCACATTTTTGCTGAATAAAAAACAAAACAAAAACAGGGAGAAATGTGAGTCTTTCTTTCTCCAAGGAAACCTCACATAACATTTAAGATCAATATGACTAGAATTCTACCCTCTTCTCTGCAAAGATGTGTTAATAATTTTTGGTAGTACTTGGTTTAGACAAACATTTTAGAGGTGCTCTTGTCAAATCCATTAGAAGACAAGAAACATTAGACAAAGAATGACATTTTATATTTTCATTATTATATTTTGGTATGAATGCAATCCTGACTTTTGCATAAGACATTATATTCCCTAATTTTATAGACACGAATAAAAAAAAGACTGCTTGTTTTAGCAAAGGTTCCATAACATTTGCTCCTGCGACAATTGCTCCAATGAAATATCTGCACACTAACGCCTAAGCCAACCATGAATTCTACCCACAAACATAAGCCTGACCGTTATCCCAATCCTCACATCAAACTAAACCTAAAACCCTATCGCAACCCTCGTCCTAAGTCCCTGAAGAAAAAATAGACAAGAGCTATTGTCGCAAGAGTGAATGTCGTGTCACCTCCAACAAAAACTTAACTCACAAGACCACTCTTGAGTCATGCTAGCATTACACATGTTACAACATCTTGCAAAACCTGTCACATTGACAGGAAAAAAAAATGTAACCTCAACATCATGCATATTGTCGTGTGCCTGGGAGAACAACACAAACACTGGCAAGGCCTTTAACCCATTGAGGACGGACTGAATTTGCTACAACACACATTTCCCATAGACACCTGCCCGAGTATACTCGGGACTCGTCCTCAATGGGTCAAGTATAACACGCGCCTCACGTGCATTCGCATCATTCTCCCGCGCATACCTTTCTTGAATCATGTGCATATCGTTCTACCAGGCACACAACGATATATACATGCATAAATACACATACATACATATGCACAGAGCTGCAAGCATTCAAATATATCAAAAGCAAAGGAGGCGCCAAAAGGCAATCAGGGAAACACCTGCATGTTATATGAATCTGCTCAAATGTCAAAATTTGTAAGACACTCTGGAGCGTGCACCTTTAGCTATTATAGACTAATCTATTTCTTTCTATTTTCTTTCAGTTTTTGAACAACTAAGTATAGGCAACAATTTATCTTAGAGGATTCACTTCCCATGCATTTACTCCATATATCCCCTCTGAGAGTGTAGCATGCTCATTTTGCAGTCCCCCATCCACTGCAACAAGACAAATTTGCAGTTCCAGGTCATCGCATTTGCAAGTACACAGCTAAGAATGTCTGAAAATCAAAATGAGCCTGAAGTCTGATTTCAGATTTGCTCCAAAGGGGAAAAGAGATAAAATGATGACCATCAGACCTGCCCATCCACAGCCTGCTCCGTGCAAAATTGACCGCTCGTCCCTTGACCCCACCTGCCACACCCAGATGACAAACCACCACAAACTCTCAGACTTCAACCACTCACCCCACTCAATCCACTTCCTCTACGACGGCAAGCCAATATCATCACCTTTCAAGTGTTACTAATGATGGCTTGTGCAGAATTGTCACAAAGTTTATAACTACAGTATTCAAAACTATGATAAATCACAGAAAATAGTGCATTGGTACATTGCATACAAACTAGGCTGTTATAGCCAATTGCAAAATAGGTACAGCAGATTATGATCAGTTAGATGTCCAAAATATCTAAACTCTTTATGTGCCATGGTGGAAACCACCTGTGAGTCACATTATTCTGAGACAGCAACGTAGTAATGCTTCGGGAAAAATATTATATTTTTCATATCTATGTAACTTTTATAGATTTCTGTTGAATAGTAGACGCAGTGAGCAAAGTTGTAGAGAAAATGCAAAGCATTGCATTGATGTAAATTGTATGACAAATCTATGACTACTTTTCTTGCAAATGCCCAGTAGCTACATTACTGCAAAGGTATGACTTTCGCACATAAAACAGTGACAGAAACTTAGAATTTACATGCAAATCCAGTAGGGAACACTGCTTGCTAGTCAATCACCACATAAAATGCAAGCTATATATGTCAGAGGAACGGATTCGCAAGAAATGCTTTCATTGTATTGTTGGATTTGGCGATTTATTGATGGGTTTGTGCGGGTTTGTGCGGGTTTGTGGGGTTTCTGCGTATGAGCAGAATATGCGAAGTTGGCATGCCCTCGACTGAGTTGGGCGTGCCAACGAGGCACATAAAGAGTTAATATCATGAGTGGATGCATCTGAGGAAGAATGAAATGAAAGGCAAACTTAAGCACATGTACGTGTATTTGCGTTAGATCATTTTTTTTTTCTCTCAGGAGGCACATCCGCTTTTGCTGATTAATCAGCATTTTAAACTGTATGATGATTGCTTCTCCTGTTAATAGTGCCATTTCCTTTTCATTACACTCAAATCGGCCATACAACCAAAGCACAAAATGCACACATTACCTTCATAAACACGAAAGAGAATTTTTTTTCTTTTTTTTTAGAGGGGAAATGGTCAATGAAGAATTCATCCTGTTACCCCAGTACATTTCCTACTGCTTTATCATGCCATATATAGACCAGTGTTTTTCCCACTGCCTGATTGCACAATAGATTTGATTTTTACGTGTGGATTTCAATGCTCTGAATTCCAAATGGTAGAATGGTAGATTGAGGGAATGGCTACCATTATGTATGGCTCTAGACAGTAGACACAGATGTACGTCAACAAGACATTTCGATCTATAACTTCAACTTCATTCCTCAAGCTTTTGTTGGGAGAGCTATTATACATGCATATATCTATCTATCTATGTATCTATATATATATATTTAAAAAAAATATATATATATATATATGTGTGTGTGTGTGTGTGTGTGTGCGTGTGTGTACAATGTATGTATCATAAAAAGCAGAAAGAATAGAGGCATTTGAACAGGCAGCTGATAGTTGGTAAACAAGTTTTCATTTCCTTGCTCTTTATTGCTTTAATACTGGTGATTGAAACTCAAAATAGTCCTCAATTTCCTTGACCTTGATGCTCTACTGTACTACAAAACAAACAAGATGACAGAGGCAATGTTGCCAGTTGATCTCTGGGAGTGTGCAAACAGCCAAAGTACACACCTTGTAGTTACCATGTTGTTATGACAGCACTCAGCCAACAGTGCTAAGCATTTCATAAGGCAACCTTTGTGACTAGTCACATGTACGAAAGTCAAACAGTCTTTTAATAATATTGCCTGACGTGCAGTCATAGTGTGAGGATGAAATAATCTAAACCGATGGTTTAGAAATGTGCCACTCTGGGGGATCTTCATCCTAATGACCATCTCAAAGGTACACAGACCTGGGGTTCAGGAGGGCCCTGTTGAATGGCCTGATGACCACCTCCATCTTCAATATGAAGTTTTAAAACTGCCAATCAAAGTAGTTATAAATACATTTAAGCTTCTGTTGCTAGCTATCAAGCAAATGTAGTCATTGAAGGATCTCTACAAACGTGTAGTAAGTGGAACCAGCCAGGAACAATGGAGGAATCATGAGACAAGCTGAGATTGACATCATTTCAACCATTTTTTTTTACTCACTCACTGGTTTGATTCAGACATTCAGGACATGGCAGATGCTAAAATGCACCAGCACCCTCTTGAATCCTGGATCAGTTTACTTTTAGAAGAAATTACCCTTACCTTACCAATCAGAGCTCTGGTGGTGGACGAAAATGGGCTCATCATAGAATGAAGTGGTTGTGTACAAAGCTAGTACATCATAGTATGCACGGCAGATGGCCGAAATCATCTTTTCTTCTACCATTAAAGAAAGACACCTGAGTTTTTGCATATGGGATACTCTGATTTCTTGTGGCGAAACCCATGATTGGATTGAACTGACAGTGAGCATCAGATGCAATGTTATGCTATATAAAATGAAATATTCACTTTGAAGAGTTAGGATTTTAAAACAAGGGCAATCATTCCTGTCAGTCCAAATCACCAAAGTCTGCATCACAAAAAAGTTTTGGAAATAAATATGACTCAACCATGACTATGACAGGCTAACCATGACTACTGAACTGCCTCCCTCACAAAGAAGCACCATTAATCAACATGAAGTTACCTATTACGCATTTCATATAACAAGTTGCAAATATTAGGGACATGGAATGCACAAAAATATGCACAATAACAAGGGAAAATGATACGGGCATTAACTTGGTTATCTAGTTTAATGAGTAACGTTTCCTAGAAAGCTCATGGAATTTATTTTTCAACTGGTGTACCAGTTTTGCTTTTGAAAAGATTGTTTCAAAGACAATGAAAGCAATGTATTCCATATCATACCTGAAAAACATATCCTTTAACATTTTTTGTTGTTAACTGGGCATCATGGGATTAAAGCTCCTATGACAGAAATAAGTATTTCCAGGAAAACTCTCAAATTTTATTCTGAATCATTAATTGTAATTAAAATACTGACATTAGAATCACATAAGCAAGCAAGAACCGGACATCAGACTACTCAGAAATCAACATTATTCCAAATCGACAAGTCTATGGCTCATTTCACAAACAAAATATAAATGGCTGACATGGTTGTGGATTTATCAAAATATTTGTACATGAGGCTTTCATTACATTGTTTATTAGTAATACTGAACATAAATATAACCAGAGAAATTCAAGTATTGAACAGAGTTGACTGTGATGCCTCAGCTCCTCACACAATCATTATAATATCTGCCATAGGAGCATGCTTTCTTTCCTTTGTGATTAAAGGCGAAGGCTAGTAACTGATCAGTGGGAATCAGTGGAAATGCTGGGAGATGATTGTTGCAATCCTTATGGGATTCATTCAAGAGTACATTGTATATCTATTGTTGTGTGAAAATTATTTGCTTCAGAATGGTCTCATATTCAAGTAATGTGCAGTTTAATGCCCCGTCACTGACCAGGGACGCTTACCTAGAAACATTAAACTGCACATTACTTGAATATGAGACCATTCTGAAGCAAATAATTTTCACACAACAATAGATATATAATGTACTCTTGAATGAATCCCATAAGGATTGGAACAATCATCTCCCAGCATTTCCACTGATTCCCACTGATCAGTTACTAGCCTTCCCCTTTAAGCTCTTTGATCTTGACCACCAACAGATTCACTTTCACTGCATCTGCAGCTCATGTGGCATACCTTGGCCAAGTGACCGAAAAAAAATTCTGCAATTTCAGTCAACAGATTGATGTGTGGAAATCATAGAACAATAAACCTGAATTTGAAAAAAACTAGAACTATCACTCATTGTGATTAATATACCCCCACCCACAACTGAGGAAATTAGCTCAACCATGATTTTTTTAAAACTTTTTAATGAAAAAAAAATTACCAATGCAATGCACTGTCCAACAGTAAATAAATGTATTGCTCACTGTTAGTCAAATGTCCCACATCTCAAGTCAAGTGCTCAAAAACTGAGTGAGCAAGATAAATAAACTGAAGATTTCTATGATTTTTATTAAAAATTGTATAACCATGGCGCAACACAATGTTGGATATCAAGAAAAAAATGAAGTTTTGCACAACTATATATCATAGCCATCACATGTGCCAAATTTCAAGCCAAATGCTAACAGGATGAGGGGCTTAGTTGAATTCACAATATTAGTGTATCATTTTCATTCAAAATATACTGTTACCATGGCAACACATTTCAACACTGACAAAAGAGTTTTTGCACATCTAGGTAATGTAGAGGTAACATGTGCCAAATATGAAGCCAAAATGCTCTAAACATAGAGAGTTAGGATCTAATCGAAATGTTCGTATGATTTTCATTCAAAATGCACTGTTACCATGGCAACACATTGTTCAACAATGATGAAATACAAAGTTTGCATATTCTCTCTACAGGTACTACAATGGTTGCATGTGCCAAATTTCAAGCCAAATGCTAAAAGACTGAGGGAGTTACCTGAATCCACAATATTTTATATTGATTTTCATTCAAACTATGCTGTTACCATGGCAACACAACGATCAACAATGACGAAAGGTTAAGTTTGCACATCTACATACCATAGTGGTCAGGTGTGCCAAATTTCAAGCTAAATGCTCAAAGACTGAGGGAGTTGGCGGTATCCACATGCTTTTTGGTGAAAAAATGTTGTTACCATGGCAACACATTGTTCAACAATAATGACAGATTAAGTTTGAACATGTATATGTTTTAGTGGTCACCTGTGCCAAATTTTAAGCCAAATGCTCAAAGACTGAGGGAGTTAACTGAATCCAAAATATTTTTGCATGATTTTCATTCAAAATATACTGTTACCATGGCAACATATTGATCAACAATGACCAAAGACTATGTATGCTCATCTACGTACTATAGTGGTCACATATCCAAATTTCAAGCCCAATGCTCAAAGACTGAGGTAGTTACCTGAATTCACAATATTTTTCTATGCATTTTAGTGAAAAGCTGCTGTTACCATGGTAACCCATTGTTCACCACTGACAAAAGATTAAGTTTGCACATCTATATGCTATAGTGGTTGCATGTGCCAAATTTCAAGCCAAATGCTCAAAGAGTGAGGGATTTAACTGAATCCACGATATTTTTGTATGATTTTCATTCGAAATATGCCGTTACCATGGCAACGCATTGATCACCACAGACGAAAGATTACCTTTGCACATCTACGTACCACAGTGGTAATGTGTGCCAAATTCTAGCTAAACGCTTAAAGACTAAAGAAAGTTAGCTGAATCCACAATATTTTTGTATGTTTTTTGGTTTAAAAAAAGCTGTTACCATGGCAACGCATTGTTCATCACTGACGAAAGATTAAGTTTGCACATCTATATACTACAGTGGTCATGTGTGCCAAATTTCAAGTCAAATGCTCTAAGACTGAGGGAGTTAACTGAATCCACAATATTTTCATATGACTTTCATTCAAACTATGCTGTTACCATGGCAACACATAGATAAAGAATGACGAAAGAGTAAGTATGCACATCTACATACAATAGTGGTCACATGTGCCAATTTTTAAGCCAAATGCTTGAAAACTGAAGGAGTTAGGCTAATCCACACATTTTTGTATGATTGGTAAAAAAAAAAATTCTGTTGCCATGGCAACAGATTCATCACCACACACATCATATGTGTTTTGCACAAATATACATTACATTGATCGTATATCCCAAATTCAAACTGAATTGCTCACAAAACTAAGAGATTAGAGCAATCCACAACATTTTGTAAGATTTATATGAAAATCTTCCGTTGCCATGGCAACGCATTATGAAATACTCACAAAAAAAGGTCTCTTGCACATCTGCCTGTGATAGCGGTCACACATGCCAAATTTGAAGCTGATTGCTCAAAAAATGAGAAAGTTGTTCGATCCACAAGTTTTTATGAAAATATGCCGTTGCCATGGCAACGCATTATGCGATACTAATGAAAAAGGTGTCTTGCACATCTACCTTTGATAGCAGTCACACATGCCAAATTTGGGGTCAATTGCTCAAAAAATGAGAGAGGAGTTTGATCCACAACATTTTGCTAGATTTTAAAAAAAAATTGCCGTTGCCATGGCAACTCATTATGCAATACTAACGAAAAAGGTGTCTTGCACATCTCCCTTTGATAGCAGTCACACATGCTAAATTTGGGGATAATTGCTCAAAAAATGAGAGAGTAGTTCGATCCACAAGTTTTTACGAAAATATGCCGTTTCCATGGCAACGCATTATGCGATACTAACGAAAAAGGTGTCTTGCACATCTACCTTTGATAGCGGTCACACATGCCAAATTTGGGGTCAATTGCTCAAAAAATGAGAGAGGAGTTCGACCCACAAGATTTTGCAATGGACCGACCGCCCGTCCGCCCGACCGACCGACCGACCGACCGACCGAGCCGACCGACCGACCGACCCGACCGACCGCCGGCCACCCCGACCTCAGGATGATTCCTATATACCCCCCCTACACACTATGTGTGGGTGGGGGTATAAAAAAAAAGAAGAGCATTATTTACCATTTGTAGATGAATAAAAAACCCAGCTTTAGTGCTTCAAAATAATTCTGATGTGTGAGTTTGAGATACAAACAACCAGTGCTAATAAAGTTTTAAAAAAAATGTAAAAAAATTAATAAGTAAAAGGGCAAGTCCAAGATATTGTGCACCTTAGGTATGGGACATTCAGAGATTTCAAACCTCTGAAAAGTAATGAAAGAGCACTTGGATTTTACTGTTTATCATCAGTATGACAGGTATCCCTGAGAAGAATATTGTGATTAAGTTTGATGTCATTTGACCTTAGGTTAACATTTTATTAAGAAAAATATGGCAACTTATGTATAGGACCAGAGAAAAAGTAGATCTTTCAATGTAAAGTTTGAATTGAAAATCCTCTGAAAGTACAAATTGTTTTGTATATCATTGATCAAGTTCTGCTTTAGCAGTGAAGAAAGGTACAATACTGAAGTGTCTTTCAACAATGTTTCCCTGCAAAAGAATAAACTAAAGCATATTTTTATGGTGTTAATCTAATCAACAAAAGTACACGTTACATATGGGACAGTTGTCTTTAGTGAGTAAATGCATTCATGGAAATGATTCTAAATTTATCCATTATGCATTGCATAGACATGGGGGAAATAGTGAAATTTTGAGAATTTGACCTTGAGCAAGTACACCCAAAAGTTGATATTTATAGGCACAACTTCGTCCACTCTATACAAATGTATGCATATTATATGCCAAGTTTCATTACCTTACACAGTATTAAAGTTATGCTGTCCACAAAATTGAAAACAGACGGGACTGTAGACAACCAAAAAACATAATGCTTCCAGTGATACTTTGTGGCGGAGGCATAAAAATTGCTAAGCAGCACCATCAAGTCTGGATGAGCGTCAAGAATGCATGCACTTCAAACTGAATTCTCAAGATCAAATGATAGCAGTGCAATCAGCCGATCATCAAAGACCAATATTTACTACACAAGCAAGGAACAGCATTGTAGTTGCGTGACTAGAGATTTAGTTTCAGCAGCATATAAACCATCCGGCAAAATACGATTTCTTGGAAATTAGGTTAAGTAGCCTTCGATCGAGGAAATGTTATGTGTTAATAGGCCATGGCCAACAATGATGGAAAAAAGCATTTTTAGTGGTATGTGCTAGCACGTACATGTAATTCTATGAGATTGCCCAGCCCTAATCCAAGACAAGGGAATTATTGCAATTCAATGGGGTATTTACATTCTTTGCAAACGTAATCTGCATTCGAGAAATAAAATTGGTCTCATTATTTTATAGAACAAATGCACGCAAACAGATAGAATTTCAGTTTATGTTTCATGATCATGGCTTAACCCTATAAAGACTGGGCTATTTTGATGCCTCTCATACCTCTTTCAGGTAATCGTGGATGCGGATAATAGGAGCAATAAGTCGTAAAATTTTGATTACATGAACGGGAGAGGAGTAAAAAAGTGTGCATTATTTTGATGCTGCTATTATCCGCATTATTGCAGCATGAGGAGTAGATCGAGAATACATGAACGCGTTTCACGACTTATGCGCACTAACATTCCACAGTTCGGTCAAAGGTCACTCGATTTCCCGCACAACTGCAGATTGCTGAGCTTGAGCGAGAGCTGTGCATACACGTGAGTACTATATATCACCGGAAACATTACGTTATTATAGAGGCGTGCGCAGTAACCATGACAAATGCTCCCGTCTTTCGCACGGTTATATGAACGGGCGCTCGTGAAAGTAGTGCGCACTTCATGGGATATATGAACGCGATTTTGATTACTTCATCCGCATTATTTGGATGTAGATAATTGAACCGCGATTACCTGAAAGGGGTATCAGGCTCTCAGGACTGGGGGGGCTCATTCAGCACCCCCCCCCCCCCCAGATCTTGGCCGTTGACCGTGTGATTGCAAAGTCAATTGGCACACGGGTCACCCACAAGGTAATCTACAAAACTGAATGGGTAATTATTTTTAATAAATTAAGTATGCTAATTTCTGCATGAAATTTTAAAAATTGGCTATAAATCTGTAATTAAAGGTCCAAAACTCTAATTTTCGGTCTATGTACTCTTTGTAGGATTATTATTGAATGTACATTAAAACAAGAGACCCGCGGGTCTAGCCGTCACCCGAGTATCGCAAGTTCACCTTTCACGCAGTCACTAATCTAAATTATTCACAGCTCTACCAAAATTTGACCAGGCATTCTCAAGTAGAAGATGAAAATGTATAATGAGGGCCCTAATTTTTTAAGTTCCTTAATTTGGGGGGATTGAAGCCCCCTGGGGCCCTCTGGGTGGGGCATGGTGCCCATTTTTATAAATTGAGATCCTGACCCCCTAGGGATGCTACCTGCCAAGTTTGACGAAAATACATCATGAGGTTTTCAGGAAGAAGATGAAAATGTACAATTCAGGCCCCCATTTGGACCTTCCCAACCACCCCCCCCCCCCCCCCCCCAATCCCCAAGAGGGGCACCCGTGGATATCCTATGAACAAACTTGAAACTACAGTCATTAATGTACTCACTCATAGTATTATCTTAGCTCTATAACTTAGAGAAGATTTTTAAAGATTCCTTCATTTTGGGGGTTTGGGCCCCCTGGGGGCCCCCTGGGTGGGGCATGGTGCCCATTTTAACAAATTGAGATCCTAACCCCCTAGGGATGCTACCTGCCAAGTTTGGTAAAAATGGGTCATGGGGTTCTCAAGAAGGAGATAAAAATGTACAATTTAGGCCCCATTAGGATGCCTCCTCACCCCCCTCCCCTGGGTCCAAAGAGGGGCACCCCTGATTCTGCCATGAACAAACTTAAAACTACAGTCATCAATGTACTACCTCATAGTATTAACTTAGCTCTATCTCTTCTGGTTCTAGAGAAGAAGATTTTCACAGATTCCTTAATTTGGGGGCATTTGGGCCCCCTGGGGGGGCCCCCTGGGTGGGGCATGGTGCCCATTTTAACAAATTTAGTTCCTAACCCCCTAGGGATGCTACCTGCCAAGTTTGGTGAAAATGGGTCATGGGGTTCTCAAGAAGAAGATGAAAATGTACAATTTAGGCCCCATTAGAACCCCTCCCCACCCCCCCCTCCCCTGGGTCCCAAGGGGGGCACCCCTGATTCTGCCATGAACAAACTTGAAACTACAGTCATTAATGTACTGACTCATAGTATTAACTTAGCTCTATCACTTCTGGTTCTAGAGAAGAAGATTTTTACAAATTCCTTAATTTTGGGGGGTTTGGGCCCCCCTGGGGGCCCCCTGGGTGGGGCATGGTGCCCATTTTAACAAATTGACTTCCTAACCCCCTAGGGATGCTACCTGCCAAGTTTGATGAAAATCGGTCATGGGGTTTTCAAGAAGAAGATGAAAATGTGAAAAGTTTCCGCACGACGCACGACGCACGACGGACGCTGGACGAAGGGCGATCGCAATAGCTCACTTGAGCCTTTGGCTCAGGTGAGCTAAAAATGGCAGTATCAAAATTTTTTTCTTATGAATTTTATTGTTTTTAAGATTTCTTATGTATTTCATTATTTTCGACTTTCTGTTTTTGATTGTTATTTTCGGAAAATCATAGAAATCATCGGCAACACTATTCCGATCATAAACAACATGAAATTAATTGATTTTAATCAGTAAAAGTAAAAAGAAATGATACATTTATGAATTTTGATCAGAAACAGAATTTGCATTGGATTTGTACATGAAATCATGTTTTTGAGCAATTTTTGGTCTGACATGCACTTACAAAATATTGCGTGACTTCAGGACAGCATACCCGGGCGTCGCGAATTTGGTCTCAAAAGTTGCGCAAGACTTAAAAGAAGAAAGTCATGAAACATCGCGGCGCGAGAATTTTATGTTATAGATCTATTGTAAAAGAGGTCGAGGGGGGCCCCCAAAAGCCCCCCCCCCCCCATTTAGGGTTAAAAAAACATGACTTTAAATCACAGTGGTTGAGGGTCTAAAATGATGGGTGAAGGCAGAATGTTTACCAAAAATCAGGTCTATTTCTATAACTTTTGAGAGAAACTACCAATGAGAATGTATGAGAGACAGAGAAGACCTTAGATTAATGAGACCAAGACATTTTCTGTCTGATAACATTACAAAAACAGTCCAAATGATTTACAGGTAAATTCACGAAAACGTGACAAAAATTAGAGACATCACGGCTAAGGAATTTTCATGGGGAAAAAAAAGAAACTCAAGTAAGACTGACATTGATCACACAGCCAGAATGGATAGCACTGAGTCCCTGATGATCATCATCACATCAAAATAGGCGTTTTCACATCAGCCCGATGTTTCGAAATAGCGTGCTATTTTCTGACTTGGGAAATTAACCCAATCATGAAATAGCGCGCTATTTGATAATGTGCACACAAATTAGCGCGCTAATTGTATCGCTCTGATCAAGATAATTTCTTGAGTCCAACTTGGGAAATTTCTGAAATAGCGGGATAGTAGTGCGCTATTTGATAATGTGAAAACGACTCGAGAAATTAGCGTGATGCATCCCATCATGCCTAGCGTGTGTGACCCGATCGATCGAGGCAAACTGCACACAAATCATGAGGAATTTTTGGAAGTGCATACATTACTGATGCTGTTTGCACATGCTCAGCTGTCGAATTAGCTCGAAAAAATTTGGGGCTAATTCTCCTCAGGCTGATGTGAATAAGAAATGAAATAGCGCGCTAATTCGCAATCGCAAAAAATATCTCGAGCTTGGATTTTTATCGGGCTGATGTGAAAATGCCTAATTTGGAACATGTAATTGTTATCCACACATGACAACTGGATGTCTATCATGTCTAATTCTCTATATCGCAAATGAAAATTTACCAAATCTTGCATAATTCTACTCAAATGTATTGAGTTTGTGGTCAGCTAAAAACAATGACATTGACTTCCTAGTTTGTATTATAGATGTATTGCCTGCAAAATCTTGATCTGTGTTGTATGGAATTGCTTTAGACTTAAGACATTCTGCCACTTTGTCATTTCATGTCTGATTTCACTTATCACTGTTCCCAATTAAATGTAGATTGGACGTTATGTGAAATATATATCAGAAGGCAAATGGCAAGGATTTGCTCTACATCCATGGGGATCTGATACATCAAAGCCCCTAATGAATACAGGTCTTTCAAACCTTGAGGTATACATCATGCATATGAATTGACTTTGTAACTTCCTTTCTCAGGTTCAGTGACCTCATTTTACATTGTCAGTCACATCTTGTTCACTTCCAGAGGAAACTAATGACGGTCTTTTTCCTGGAAAACAGGCATTTTCATTCACCTATCAAACCACATAACAAATCGGCATCCTGCTTTTGTCAAAAGCTTCATACAATGCTTTTTCCTTTCTTCACCAGGAGAACATCAAAATCAGAAAAGCAAGTGAATGATGCAAGTAATCAGTGTGAGTTCATCGGGAGCATAGATGGTATACTTCAAAAACAAAACAAAATACTGATGTAATTCAGGGCATGACCACGAAAGGCAACCAACTAGCAGCTGGGGTATATGTTATTGAACTTAAAAATAATACAAAGTTTTGGTACCTCAAAAGTTTCCCTGAGTCTCCTTGTCTTAGTTTGTGTTTCAGGTTAAAGTACCTTTCATATAACTAACACTGTAAGACTTACTCGCCCCAAAGTGCTCTCATGTCTTAGTACTCATGCAATAATTGTTTCGTACAATACGTGTATATTGATTGTCGCGGTACCGCGTCGAGTCAAACTAACGGCTCGTTCGAATTTTTCAGAGCCCGCTCTGCTCTGGTACGAAACCATTATTGCATGATTACTAAGACATGAAAGCACTTTGGGGCGAGTAAGTCTCACAGTGTTAGTTATATGAAAGGTACTTTAACCTGAAACACAAACTAAGACAAGGAAACTCAGGGAAACTTTCGAGGTACCAAAACTTTATATTATCTTTAAATTGAAATTGAACTGAACTGAAATAATCCATGAAAATGCGCACACACACACACACACACACACATATACACATTCTTTTTTGAAAAGTCCATGGATGTGACAGGGTGTGTTCACACTGAAGTAGTCGATGACTCTCTTACCTGATGATTCTCCACAAAGTTGTTCAGCATGATGATTGCTCTTGTTTTCTGCTCCCATATCATTTGCCAAAAGTGACCCACTGTCCTTTCAAGAGGTCCCTGCACAACAAAACAAGTTACAATCATGATATAGGATGCAAAACTTTCAACATGTACCAATATGTAAAATACAAAGGCCTAATATCTGTCACTCCAGCCAAGGTAGTAGGACTCCATACAAAACTAACTTGCAATACAAAAAAAAAATAATAATAATAATAATAATAATCATAACAATAGTCTCTTCATAAGCAATGTTTGGGGGAAAAAATCCAAACAATCGAGAGATACTTTGAATGATAAGGATGTGAGTCTGTATTAGATCAATGTAATCATAAAGAAAGAGATTCCTTTAAAAACAACCAATAGTTGATTCATCAACAGTCAGTTCACATGAGCCTATGCAACGGGATTTCCATCTTTACAACTTTTCCATTTCCATCATATGCACAATTCAATCACACTTTTATTCCTTGGTCCCTTTACTTCTTTCAAAAAACCTTCTCACGGAGCATCACCTCTGAATTTGGATTCATATTTTAAGGTGTTTATGCCAGTGCAGCAAAGGAATACCAAAAGGTACTTACAGCAACACATTGCTGCTGATTGCTTTGATATTAATGTTATACTGTAAAAGTGGTTTCTTTCGCGGTGGTTTTATTTTCGCGCTTTTCGCGCTTTGAGGTTGAACCGCGAATTTAACATCACGCGAAAATATTTTGAACTCGTCGCTTGTATAACGCTATCAATACCGACCACGAATTTAAACACACGCGAAAAAGTCAGCACTGATGGAAACCGCGAAAGTTTCTGTACACGAAAGAAACCACTTTTACAGTATGCAAACTTGCATTATTCCATAGGTGTCAATGGCAGCCACAGTTAATATGCGGTCCACCTCTAAATCCATTCGTGTGAGCTGGGGGAAAAAGTGATGACTTTAAACAAAGATGCATTCTTGGAAATTGTTCTCATGAAAAATGTTTGCATAATTGCATATCTGTAGATTGGTAGCCTACAATCTAGGTAGAGGATGCAGCTATTGTCTATTGGCTGTCGCGCTAAACGTCTGATGTGGTGAGATTATTGTTTTTGCTAAGCGATACGTCTGATGCAGCGTGACTATGAACAGTGGAAGCATCCCCTGCCTACAGCCACTTGTCTTGCTTAAGTCGTTGTTTTCTTATTATTGACTATGAACTGGTGGTAGTTTTTAGTATGAAAACTGTCACCAATTCAAAATAGATAATTAGAAAACAACGACTATAGCAACAAGGCAGTGGATGCTTCCACTGTTCATAGTCTCTCTGCATCAGACATATCTCTTAATAGCGAAGATGATAGTCTTGCCACATCAGACGTTCAGCGTAACAGCAAATACAATAGCTGTATCCTCCGCCTAGATTACAGGCTAGTAGAGTTGAAGCACAGAGAAAAAACAGGCAGAGAAGAATAAAATGTTGCAGAAGAGTGCAGTGCGCTTTACCTGAGTGAGAATGTACTTGCGTTTGCTGAGGGGAGCCTCGATTAGACTGGCGTTGATGTAGTGGACCTCACCTCTCTTTAGGTGTATTCTTGTGTGATTGTCTGTATGGGCGGGGGGGGGGGGGGGGGGGGGGGACAAGAGTAAAAGTAATATAGAGTTGTACTTTAGGATATCTTCACTCTCATTTCACCTGTTACGAAGTACATAGTCAAAATAGAATATCTTACTTTGGCAGAGGTATTCACACACTGTTATCTGTATTAACCTTCAGAGTGCTACTCTGTTGCAACTGCTACAATAGACATATCATCCCCAGATAGTTGCCATGGCCTTTTATCAGCCACTATTAAATGCATGATAGACATTAATAAATGATGATGGCACAAAAGTCAAGACAAAGCCAATCACTCTTGCTTTAAATAGTTAAAGTCCCTTTTTGCAAGCAATCTTTAATCTACACTAACCTCATCACACATTATCCCCCTAAACAAACAAACAAACAAACAAACAAACAAACAAAACCCCACAACGACAAACAAACAGAAGACACATAAATCAAAGAAAGCTTTTTGAACATTGACACCTATACTCATCTAATGTCAATATTATCAAAGGATGCTTCTACTTACAAGGATGGATGTCACGATATCTGTTTAGGCCTTTATTTACAGGATCCTTAGCATCTGTTGTTAACAACTCATAGCAGCTACTCTCCTTCTGAATGTCCTGAAAAGAATACACATAGGAAGAACAGTTTTATTTCCAAGTGACGAAATAAAAGAAAAAAGTTCTGAAGGCATCATTTATACAATATCAGGTCTCTTTACCAGAATGAGTTAGACTGTCCACATGTATTTTGCATTTTTACACTCTGTGATATCTGTAACTACAAAAAAAAAAAAAAAGTGAATGTTTCAATTGTTGTGTTTTGTCCATGTAAGTCGTAACTCTGAACTGCAATGTATCACCTTTTTTTTTTTTTTTTTTTTTTTATGCTTGTTAGCTAATGAAACACGGAATGGTGACCTTGCCCTTGTGTTCCTGCACAGCCATAATGTGTGTTTTGAATGATGGGGAAAAAAATCTCAAGATATTTTGCTCCAGTGTTCAGGAACTCGCCACAGTGCTAGTTACTGCACTTTCTCTCAGATTATCAAGATAATTCTGAAATCATTGCAAGATTTCTTAGGATTTGGATCACAATGCTGATTGCTTTCTTTACAATGTAGAGGGATCTTTATGCCCACACAGATAAAAATCTCGAGATTTGTAATTGATTTGGCGATGCAAATCTCAAGATTTGTATCCCACTTAAATTTGCTTCAGTGTGAATACTAGTATTTACTATGGATGTATGTAACACTTATCCGTGCACTGCATTGTGCAAATAAGCAATATCTGTTCATCGTCACATAACCTTACCTCTTAGTCCATGGGCCAAGACCCGAAAAGTGGGTTGTTGGTACCATCTGAGGTGGCACAACCTTTTTGGTGTCAGTTTGTTTGTCGGGCATAGATATGCTTATCAAGCTATGATAGCATTTCCAAATGAGTAGCTTAGTCATAATAAATGAATTTTTAACCAATTTGGTTTCGTATTTATATCCCTATACTTCTGAATCGAAACTAAACCGCTATACAAAGAAGAGCACTGCCTTCTGTATGTCCACAGGTGTTCTGTTGTAAACGCGGTGTGCTTAGTCTTTATTCAAGGCAGCGAAGGGAATATCCAAAGGGTTATGATGTCCACAGCTGTCACGCGGTGCGCTTAGTTCTTTATCTAGACCAATGTACCGTTATCATATCTAAAGTTCCTCATAAAAGGGATTATCCATACTGTTTTTATACTACCCTATCAACAAATACATCAGTTTTAAACAAAAATCACTCTGTTCATTTACAATATCATTCATTATAATGTATCGTCGCCGTTACATTGTTTTTGCATTATCTTATATTGTTGGAGGGAAATAAAGCGACATTGGCGTGGTATCAGCGTTTTCACCGTAGCGTTTTCACCAGAAAATGATAAATGATTGAAAAATACGGTAAAATTCACTAGGAATTGCTTTTGTTGTTGTTGTTGTTTTTAGATAAAAGGATATACACTGTATCATACGCTTTGGATATTCCCTTCGCCGTCTAGAATAAAGACTAAGCGCTGTGGACATCATAACCTTTGGATATTCCCTTCGCTGCCTTGAATAAAGACTAAGCGCACCGCGTTTACAACAGAACACCTGTGAACATACCATAGAGCTGCATTTTACAGCTCTATGGAACATACAGAAGACAGTGCTCTTCTTTGTATGGCGGTTAGTTTCGATTCAGAAGTATAGGGATATAACAACGAGACCAAATTGGTTAAAAATTCATTTACTATGACTAAGCTACTCATTTGGAAATGCTATCATAGCTTGATAAGCATATCTATGCCCGACAAACAAAATGACACCAAAAAGGTTTTGCCACCTCAGATGGTACCAATATCTGGCCTGGCCCATGGACTATCTCTACCTACCACTAATGATAACCCTGCCACTACTTATTCAATATTCCAAGTTTACAACTCAATTTTGCTGGTATAACTTAATGTGCAAGGCATCTTTGGTTTGGGATTTTTTCCTCCTTCTTCTTTACCTGCCTTTGACTAATGTGTCTTGAGCTGCATTCATTATTAGCAAATTTATCATGTGGCAGTCTGACATTGGGAAAAAAATTGTTAAGAAAATGAGAGAGGACAAAGAAATGAGAAATTGTGGCTTATGGACATGGACAAGAGCACAAAAGGTTATGTCCAACTTAGCCAAGTATGGAAGGGAAGGGGGGGGGGGGCTATCAAAGAGAAATCAGCACAGATTGTGCATGCATGTTTGTGCATGTACCCTATGTATGCAATGTAGGGATGACATCATAATGCAACTTATAGAAAACAATCATCAAGAGGCATAGGCCAAAAAGCAAAGCAAAGTAAACCATATTATACAACACCTACGTTGTATTTAGAATGTAGGTATCCGATTGGTCGATTGCCCATCACGTGACATTTAGTGAAAGGTTCCATTGCACACTCTGGCTGTCTCAGCAGTGCAATTTTTTTTTACCAAAATGTTCCATTGCATGTGCTCTGATGTCACAATAAACAAACATGTGCAGCGCGCACTCAACAATTACAAGCGCGTACTTTTGTCACTCACTTTTGTAAACAACTCCGTTTCGCATAAGTACTACGTATGTACACATGTACATACACGTCGACTGCGACTGTGAGGCTACTCATTCCGTCTTTCACGGAAAATGGTTGCCATTTCTGTGCTAAGTTCAAGAATCTGTGAGTATCAAGTCTGTTGACGATCGAGGTGTTGTATAAAACAAATAGTGTATGGTCTTTACTCGTGCAATGGAACCAGATTTCGCACTCGGTGAAAGATGAGGCGCACTATTCAACTCGGCTTCGCCTCGTTGAACAGAGCGCCTCTATCTTTCACCTTAGCGCGAAAGCTTGTACCATTGCACTTGAGACCATTCACTATTTGTATACCATTTCATACAATAGGGCGGTGAGTTGGCTCAGTCGGTAGCGCGTCTGCCTCACGATCACGCGGCCCGGGTCTCGAACCCGAGTCTGGACTGAGCAATGTTGTGTGTAAACATACCGTCCCCTCTGGCAAGAGGCAAAACACTCTGTCCCTCGGATAGGACATAAAATGGAGGTCCCGTGTATGAGAGAGTCACAGCTCATGCACGTAAAAGATCCCGCTTCATTCATTCATCGAAAAGAGCAGGGTGTCTAACCCGGTGAAGTGGTCCCACCGCACATCCAACTGGACCCCATGGAAGACCAGCTTAGTGTAGCTGAATATGGGCTATCCAGCCATCTTCACAGATGGAAAATGAACAACAACAACAACAACAACAATACCATGGTACCATTCCAGATTGTGGAGAAAGCATACCTTGTGAGCTATTTTTGGACTCAAGTCAGATTTGTAGCAACCGTTTTGTAGCAACCAACACATAAACCTCATACGCCTGTGTCTATGCTACATGCAGGTGTCAAGAACAGAGAATCAGCTCTTTGCATTATGTCATACTGCATGTTACGCACATTCTTCTCATGTCAACAGCCAGAACGGTACAATTTTGGACCACCTTGCTTTCAAGCACTCTCTGGCATGGCACAGTACAGTAAGTTTTTGGTGCACATCAGGAAGTGGTCCACTTCTGGTGTGGTATGGTACGTGGTATGCTCAAGTTGACTATGATAGAATAAAGATGAGTGCACATAATGGCTAACTTTGCACTAGACTGTGCACATATGAGCAAGTCAAAGAATTTTAAAGATTCATGTTTCAGAAGTAGTGAATAGGACCCAGTTTACAGTGCGGGGCTGGGCCGAGCCGCGGCCGAGCCCAGCCTCAATTGCGGGGCCGAGCCCCGCAATTTTGTCCGTTTACACTGCCGGGCTCGGCCGCGCTTTTAATTCAAACCTTTCAACATTTTGTCGTAGTGGCGCTCTGCTTGTAAACAAACGCAATTTGGTATAGTCTGGTTTTCAGACCCTTTGCCAACTGGATTCCGTGGCGATGAAGTCGCCATTCGGGCAAAGGCCTTTGACGAAGGAAAAATCCTTTGCAGGACAAAACCACCTTAAACTATACTAGTTTTCGACGTTGAGGGGGTTAATATCCTGAATAACGAAATAGTACGGGCAGAGGGTTTGGAAGCCAGACTAAAATTGGCCGCGCATTTAGCCCAGTTTGCGTTTACACTGAGAAAAGGCCGGGCTCGGCCTCGGCTCGGCCGCGGCCGAGACCACCTCCAGAGCATGGCCAAATGCGCGGCCAATTTTGGCCCCGCATTTGGCCTTTTGCGCGTTTACACTGAAATGAAGGCCGGCTCGGCCGCGGCTCGGCCACGGCCGAGCCTCGCACTGTAAACGGGGTCCTGGATGCTCAGAGTGTACAAGAGCCATCGTGCATCAGACATTCTTAGCAAGTTGTCCAACCTGCATTCAGTACCTTGTAAATTTGACAGTTAAGGTTCAAATTTGACAACCTTACCACTTGTTCCTGCAAGCACTGAGCAGCAAATAAATTTTATTCATATAATACCTATAAAGGCAAGTCATCTACTTGAATGGTACAATAAATTGAAAGAGCTGTAGTAAGAGGTCTACTTGACAGAGAGCCAAATATTTACACTTGACGACACAAGCCCCCTGATGTTGCATATCCTGACAATATCCACTTATTTTGTGTTACAATTTTTTTTAATGATCAAACTAATAAAGAGAAGTTGATGATAAACCGATATTTGAAAAATAACTTCAGATGCACTGACGCACTATCTACCCCATTTAATTATATTCTCAACAGAACAATACTATCTGACAATAAACTTTTCTGATATGATCACTTATGAGCATCTCACTTCGTGTGACCTGTTCAAATACATATTTACTTACGGGCACATATTCATGGAAAGTTGGGTGGAATCAGAACCAGACAAGCGTATGTGCTAGAGTAATACAGTCACGAGTGTGTACCGGGGTAAACACTTCTGAATTAGGCAGCACTTGAACTTTGCATTTTGCCCAAGTGAAACAATGTGCAGAAGCAAGTAATGATAGTAGGTAAGAGCTACCATAAAAAGAGCCAGAAGTGATCCCAAGAACTCATTTAAAAAATATATTACTTTGAGGTTACACAATTTGGCAATCATAGCTTTGTGGTTGCCATCAAAGGTATCAGGAATGACAGCACCGAGCTTGGTACATGTACAGTCTATTACTGTAAAAGTGGATATGATGTTCTCGCGACTTATTTTTCGCGCTCTGCTGGGTAAGAAGAGTTTCGCGTGTTTTTAATTCCGCGGAATCAAGACATCAACTATGTACTGATACATATGGCAAGCAAAAATATTCGCATGCTTTTATTTTCACACTAGTTTCTGGTTGCGCGAAATGCGCGAAAATTTCAACACCGCAAAAATTTCCACTTTTACAGTACTGTATGCAAGCACATAGATCTATGACCTTCTAATATTCATTATTACAATGATAAAGCAAGACTGGAACAGTTATTGCTTGAGTAGACAGCAGTCATTATAGAATGGGTAGCGAGAATCCTGCGATCTGATTGGTCGAGAGCTATGTGTTCATTTTTACTGGCCACACGCTGAGTCACAGTGGTAAACATGTTATCGCGCACTTAGCAAGAGTACGCGTACTTGTAACAAAGGTTCGCGCACTAAAGCAAGCGTTCGCGCACTCGGCTTGGCCATGCATCCAGTAAAAACTTATGCATGGCTGGCCATGCATCCAGTAAAAACCGTAAGTACGGGTATGCATGCCCTTTACGGAAAGCCAAAAGGAAATGCATCCAGTAATTTTGTCATCGGGTAACACGATAGAAAACTGGGTTTTGACAAGAAAATTACCCATTCTATAAATCAAATGACGCACATGTCTTTTCGTGCGTCAGTCGGAATATAGTGTGCATGCGGTAACTATGGAATTTAGCCTAAACCCACTCGGCTTCGCCTCGTGGGTTAAGCATTCCATAGTTACCTTATGCACACAATTCCGACTGACGCACTCAGACCTGTGCGTCATTTGTATACTGAAGCTTGGGGTGTCCAAGTTTAAAAGAGCTAAGAGAACACTGTCTTGTTGACACACAGGCATATCACTGATTAACGAACACTAGATTTATACCCTAAATCCATTCTAGGCTTACATGTATATAATGGCTGGAATAAAGAGCATAAAATCAGAAACAGTCCAGAATCTAGACTTTTACTTCACAACCTCTTGCCAGTGACATCTATTGGAAGCATTTCTCTTTCTTGTTTGTTTGCTGTTGATTTTTTTTCCCTTTTTTTTTTGGGGGGGGGGGGGGCCATAATTAGGATATTTCCCACATTGCTGGATCCACCTGCAGCATTCAAATACATCCATGTGAGACTAAAATGGTAGTTTGCACAGGCCAAGTATGTTATTTGTAATACCAACAGGAGGAAGAGTTGTCTGCCCCCACCCCCCCCCCACATCATTTACCTACTAAAGAGTTAGGGAAGTAAGGGTGACTCATTCTTTTTTTCTTCTTTTCTTTCTTAAATTGAAGTGGTCTACCACCGATAACCCTGATGACCCTCTTATATCCTAACATCCTCCACGGGACATCCTACAGCCAATCCTCAAAAATAAAAATGAAAAAAAAAAATGCAACAAAATAGCATTGATATCAAATCACAGGGTTAAGGTGTTGGGCTATTACTTACTACACTGGCATGATCTGTGTACCAGGTGTAACGGCAGCATACTTTCTTGTTTCAACCCATTGTACATCACACCAACATGGGCCTTTAAACCCACTGGCGCACAAATCCCCCATTTTGTGGGATACATTTTGTATGTGAAAACTTGAATGACCCACGACCCAAGAGACTCCCTCAGAACACGTAGAAATAATAAATAGTCCAATTTTCCTAAAACTTTCACTGATGTGTTCTACTAATGTTGCTGCTTTCACTCAATCTGTACAGCTCTTTGGGTTTTGGTTTCCTTTAACCCGTTGAGGACAAGCCCCGAGTATGCTTGGGCAGGTGTCTATGGGAGATGTGTGTTGTAGCAAAATCAGCTCATTCTCAATGAATTAAACCCACTATTTCTTGGTACTATTTGTTGCATTGAAGAGCAAAACAGAATTCTTAAAACTATTATTTCTTGGTACTTCGTGAACAGGCTGTATACGTGTGCCCCTCCCTGTGAACGTGAGACTTCAACCAAAATGTAAAATGTGAATGATACAACACAGCTTTGCTAGAACATAAGTCATGGCAGAGGTGACACACAGAATCATCTCACGGAAAGTAGGAAGTATCACAGACATCACCAAGCTTTGATGAACTCTCCTGCATTAGAATATCTGTGATAAGGATATATGAGGGTGAAGGCTGTCTATTTTTCTATTTTTGAGATATAGTCCTGAACATATTCCAAGTGGTTTCCCTCAAAAATATGACAGGGTGTGTCTAGACAATTAGGTTGAGCACAAAATACAGAGATTTCTGTGACTATGTACAGCATTATCATTTTTTTTTAAATGTGGAACACTAATGTGAATCATATTTGACATCGGCAAAGGTCATATTCATAGCAGTTTTCAGAATTCACATTAACATTGCTCATGTACAAATTCAATATCACATGACTAAATTGTGAGGAAAATCCTTGAAAAACCATTGCAAGAACTCTGAGTTAATGTCATTAAAAAAAAAAAAAAAAAAAAAAATGGCTTGTTGAACTAATTTCAACATCCCTCACACTAATTCTTGTTGCAACAGGTTTAAAAAAAAAGAAAAAAAAAGTTCAAATCAAGAGGAGAGAGCGAGCGGTACTGTTTCAACAGACACACACCAAACACCTTTTCCGGGCAGGTTTCCATAACAACCTACCCATTCATGCGTGAAAGGGGTGTGGTTACAATCCATGCACATGATTTGTCATTCTGTTTTGATTATCACACACAGTATGTGTATTGAGTGCATCAAAGGAATGTTACCATGAGAGCGTCTTAACAGAAGGGTTGTCAGGGTAATTACCCTAGCTGGTTAGGGCAGATTTTGCCAAACATTACAACAGACTTTGCCAAATGTTACAGCAGCATCCGAGCAACATGTTGCAGGGACTGTTTAATTAACAGGCAGGGTATAAAAAGATTGCCTAGACATTGTTGTGGTCATTCTAATTTGAAAGGCTGTGCTAAAATAGGGCTTTGGACACCCGTCACTATGAGGCTGAGCCATTAAAAGAAAAAAAAAGAAAAGAAAATGTATTAAGGCCCATTGTGTTAAAAACACCACACTTGACAGTACTTTAAAGGTATTGTTTACCACTGGGAGCAGTGATTTAAAAAAATTTCAAGTTATCAAATTTGATACATTATGTGTAGGTTAGTTGTATCACAAAACATCCAATCACATAATAAAAAATAGCAACAAAGCCTAAAATATAAGGATATAGGTCCTATATATCACTATTTTTCTCAATAAACCCTAACTGTTGACCATTTATTCTCGAAACAAATTTATCATAACTATTGTTCATATTTTGTATATTTAACAAAACTTAACATTGATTACACTGATAAACATTTTTACATCAGTTGTTTCTATCCCTACTTCAAATTGATAACTATTTTGAAGTATACTAAGCTGGGTTTTTGTTTCATCTGCAAATGACAAATAATGCCTTTAAAAGTGGCAATCCCACCTTCACAAATCTCACATTTTGCTGTGATGTGTGTGTGATTTCAGTGTGTTGTGGGTCTAAAACACCATCAAGATTTTGAAAGTATCAAGTGAGAAATACATCCAAAATATAATTTCAGGTTAGAATTTGACCCAGGCATTGCTCAATCTGCCAAATGCACTCTGCTGTTTCTTCCTGCCTTATCTTTTCATAAACTGGACATAATTAGTGCATGTTTTGGAGGTTTGTTGAAAATACTGATAATCTGCCTACAACTTAATAATACACTGTATGACTCTCTCCCCATGCTTTTGAAATTGCACTCTTCCATCAAACTGAAAATGGGACTATTTTCATCTCCATACGACAGCTGCTCTGTGGCTCTGAGGTTTGGCAGGGGAATAATAGGCATCCAATCTGCTTTTAAAATGTGTAGTTCAAGTAGCCCGCAGCAGCAGCACTTTTACCACATACTAGCAGCACCCGTGGAAATCCACGGGTCTGAGGGGTTTTATTTTTTTTTCTCATAATACGATTTTGCACATTTTTATTGAAGAAATAAAAAGAAAAGTCTTCTCATTCTTTCGTTAATTGTGCTGTCTTCTAAATGACCACCCTTCCCAGAAATTTTATAATACATTTTTGTAGTATATGCCAGGCGATCCGGTCCATTGGTAGGGATCATTCCCGCCACTACTTGCTTTTATTATAGAACTTGAGTTTCGAGGGGTTATTTGCACCCGTTGAAGTCCAACAGTTGTCTTGTTGCCCCTCACCCCTCCCCCCCCCCCTCACGCACACACACATTTCCACCTCCGCAGGGCAAAAAACAAAAACATTCAGGGAAAAATTACCAAAAACGCAAATGAGATTCCCCGAAAGTTCTGCCCACAGGTTGTTCCCGTCGAAACGGGAAGATATTAACACTATGACTTTGATTACCCCCTGCTCTTGCATCCACGCGGGCACCCGCGGGAATCCACGGCTGGTCTCAAGGCCTCGGTTTGTTTTGTGTGTTTTTTTTTCATGTTTCTTTTCCCCACGTTATGAGAGAAAAATAAGATATTTTCGTCTTCATAATTTTGCTCCCTCCTTTTTGTTTTTAATCACCAAAACTTGGCTTGATATATCATATTAATATAGAACTACATCTGCTTCAGATTGTACATTATCATAATTAATATTAGGCAGGGCTCGACACTAACGGTGGCCTGGTGGCCCGGGGCCACCAAAATTGAAAGTCGGGCCACCAAATTTCAAAAAAGGGGAAATTTGGTGGCCCGCCTCGGGCCACCAAATTTTTTTGAAAAGTACGTCAATTAATTCGTAACTTTTTGCGCCGGAAATTAGCAGTTATATTTGTTTAAAGGATGGATGAAAAGGACTGAATGAGTGCCTGAAAGTGAGTGTTGGAGTTTGTTGAGGTTTATTTATGAGTAGATGTATGTCCAACTTCCAATTCTTACTATGACTGGATAAAACTTAGATATTTGACTCATTAAAAAAAAACAGGACTTTTAATGTTTTTTTTACTGTTTCTTTTTTCGGGGCCACCAAATTTTTCTCTCGGGCCACCAAAAATTTGAAATTGAGGATTTTGGTGGCCCCATCGGGCCACCAAACAAAAAAGTTAGTGTCGAGCCCTGTATTAGGCCTACAATTATTGCTCCTATTATTGTTATTATTATATCATTATTATCATTATCCTTATCATTATTATTATTATTATTATCATCATCATCATCATTGTTATTATTTGGGGAGGGGGAGATCATAGTCATCAGGTTTAATAGGCACCCGTGGGAGTAGGTTCTCACGACCTCATATTTTTTTTCTTAAATATTTTTCCCATGTTATGGAAGAAAGAAGAATATATACATCACTGCATTCGTCTTCATTTGCTCCCTCTTTTTTTTTTGTCACCAAAACTTGGTTTGATAGACCATAGAACCACACATTCTATTTCCACTTGCAATTTTAAAAATAGGCGGTCGGCAAAGCGAGGTTTTCCTCTACGTCCGCTCATCTTATGAATATGTATGATTACAGCAGCTCTGTGCACAGTAAACGAATGGACACAGCTGCGCGTGTAATCCGATATGTAAGGGTACGATCGGCAAATATATTTAGCCGCGTCCTAAACAGTCTGCGTACAATGACACCGGACTTGAGAGCAAACGGCGAGCAAACTAAATGACGTACCTGAGCTGCATATAGTATTCTGCAGTTGTGCAAAATACAATTACATAACCAACGTTCGTTGTTTTCATTTGGGGACGCCAATAATGGCCAACTGTACGTAAATGCCCTTGTAGTCCATATCACGCACACACAGATTCGTGTAACCATCGTCAATACATTCAGTACACGTAACAGGCGGAGGCAAAGGTACATCACAGAACTATATACACACAGTGTAGAGTGTGTATAGAGTACTGCGAGGTACATTGTGTGTGTGCGTGCGCGTCCGCCGGAAGATGTCAGAGATTTCGCTGCACCATCATCTTTAGTATCCCCCAGTGTCTCTGCAAGCTAAAAGATGGAAGATCGAGAAAGCAGAAGGCCAGCACAGGTGCCGTGAATATTGAAACGCTCGGCTCTTTCGTCACGCACAAAAATGCATTATGCATGTAGCTAATTAATTTTTCTTTTTCGTCCTCGACGTCGACACGGAGGCGGAGAGGGGACGAAAGCCGCGCCATTCGATGTAGGATACTCTCCTGCGGCCGACGGCACCGGTCGCAACTGCCCGGAGCCAACGGCTCGGGAGGAGATAGAGAAACCAGCAACGCCGAAATAAAACAGGAAATACATAAGGCCGCGACAACAACAACAACTTCGAGTATTATAGTATAGGATACTTGAAGCCAAGCTCATGCACAGTGCAAAAATAAGAATATGGACTCCAACTCACTTAGAAACTAGATATATCGCTACGGCTACTGATATGCCTCCGCCATAATGCATGGTTCTCCTAATAGGTCTATAGTACAATGTCTTGACAATGTGTGATGACAGTTTCACACAATTGGCAAAATATTAAAATGACAGGTTTGACACAAATGTGCTGAAAGTTCACTTTCCTAGAACTAGGTTCAATTGGATGAATGATTAAAATGTCAGAGTGCAGGTATTTGGGGAACTGATGATTTTTACTTGACTTTTGACCCTTTTATAAGTTTATGCATTGAGTAATTTTCAAGGTATTGAGAAAAAGTATAATTTCAGTATCAAATGGGAAAATAGCATTATCTAAACCTGGCCTTTGACCTTTGACCTCACAGTTCCAAAGAGAATCACTGTTAGGTTGAACATGCATAAATATGTAAGTTTCATGATGATACCTTGAGTTACTTTCGAGATATGGAGGAAAAAGTGCAATTTAGCACTTTCACTTGACCTTTTACCTTTTGACCTTTGACCTTTTGGCAAGAAACTTCCCCAAAAATATATATTGGGTAATACATGCCATACATCAAGTTTAAAAAAAAAACAACCTTCAGGCATATTGCATTTTAAGGAAAGTAGTGATATTTTGAGGAGTTGACCTTGACCTTTGACCCCCCCTGACCTTTGACCCATGACCCCCAACTTCCTTAGATAATCACTGCCCATCGGTACAAGCATATATACTAAGTTCCATGAAGATACCTTGAACCATTTGCGAGATATGGAGAAAAACATGAAATTTCAATTTTTTTTTCTTCACAAAATAACCTATGACCTTTGACCTTTGACCCTGTGACCCTAAAATCCACACAAAGTATTATCCCCCAAGGATATACCCTCATACCAAGTTTGATGTAAAACCACCACACGGTTCTTGAGATATCGACAAAAACAAAACGGGACGGACGGACGTACGGACGGACGTACGGACGGATGTACGGACGTATGGACGGACGGACGGACGGACGGACGACCCGAAAACATAATGCCTCCGGCCACTTCGTTGCGGAGGCATAAAAAAGAACAGTGCCATGTCAATCAGCTGATGCAAAGCAAGGATTCTGACAAATCTGATGACTTTCATACTTCCACTTTTCTATATTTTTTTAAGCATTAAAACAAACATAAAATCTCAGTTAGGGTCTGCAGCAAATATATTGTGCATTATTCACCAGCACACAGAATCTCTGATGACTTATTAAAGAAACTTAAAAATATAGCTCAGTAACTGTTGCGACAACTGTTTTAAGATCAACATGCGGTGAAGGTCATGGAAGGTTGCAGTGTTATCAGTAATAGTAATATCAGAACTATAGTCACTCAGTTCTTCATTCAGAGTCCAACACTACACCATATAACTATGAAAAAATATATGACCAGAGTTTGGGCTATAATGTAGCACTTGCTGTGTTTCATGAATAATACAGTGCAGCTGATGAATCCATCATGCAGTACAAGTGTAAAGCAAGACTTCTCCCATGTTACTGTGTCATAACTATAAATGGCAGAGGCATTCCATATATCTGATATGTACATAACCCTTCTCACCTGTCTTAAATATACTGTAAAACGAGGAATGTTTGCATTCATTTTAATTTCGCGAATTTCGCCAGCGCCAAAATTCGCGAAATTAAAGTGCATGCGAAAGTTCTTGTCTACACTCTATGCATTGAATGCCAGTGATGGTTCGCGAAAATTTCATGTCGTGAAAAAGGCCGTCAGCCCCAAACTCGCGATAATTTCATGCCACGAACATATCATGTTTTACAGTAAATTATCTTCTCTCTCACATACATGTACACACACATGCACATGTGCTCCTGCACACATGTCACACCATACGCATCTATACAACAAATGCTGAATTGGTACTGTATCAGCCAAAATGCATGCCTTGTCCTTGTGTGTTTGCAGTCCACCAGCCTTGATGGACATAAATTATTCCTTCCCTCTCTCTCTCTCTCTTTCATCTATTCTCCTATTACCGTATATATCCATTCATCAATCTAACCATCCCTGCCTTCCCCTCTCCCATCCCACAGCTCCCTACTGCTAGAGTAAGGGGGTAAAAAATCAGTACATATGTCATTTTCCAAGAAACTGCCAGGGACCCTGAATCCCTTGATTGGATGGAGTGTGCATGAGACTCTAGAGGGAATGGAGGGCACATTGTAGAGGCTTTCTCCCTACTATGTGTGCATCCCAACATCACATTTGTCTTTTATTCCCCCCCTCCCCCTCCCCCCCCCCCCCCCCCCCCCCCCCCCCAGCCATGTGCATTTCATCAAGCAACTAATACAAGGGTCAAAATCCTGGATTATAACGTGGCTGCCAACCGTTACTACCCAGCTGGTCAAGATTCAATGTTTTCAACAACAACAACAGCAACACATAATTTTGCCTGCGAACAGATCTATGCATTGCACAGTTGTCCATCCTTCAAATGTCATCACTTTACACCTCTCAAAGTCAATGATTGTATGATTTGACAAATGAAAACTCCAATAAGATGACAGTATTTACTTTTGACAATGAAAACTCCAATAAGATGACAGTATTTTAAAGAAAAGTTGACTGATATACACCATCTATTTGTTTCTTATTTGTGTGTGTCCACTTTACAGTCATTCACAGTTTTGAACAGTTTCATATTATAAGGCCTGTGCCACTGGATAAATTCCAATCATTGCATTCAGAATTGAGTGTTTTTATATTGAACACTGAAAACTAATAATTGCTTCTACTAGATGAAAACAAGAAATAGTGTTATGCAGTGAATCCACATGGTTACCCTTTGCAACTTGTTCCCCTGATGTATGAAATGATACAAATAACCATCAATATTTAGTGGGATTTCCAGTTTGATTTTGGTAATGAATTCAACTGCAGGAAATTTTATTCTTACCAACAATTTATTCTGCTGTAGTAGTGACTTGGCAGCAACAATTTCTGGAAGGAAATGTATTATACACTATAAGCTGACAAAAGCGAAAGAACATGACCTTAAGTCGCATTTTCTCAAACGTTTTGCAGAACAAACAATTGGAAGAGCTATGAAACATCGCGTCTGTATAAGCTGTTATTTTTGGATACACATATTTTCGAGCATGACGAGGTCACAGACATTTTTGCGAGACATAATTTCGCGAATTGACACCAGGGCTATCGCAAGTGCACTATTACTTTAGTGTGTGGCGACATTTTCACACGTCGTTAAATTCATGATCCAACAGTGATTAGCGAAATTCGCGAAAATTAAACCCTTGCGAAAATAACAGCTTATACAGTATACCATAAGCACCTGACTTCCCAGTGTGGCATCTCCAGAAGACCTCTGAAAACTTTTGACAGAAATATTACATAATATGTACACATGAGATACACCAATGTGCATCACAGACTGCATGAAGACTGTTGCATGATTTGAATCTATGTACAACCAAATAAAAGAGAAATGATAGCCTCATATGAAGTATGGGCAAATTGAAGGAATCCCAATACAATTGAACAACAACAACAACAAAGATAGTAAAATCATCTACTATGAAAGTACAACGGGCAGAAAGAGTTGAAGTATCATTGCAGCTTCTCTGAGCAGGATCTTTTTTGTTGTGAAAGCAGGAAGTGTATCATAATTTCCTGATTATGACCAAGTGGGATGCCAATATTTCCGGTAGGTAAAAGATGATGTCAATATTTCCTGAGGGAAATAAAGACAAAAAAAGACAGACTGATGATTATTCATCAAAAACCAAAGTGAGGAAGTTGGGAAGCCAAGCAACCCTACATCATATTATTATGACACAAGGTTATATATTGTGTACTATTTATTCTGTTTCCACAGCACCAAGAGTACCTTTTGAGGTAGAATGAGCACTTTATAAGAGTCCGGTATTACTGTTGGTCCTGTTTTTATTACAATATACAGGGATGATATTGCAGTCTGTTGAAATTTTCAGGTGATTTTGATACATGGAAAAAGCAAAATGTGTATAGACTTGAGAAAAAAAAATCTGAAATCGGATTTAAATCTACAGAATATCATGCCTGAATATATCAATCTGAGAACATATGAAAAAAATATCCTGTATCAGGCAGGCTTAACATTAATGACATTTATTACAACTTAATTACAATGACTACATCACTTCAAAGTAAGTTTCATCTGTTCAAGCCCGCCACACACTCTACGACGCACGACTACATATGAATGACAGACTTTGGATCCGAAATAAATCACAACAGCCTCACAATAAACATGCTTGTTTATTTCAGATCTAATGTCTGTCAGTCATATAGTCATGAGTCGTATAGTGTGCGGCAGGTTTAAGAAGTTGAGAAACAGCTATAAAATAGTATATCAATAACAAATGACAGAAAAGCCATGATTTTGAGATTCAGTATATCTGATATGGCATCCTACACAAACATTCAACACCACTACATCAAGCAAACTTGAAGCAGCAGAATATGCCCACTGAAATTCTTATGATATCAGCAATAACATGCCTAGATGTCACCCCAGTGCAGGCAAGCAAACCCTCTACATCTGAAACATTCCTATCATTTGAGGCAGGTGCACCTCTGATATAGCATACAGTTGTAGATTGCAGTCCAACAGGACTTTCACACACTTCAACGATGCACTATCATATCTGCAAGACAGTCTAGCAAGCAATATTTGGTATGCCTTCAGCAATTAGGACCCAGCAATATGTGGCATGACAGGGTGGGCACAGGTAAAAGATGACTCGCAAAACATCTCTCTGTGCGCTGGAGAGAGGCCCAACCTTGCGTTTTATGATTCGCAGAAAAAAGTGCTGGTAGATCTCTCAGATCAAGCATTCATCAACATTTGGCCTGGACACCAGATACTGCATAAATACCACACTCGTGTGAGGATGACTAAAAGGGAAATACTACAGACATGAATGTCAATGCACACAGCTTATTCGAATGAAAATAAAGAATGAACGAAAGAGGTTATTAGAGCAAAGCGGTGAAGACGTACTACACCTATGAAAGATTTTTATCAGTTGTCTCCCTCTGTACAAATGTATGTGTAAGATCACAACTGCTGATCGACATTTAACAAACGTGTGGAAAAAAGGAACAGGCAGGATTCCAACCTGTCATCTACTGTTTCTGCTTTCAGGGCAGCGACACTACCACCAGGCTAGCCTTTGTAGTTGCCGGTAGTGACACAACGAACTTGGAACAAATACCCAGGCTCTGAAACTGATAAAACTGATAAAAATCTTTCATAGAATATGGAATTCAATGTTGCTGTTGTTGTTGTTGTTTTTTTTTTTTTTTGGTTATATATGGCCAAAGATGTCCCCCCCCCCCCCTCCCATATCAGTTTGCACTTTGCCCAAAGCACACATCACAATTACCATTATCACTAGAACTAAGTCCTCCATGTCTTACAGGGCAATGTATGCCAAGGAAAAATCTTATTTCAGGGACAAGCCAATACAAACACAATATACAGCATCACAGTTTGGAGGGAATCTGATAACCATGAAAGTTCTGACCATATACGAGTCGGCGAGTTATCTGACACATCACTCAATGAATACTTCATAATATTTAGCCGACTCAATTACCTGAGTGGGACAGTTACAGTTTATGATGCAAGCTTGTGACTTGCATTGTGCATGTAATTACACTTACTTTGAATTTCTGATAAGAAAACAAAAAGATTCTTAATCATTTTACTACAAAATTTGCATGCCTACAGTATACAGTGTATTCAGGGTACTTAATGCTACTATGCATTGTTTAATACCAGGGAAGTTCAATTCTTCATTTATATTCAAGAAAATCATTTTACTCTCACATGTATACAAAGAATATGAAATAGCATGTGTATGACATCAGGTGACTGAGATGTTTCAGACAGACCGAAATCTTTAAAAAAAAAAAAATCTAAAATTTGTTGAATGTCCTATTCTGTGTGAGGAGTCAGTGTCTCTTTGGTTTTTTACCAATGTCATCTGCCAAGGTAGAATTCTTGCTGCAGCGAATTTCTGCACAAAGCATACAAACCTGTGTCTTGCAATATAACATGTAGATCTCAGAGAGTAGAAAAGGAAATCTATGAAAAGACCTACATGTACACGTACTGTATATAGACTGTGGCAAAATGGTCAATGCTACTTGTTTCATTGACAAATTGTATGATATTGGTAACAATACAACATGGGCGTACATGTACTGCACTGTATATGAAGAAACAGACAGAAAGAGATCTACTTACATAAAGGGGGGGGGGGGGTGTCCACTGTAACATTAGTGTACATGTACACTGTATATGCCACGTGTGAGTACTCCAAACCACATGGAACCCTTATCCCCTTCCCCCCCCCCCCAAAAAAAAAAAAAGAACACTTGTAATAGATATACCTGCTGTACGGTAGACACATCATACATGTAGAACAGCCCTGGTGCAGGAAGTTGTTTATTCCAAACCTCATATGAATGACAATCACATCCACACTGCTTCGTGCTAAAAGACATCCAAACTACGCTCTAGTGTATGAGACACTGCTATCAAAAGAAATTTTAGTAGTGTTCTTCATGTCAGCTTGCATATATGCTTCCATTTTTTCTCTTTTGCTTGGGCTGAGGGGGTGTAGAATCCTACATGTATGTATGTTATGTACATCTTTTGTACCTTTTCGAACCCTTTTTTTGACTGACCATCACAGCAGAAATTGTAGTTTTGACACTGAATGTGACATGTTCGACAACAAATACCTGGAGCTATGGAATACCTTTTCATCTTTCTCCTCATACAGTAGGCCTATATAAAAAAATATATGTAGGCCTATAATAAACAAGGTAAACATACATTTTACCTGTATGCATCACGAACATACCTACATGTGTTCCTATTGAAACATCATGGGAAATATTGATGAAATTTTGTAAACTAAGAATAGGTGCAAAATTGATACTACCTTGTGGACAAGAAAAATTATTAGTTTGTAGCATGTGTTTGCAAGGCTACAAGAGTGTAACTACTAGTGTATTTTCAGTCTTCACACCAGGATCTTGTGTTCTACAAGTTCGAAAAGACGGAAAGGAAAAATATTGAAAAAAAAACGACAGCCACAAATATCAGAATCACAAAGCATAAAAGGATACTTGCCACAGAAAATCTTTGACATATCCTCAAAAATCAGAAGCCCCCTCTCAAATCTATGTATCTTTCAGAAGGCGTTCTGAAAGCTTAATGTACCGACCCACATGACTAAAATATGGCCCAGAGACTCACTTTCTTGGAAGCAGCGAGCATTAAGAGCTCACTCGCCATAATCTGCCTTTACGCTCGCAAGGCACCATCCTGTTATTAACAAAATACTCTAGGCAGAAGGCACAAGACACAGGAATCTACGGCCTCTAAACATGAACAGTCACTTCCAGATCCTGAGCAATTCAGAGCTCTACTTTCAGTCTCACACACAACATACATAAACAAATTGCCTTGTCTGAAGCCTGGGTTTTCCTGGAAGTCAAACACAATTCCAAGCCCCTCCAAAACCCCCCCCCCCGCCCCCCCCACACACTTTACAATAATGCTCGGTTTCGCTTGTGATTTATGTACCCAACCGTTGACTTGCCGCGCTAACTCTTTATGCAGACGTGGCCCATTCTAGATATTGACACATTTCTTCGTATTCATTGCTCTTTCATCCATAACGTACCTTCTTTACGTACATATGTAATACACCTTGATGAATGCAGTACGAAAACTGAAAAAATGCAAAGAAAAACTTGCAATCTTTGATGGATGTAGTTATCACTCTGCACTTTCAGACAAGACAAGTGTTCTACACTTGTACTTTGCATGCTGATGTTCTTGAAATAGATTGCACAGGTTGTGACTTCAGAAGTGTGATCAGTGTAACAATTAAACCACAAGAAAGAAAGAACAAGGCAATTGCCATGATGTGTCTCGCCCATTCGCGTAACAAGAAATTGTACGCGAATGGGATATAACAGATTAAAAAAGAAGAGATATAACAGATAAAAAAGAGATATAAAAAAGGTAAAAAATTTATGGCAAAAAAGAAACGTGCCATAAAAACTTAAAGGGGATGGCTAGTACACTGATCAGTGGGAATCAGCGGGAATGCTGGAGGATGATTGTTCCAATCCTTGTGGGATTCATTTAAGAGTACACTATATATCTATTCTTGTGTGAAAATTATTTGCTTCAGAATGGTCTCATATCCAAGTAATGTGCAGTTTAATGTTTCCAGGTAAGTGTCCCTGGTCAGTGACGGGGCATTAATCTGCACATTACTTGAATATGAGACCGTTCTGAAGCAAATAATTTTCACACAACAGTAGATATATAATGTACTTCTTAGATAAAATCCCACAAGGATTGGAACAATCATCCCTCAGCATTCCCACTGATTCCCACTGATCGCTTACTAGCCTTCCCCTTTAACATTAGGCCCCTTAAAGTTCGTTGACCCCTGCCTCTGACCTTTGACCTTGTGGTGATCATCCACTCCCCAAGGGACATCTACCATCCAAGTTTGGTCACAAACAGACCTACAATTGTTGTATGGATCAAAAGTTATGACCCATAATAGAAACGCGCCATAAAAAACTTAACATTGGGCTCTAAAAGTTTGTTGACCCCTGCTTGTGACCTTTGACCTTGTAATGATCATCCACTCCCCAAGGGACATCTACCATCCAAGTTTAGTCACAAATGGAGTTATGGATCAAAAGTTATGACCCATCATAGAAACGCGCCATAAAAACATAACATTGGGCTCTAAAAGTTCATTGACCCCTGCCCGTGACCTTTGACCTTGTCGTGATCATCCACTCCCCAAGGGACATCTACCATCCAAGTTTAGTCACAAATGGAGTTATGGATCAAAAGTTATGACCCATAATAGAAACGCGCCATAAAAACTTAACATTGGGCTTTAAAAGTTGTGTTGACCGCCTGCCTGTGAGCTTTGACCTTGAGGTGACCTTCATATATGCTAAAATGTGAAACTTTGTATAAGGCCAAAAAAAAAAAAATTGTTGCATTGGCGTAATCCGGCCCGACCCTAAAAATTCCGCCGACCCCATGTTTTTTTATTACTTATTTTTTTTGCTATCGATATCAAATATCTTGTTGATTGCGATCGCGATCGCATAAACCCGGAAGTGGAAACGGCTCTGGGGATATCGGATGTACGAGGGAGAGATCTAGCGCCTCGCATAAGCCTTCCTTGATCAGTACGTCATCTGTTTCCAACACGGACACGTACTCTAACAAGATTTATTCAGTGTATACGTAGCATTCAGACTGCGATGTATTGTGCCACAGTTTTGCCATAGGTTTCTTGTGTGTGGAGAACTTACACGAATCTGTATATGTGGGACTGTAATAGAGATCGCCGTGTGCGATGAAAAGATCGTACATATGGGTCAATTTGCATCTATCTTATCTAAGTCAAAATAGTAAAATATGAAGTGAAAACATTCAGGATAGGGATTTCAACATCTTTAAATTCTGTGAAGGGGTATAATTCCAGTAATATCGGCCTCATAAATGATTTGTAGAATAGATGAACACAGCACATTCGGTGCAGCAGTTGTAACTGTTTACTGAGCTGAGCACGAGTTTTACACGTAAAATGCAGGTAGCAAAAAAAAAAAAAAAAAAAAAAAAAATCCGCCCGACCGACCCTATTTGAAAATCTCATGTTACGCCAATGCAACAATTTTTTTTTTTTGGCCTAACCCCTCTTCCCTTGAAAGTTTGGCTGCAATTGAAGCCCAAGAGTAAAGAGTTATTGAAGTTTTTGTAGCGTTACGGACAGACGACGGACGGACGGACCGAGGGACGGATGGACGACGGACGGACAGACGCCGCGGGCAATCCCTTAGTCTCCCCATACCTCCGGTGGACTCGACAAAACACTACATTCCAATGAGCATTTTGGTTGTCAAGTACAATTTACTGGACATAAGTAAATGTAACTGACTGAATAAGACAGAACCAGGCTTGATTCTCTGTGGCATGTTAACTAAACATAAGGTATGTATGGTTCACTATTAAAAAAGCTTTTATTGGAAATCAAGAAAATGTTGCATTATTGCCTCCTGTGACAGTCATTAAAAAAAATATATGTACATAAATAGTCAAACCTGTCTATAGCGACCACCCAAGGGAGAACAACAAGAATGGCTGTTATAGACAAGTAGCTATTATAGACAAGCGGCCGCTGTAGACAGGCTACCCAACTTTTGTGTGCATTGCCTACTTGTACATACACGTGTACATCATTGTATAAGTTCTCACATGTACATGTACAGCTGTATGTGTACATGTATACGTACACTGTACGCACATGTGCGTTTCATGCATTGAACAATGACGGTGTTTATTAAATTGTAGCACAGTAGCATGTGTACAGTTGAGAAGAAAGCTCAACACTAGTGCATTAGCATGCCTGAATAAGTGGTGAATGCAGAGGTGGCAATCACTGAACGTTGTCCAGAAAGTCTGGCACGCTTCAAAGCAGAAAAACGCTAGATTATCAGCTCAGCTGCTACAATGTACCTGTGGCCGCTATAGGCAGGTTAAAATCTACTGCGGGAAACAAAATTTGTGGCCACTGGCCGCGTTAGACAGGTGACCGATTGTGTATATGTACACAATCTTTAACAGGGCCTCTCTCGGGGGGGATTTTTCACAGTGGCCGCTAAGGCAGGTTGGACAGTAGTATACACGTATATATAATGTGCTTTCTTCAGGCTAATGATACCTCGGTTTAGGTCACTACTGTTCTTTCAGTTTTCTAATTGGAGTGCATAAACAACAGCAACAACACAGTAAACACAATTAATCTTGTCACTTGCAGTGCAAGAAACTTCAGAACTTAATGTACGTCTACTGCAGGTAGGAGAAAGTACAAATAAATGATACATGTATGTTGCCAATTTGATTCACACAGCATTGTGTGTCTTTCCACCATTTGTAGAGGAAGCAGATCAAAGATTAAAACTAGAGAAGCACTCTAAGAGCGCAGACCTCCGCCAAGCAAGCAGCTTATTTCCACCACTTATCTTGTTCTTCAATAGAGATATCAGTGATTTCCATCCATACATACAGTTGTACTTATGTGCTTAAAGGTCCTGTTTACCTTTGGGAGCAGTGATTTAAAAAATGTTCAAGATATCACTTTTGATGCAGATGTGTAGGTCAGTTGTATCACAAAACACCCTACCATATAACATTTTTGCAATAAAGCCTAAAACATAAGGAGATATCACTATTTTTATTATTAAACCATAACTGTAGATGGTTTATTCTGGAAACATTTTTGTTATAATATTGTTCACGTTTTGTACATTTATCAATAATTATACGGATTCAAATTCTTACATTGGTTGTTTCTATAAAATTGTATGCCAAACTCACATTTTAGAACTATTTTAAAGCACTAATGCTGGATTTTGTTTCATCTGCAAATGGTAAATTATACCTTTAAAGTCGCTCGATTTCCCAATATAGAAGCCTTTGTTACATCATAAACCCTCAGCAGCATGGTGCGCCTCGCCCTAGCAGAAACTAGAGCATGCACTTTAGTGCGCGCATGCAAACCTCAAATACGCGCAGCCTGAACTCCCAAGTTCATTGACCCTACCTGCCAAAATATCAAATATCTTTCATAAATTCAAAAAAAATTATCGGATAACTACCAAAATTTAATCATCTGTTACACTGTACTTGTATCATTCTCAAACTTTCCTGTAAGTTTCATCCAAATCCGTTCACTAATTTTTTTGTTATTTTGCACATGGACAAACTAACTAACTAACAAACAAACAGTAACAAAAACATACACTTGTAGCCACCCCCCTTGGCAGAGGTAAAAAAATCTACACATATCTTCACTAAAAAATGATTTTTTTAGCTCCCACTATATGTATACAGCTGTACAATGTAGGCCTCCCTATACAGAATGTCCATTGCAACAAAAAGGTATACCAGTATTTCATCAAGTATGTTTCATTTGATTTACTACAGATACTTACAGTAAAATGAGGAATGTTCACATGCATTTAAATTTCGCAAATTTCGCGAATTTTGTGAGCGCGAAGATTCGCGAAATCAAAATGCACACAAGAGTTCTTGTCTACACTGTCTATACTGTACGCATTGAATGCCAGTGGCAATTCGCAAAAATTTAATGCCGCGAAAGAGGCAGTCGCCTCCAATTCGCGAAAATTTCATGTCGCAAATATATCATGTTTGACAGTAATCAACACATTCAAAGAGGACATTCTTCCTTCAAAGGCACGAAAGCATGTCTCCTGCTATAACAGGGAAATGGATCTAGTTGACATGTCTGAATAGACCCAATGCTTAGGATACTAGTACTCAAGCAGCTGATGATATCAAGGTCAAATGCTGTAAATTACATCAATGCTACTCAGTGACTTAAGACACTGCCACTATGACATCAACAGTACAATGTATGTAACAGTGATACACATGATACATGTAGCTAGAAATTTGTATCATACTATGAATCATGAATTAATGTTTGTATTTTTTTTTGCAGAGATTTCCATGAGAAAACTTAAAGATCAGACTCCTTATATTCAGATTTTGCTTTTCCAATTTTTGCTACAACTGTGAGAATGCATCTCCAACAGGTACAATTTACATACATTTGTACAGCCAAGGTGGTATTGCAAAACCTGTTACAAGTTATAATGTAGTTTATTGCATCTTGTTCTCAGTTGAACTCAATACTGATTCTATACCCAGGATAAAGCAACACATCTTGGGACTGTGCATTGCTGCACATGTACTGGCATTCAAGACATCCACTAGTTTCTCTTTCATATCAGTATGTACTGTATGCATGACAAATATGACCAAACCTGATAATATTGGATTGTACACACTAAGGGCACACATACAGTGTACATTAACAGCTTCTTACATTAGTGCATAGTATAGCCTTTCAACTGCATTACACACTTGCATTTCATCAGTATACAACACTGGTTTGAAATAAAACACTGGTTTGAATATCAAAATATGTAACAATTTTACATTCTCATTGAATGGGCGAGATGATGGTGTGGATGAATAATACAAGGAACTGAAAACAAATTTGAACCTGGAGTATGAGCACTCTGAGAGAGCAGACCTCTGCCAAGCAGCCATGATTTAAATATTGTCATTTTGTACCAGTCTCCTCAATACAAGCATAGCTTACAGAGACTCCAACCCGAAGCACCTTCTGATCTGGAGATTCTCCCGCCTGAAACCCCTAGCAAACGGGAAACTCCAACTTGATGTGTGTGAAGCGCGAAGTTCCTAGGGTTCTAGATGCTCTCTGGTGCTATCTAAGGCTTATTTTTTCAACATATGATAGAAACAAGTAAGAAATCCTTTCCAACGGGAGACAAAGAGCCAGGGCGGGAGAAATTAAATCTCAAGTGGGAGAATGGGAGATTTTGCAAAAATTGGTTTTCGGCGGGAGATCTCCCGTCGAAAACGGGAGAGTTGGAGTCTCTGAGCTTATTTTATGTCCTCTTATCTCCAGGCCTTCTGGTCTTTGACCTGTGACTGCCAAATTAAATTGTATCTTTCTTACATTATTATTAACACACAATGCAAGTTTGGTGAAAATCTGATCATCCATTCTTGAGTTAATGGGAAATCAAACTATTTCATAAATATCCTTCATGAAACCTTTTTTATGAACTTTGACCTCACGGCCCCAAATTAAACAGTTTCTTTCTTACCTCATAATAAACACACCCTGCAAGTTTGGTAAAAATCAAATCTTCTGTTCTAGAGTTATTGGTAGATTAAGCTTATTTTTTTGTTCTAAAGTTGTGACCCCTAAGACCATTGACCTCATGACCCAAAATGTAATTGTTTCTAGCATTCCTCACTATGAACACACCCTGCAAATTTCATGACATTATTTCATCCATTCCCAAGGTATCTTGTACACAAACAGGCAGACAAACAAACTGACAGACCAACATTTAAGTGTGCCCTACCCCCCCCCCCCCCCCTTCCCAGTTGTACACAATATGCATATTTTAAGTATTGTCCTTGGCAGATGCCACATTATCACATGTCCATGTCTAGTACCCCACTTTTACACAATATCGGCTGAAGAGCGCTCCAGAAGCATAGTTTCGACTTACAGTATGCCCATCTGTATCTGTTCATAGAAGGCGTGTCCTCATCAGCACAAAGTTAAAACTAGCGAGATATTTTACAGTTTGGGAAAAAAGCCCGATATTGCGAATGTGCTTCTTCTTCAGTTCGAAACAACCCACTTGGAAAAATTAGCTCGAAATTTGATGCATGCATACTTTGCATCACTACTCTGCTTAGCATACTGTTCAAAAGTGGATATTTCCGCCCACTGAGCTTTCAAATCCTTTATCTTACTCTGACTTGTTGGGCCGTCTTTGTCACGCCATATGTTGCAAGCTTGTAGCACAGACTTTCATGATATCTTTTTTCCCTGCGTTCTCGTACTCACGATTTACTCAAATACAGCATCTTCTCTCCACAGGGATATCGATAATGCTACAAGTTTGTTCTTCTGTCCAGTGAGACATCTTATGTAATTAATAATTCACAGAATTAAAACGTGTTGTAAATACAAAGTCTGCAAGAATCTTCAACTTACACGCAAATGCACAGTGACTTATGACATGAACAAACAAGGACAAAACAGCCAGCATGCATGATACACGTGATCCTTGAATTCGCTAAATGTTGTTTACAAAATACACTGTGTGTGTGTGTAAGTGCACAGTGATTAGCTTCAAGTATTTTACGTGAACTTTCCTCAGCCATCTGGCGGAGCTGAAGTTTCAGCTCAGCTCAGCCCACGGTTTAAAAGTGGTTTCCCCAGTATGCCAGGATGAAGGAATTTTGGGCTGATGGAGACACAACCCGAACAGCGTGCAATTTCATGACCGAGACAAAGATTTGAGGACAATTTTCCAAATAAAAAAAATATTATGCTATATTGTGCCTTCATTGCACAAATTGGAGGTTAATTTGACATCAGGCTAATTTCCCAAAAATAAAAGTGTTTCTTAAGTCTATTAACTCCAGTCTGATAAAGGCAGGTCTATACTTGAATTCACTGTTTGAATCACTTAAAACACTCAGCAGCCTTGAAATGGAGAGACAGCAAGCATTTCAATGCGTACATACAGTAACTTTATGAACAAAACACTGGGCCCCTTTGACCAGTATGAACATATTACACTACGGTACCAACGACAACTGTTGAGTGCACCACCTAGATCAATCTCATTGAAATAGTCAAAAGTCTGCATTGCATAAAGTTATTACTCCTTACCCTAGTTGAAAAAGGACTTCTCTCCATCCCCTTTCACCCTCCCCCCCCCAAAAAAAAAAAAAAAAAAAAATATCAGACAGAAGATCATTATTCTTATCTATTCAAAGCAATATTCTTAGGATATGTGTACCTTTGTAGTGGGAAGAATATGAATGCTCCGTACAATAAGTCTGATATTCCTAGAAAGAGGATGGCCTTTTCACCAGAAGCAATGAAATCTAGCCCAGTATTCAAGGCTTTCACAGCGGCATCATAACGACCAATGATATTTCCTTACCTGCACAACCAGCAAATCTGTATCCCCCCCCCCCCCCCACTTCGATTAACCCTTTCTGTGTTTAAATGGGTCAGCTTTCTTGAACACCTTGCTAAGTGTGCATTTATGCTCAATTTGCAACTTATACTGCAGGCAGCATCAGCATTTGAAACACTGATCCAAAATGCCATTAGCATAGGGGGACTTTTCAATGCTATTTTTTTCGGGTTTGAGAAAAAGCCAATTTTGCGATCATGAACTGCCCACTTTGAAACACTAAGTAGTGCAAAGCAAGAAATTTCCATGGCATGAAATTTTCACCAATCGGAGCTGGCGGCAATTTTCACGGCATGAAATTTTCACAAATTGTATCAGGGAGGTTCTTTTCCCACCTCCCTGATCGTACCCAGCATTCAACACATATGGTGTAGACAAGAATTCTTGTGCCAATTTCAGTTTCACAAATCTTGACTCCTGTGAAATTCACAAAATTAAAGGCACTGTCTACCATTGGGGGCAATGCTGTAGACTTTGTTGTAGAAAGCCTCATGATTTACAACACTTGATTACACAGGAACTTCAAGCTAGTTAAAAGTCTACAGAAATAGACTGAAGTTTTACAAGCACAACAGTGCAGATTTTATCAAAATTTGATTAATTTTATGACCTCTTGTCTACTTAATACTAATATCGGAATATCGGAAGAGTCTACAAAGAAACTTACCTGGCTGACGCGGTTTGCCGGAATGATGAGTCGTTTTGGAGTATTTTGAGAAAAATAATAAAAGTAGGTAGACCGACTTTTATTCCAGAAGGCTCCAGACTAACTCGGTCTCAGGGAAAACTCGACCCTATTTCAGACAATTTACACACAGTTCATGATCGCCATGTTCATCAGTACTCTATAATATTACGGGTACCAAACGAGGCCTTACTGAGCAGACAGGAAAGTGCGTGCTAATCCTGTACAAAACAAATGGACAGCGCGCGGTCCTCAAGCCTACTAGTACAGCACATCGCCTCAGTTGCTGAGACGCACGGTCTTTGAAGTTTTTGTTGTTGTTTATCAAGCGTCTTTGATTATTTTTAGAGGTGCTTGAGAGGCGCACACCAATTTTGCATGCGCGCCAAAGAGGTTTTTGATGCGCGCGTTGTAACAACTCAGACCATTACTGCGAGTAGCCAGAACGCTACAATGCAGTTTATACAGGCTGCTCCCATATGCATAGTACAACACTGTACAATCCAGAGGGACAACCAATACAACTCATCCCGCCGTCAAGCAAACCAGCAAAGCGAGGCTGAGTTATCCCCAAGTCCAAGTCTAGCCTGACCCCATTCGGGTAAGTTCTGAGACTGAACGTTTTTGGTTAATATTTCCCATTTTCGGCGTTACCCATCGAATATCTTGTTACAGCGTTATTCCGCACATTTCCTAGGCATACATTCACATTTTGGAGCAAAATTTGACAACTTTTGCAGGCGTACCAGAACTTTGTTTGGGCTTTAACACCCAATATACATGTACATTGTACTTTGAAGTAATGGCTAAAAATAACATTAATGTGGGTGTGAGGGCAAAAGTGCAGCAGTCTTAGACCTTGATCTTTGATTATTCAGATACAATAGATTTAAAGTCCATTTGTTCCTACCCTTTCTAACAAATAATATACCATGTAACTGAACATTCTTAATTGTGAAGTTAAAGCTCAAAATGTCATTTCAAACAGATGTTAGGCCACCTTTAACAGGGTGCTACATAACTTTATTTTACCACTTGCCCGGTCGGGAAAGCAGATTTTCAAATTTGCTGTGAAACACTTGCCCGAATAATAATTTTACTTGCCCGAAAAGAAAGTCCAAAATATAAGGAAATAATATAGAAAATCGTGTGTAAGTCAAGGGCTTGATAAAACACTATCACTTGAATAAACAGCACAACAAACTTGGTCTGATCAAGTGTTGCCATTGAAATGTATTGGGGCTTCTTCATGTAAATGTTGGGAAGTTGCTGAAATGATGTGTTGCATCACTAAACAGCCATTATCGTTGGGCTTCTGTATGGTTGACTTTGTGGGTTTGTTGGGGGAATAAGTGAAAAAACGGTGTCTTCAAAACTTTTTTGCTTGCCCAATTCGGGCAAGCATTTGTTCTCATTGTTCAAAAACACTTGCACGAATTTGATTTTCACTTGCCCCAGGCAATCGGGCAAGTGCTTATGTAGCACCCTGCTTCAACCTTAACAGAATTTGTTCAAAATCTGATTACTGTATATATGTCATGGAGCATACATGGTGTTTAATTATGCCTGCAAAACAAGATCTGCGACTTCCAAATCTGTGGGCAGACAGCCTGAAAACACACAATGCCTCTGCACTCTTCAGGCCAAAGCCATTTAAGTCAGGTTTTCACTTTGTATAAAAGAATTTCACAAAAGGAGAAACATTTCCATCATGTACCCATCATTCACATTGCTCTTCGCACAAACAAGTTCTACATGTACAAAGATACGATGTAACCATGGTCACACTAGAAAAAATTGTGTAGTTTAAGACTGCAAAATTTAAGTTCTCAAAGTTTAGCCAGTGTCACCACAAACTTCCTGAAAACTCAGAAATTGAAAAACTTTCCACTCTTATAGGGAAATTTCTCTAACCCTGCCAATCTGCTTGAAGTTCGTGCAGTCTGAGCACTTGTAACTGAAGCTTCATAAGGTTTGTCATGTGACAGGGCCACCACCTGTTTGCGGGCAGTGCCTCCGAAGCACACACTCATCGGGATGTATGTGAGTGCATCATTACGTCACAATCATTAGCTGTCAGACTGTGTACACTTCCTCCTACGTTGTATTATGTTGCACATGTGCTATCCTATCAGCATAATCAGTGTCAGTGACCCAAACTTCAAGAATTGAAACTTCAAGATGCTTGGCTGCCAGTGTGGACAGACAAGCAAACTTCTATGAAGACTTCTTGAAGTTAAACTTTACAATAATGTTTTGCCAATGTGAGCACGTAATCAGAACTTGTAAAATCACTTTTTGGGTGGTTATATAGATTTGTGATCACGTACCACAGCAATGAAATGAGCAAAATTAGCAGTTTCCATATATTTGAGATGCTAATGACATATCATTACATTGCACTTGTGTTATGGGATGTAATCTATTTTGGCATGGTCAATGATTTTGCAAATATCTACTGACTTGCCAAATTCACAAAAATAAAACCTCCATGAATACCCATCTGCCCATAGTCGTGATAGTTCATCTAAATTTACAACAGTAAATCAATTAGACCTTTATTTGACAATAGCAACACTGTATAAATCTAACTGTAGAGGTTCTATGTGAATACTAGTACTACTCATGTACAATTATATGTATTGTGAGTTGATGTCTAACACCACAGTAACAGCATCATCAGGAGGGTTCTATCACCTCCCTCTCTTTGCCCATGAATCGCCATCACTACCATACCGGGGCGACCAGTACAACCTACACTCGCAACGAGTACGTACACCTGCACGGACACTCTTCGCGGCCACACATGACACGTTGGGCATAAATGCAGCCGGTTTCCACTCAATGTATAACGTTCATAGAGTCGAGTGTACCTCGTCTCCGGTTCAAAACCACCCAAACCAACGAACACACGGTTGGAGATTTACACGCAATGCACAGATCGATCGGCGTCTTACCCAGAACAACGTCGGCCACATTTTTCTCTCTTCGTACTCTTCGAATTCATCTTCGAGACTCTGCATCTTGTATTGTCCTTTGTCTGTCATAGAGATAAAATGAACAACAGTGTAGTTTCTTCGCGATTGTGATGGCTACGATAATCCAAAGACACTACCGTTTATTTATTTCACTGGCGCTGCAAAGCGCAAGGGTAAGAGAGGGCTGTCGGTGCGAAGACACGGCTGGCAGACCTCGAGCAGCAGCACTACAGTAATTCTCTTCAGTGTGTGTTCGTCATGATACAGACGACATGGCTTTTCAATCGCACTTCGAACCTCATTATTACGGCGAAACGATTTTCAAGATCGCCGATTTCCTGGAATACCGCTATAGTGCCTCTGTGTGTGGACGTGTGTGTGTGTAGTGGGACCATGCACTGAATTGAACTCCGTGCGATGAAAAGTCCACATGTGCGCATATCAAGCCAACGGAGCTTGATGGCCTATTACACAAACGTGTGTGTGTGTTGTGTGTGTTGAGTAATTGATGTGTGTGGAGAGGCAGGGATGCGATGGTAGATGCGTGTGTATGTGTGTGTGTGGGAGTGTGTGTATCTGTACACCACTGAACTCAGTGTTGTACACGCGAAAGGCCAAACTGCTTGCTCGCGCGAGTGCTCGCGACTTGCGTGCGCATGGCTGGTGGTGCCGCAGTGCGTGGGGGCGCTGCACATGAACTAGTGACAGAGCCCGGCGCCCTTCGTTGACCAGCGTCAAAACCCGTTATTAAACCTTCTTCAATTCATTTCACAAAACATTCACATACTATAGGCTAAACAAACCCTCCGTGGAAACATGTACATAGTATTATTTTGTATATATTTACAAAATTGTAGCAGGTTTATGTATACATAAAATGTTGTTGAACAAAGTCCCAATTTTCTTCTGAATATTTGTTTTATAATTTTCAAAGCTGCGTTGTGTTTTGTAGCTCTGGCTTGCCGGCGGCGGAGATCATGAGATCAAAGCAGGGAAGAATGTTTAAAATGTTTTTGTGACACTTTTGACACAGACAGAGGCATGCATTAATTAGCAAAATGATGAATGTCCATGTGTAGTACATGAAGTTCCATGTTTAAACCATGCCTGACGTCTGTATGTAGAACAGCTCTATCCTACGGTGAATGGGTATATATTGATAAGGAGATCCCGAATTTTATTGCTGCCCATTGTGAGCATCCTTGGACGTGATGTTTGTTCTTATATTCTCGATTTTTTTATCAATCCTCTTGAGATTGGTTGAAAGAGCTGTGAGTGATTATATGCATCGTCAACTACTACAGAATGTTGGCCTGTTCTACATTCTATTGTGAATGTGAATGCGGTGAATGCATTATCCCTCCACAACATCGCATCCTCCACACGACTCCTCGCCTGACACTTTCCCCTTATATTGTTAAAATATTTGATCCAAAATATACAACAAATATACTCTGCCTGATTTCAAGTTTCTGGTTAAAACAATTTAGGCCCGGCCCCTGGTTTATTTCACTAAACTAATGATGTTTAGTGAAATGTCACAGAGCAATTGTGACCGCACAAAGCAATTCTGACATCGCGCACTGCTTCGTACCATCACTTTGAAATGTAACAATTTCTAACAAAACAATTGTGACATCACAAAGCAACAATTCTGACATCGCGCACTATTTCGTACCGTCACTTTGAAATGTAACCATTTCTAACGAAGCAATTGTGACACCACAAAGCAACAATTCTGACATCGCGCACTGCTTCGTATCGTCACTTTGAAATGTAACAATTTCTAACAAAACAATTGTGACATCACAAAGCAACAATTCTGACATCGCGCACTGCTTCGTATACCGTCACTTTGAAATGTACAATTGTGACATCACAAAGCAACAATTCTGACATCGCGCACTGCTTCGTATTGTCACTTTGAAATGTAACAATTTCTAGTAAAAGAATTGTGACCTCACGAAGCGCGCACTGCTTCTTACCGTCACTCTGAAATGTAACAATTGCTGACAAAATCATTGTGACATCACAAAGCAATTCTGACATTGCGCACTGCTTCGGACAGTCACTCTGAAATGTAACAATTTCTGACAAAACAATTGTGACATCACAAAGCAATTCTGACATCGCGCGTTGCTTCGTACCGTCACTGTGAAACGTAACAATTTCTGACAAAACAATTGTGACAATACAAAGCAATTGTGACATCACATAGCAATTCTGACATCACGCCCTACTTCACACGGTCACTGTATCCCTCACAACATCGACCTTCTCGCCTCGCATTTCCCCTTTTGATAACATTTTGAATTTCGAATCTAAGACCACTTCCTCAGGCCACTATCAATTCAAGTACACGCTTACGATATGTGGTCTGATGCATTTTCACCTTATAAACATTCCCTTTTATTAGGCGTCGTTTATCATCGTTGATAATAGATTTGTAAGTTATGTTTGCACTGTATTTTCTTTCGTCCGCAATGTTGACAAATATTATTGATAATGCTATTTTGTATTGAAAATGTTTAAAAAATATTATTCATGATGTTATTTTGAATCGAAATGATGAAAATGCAGAAATAAAACCAATCAAACAAACAAACGAACAAACTAACAAACAAACAAATAGGCCTATATAGGGTACTTTACCTAATTTCGAGTTTCTGGTTAAACTTAAAGTATGGCATTCACTTCGAGGCTGCGCTCCTCAGTAAATAGTACATTCTATTTTTCTATTTTGGATTCAGCTGTGCTTATACTTTTCACCAGAAACTATCAAGGCTAAATATATTTGTATATATTACCCACAAATCAATATTCCCTATGCATTGCATGCAAAATTCGTTGTTGTGTCGGTAGTTGCAGGAGTCCTCTTGCAGACAGACGAATATCATTGCATGTCATCATTGGGTATGCATCATTGGTCCGCGCATCATTACATGCGGTATCATTGTTATGTTTTCGTTACTTGGTTGTGTAAGAATAACAACTGGTCTGGTTGTTGATCGTTTGAACTTTCTTTTTTTTTTTTTGGTCATTTTTGTTTCCTTTGATGTGTGTATGTGGGGTGGGGATGAGTATAGTGATCGTAGTAATGAAATGGTTGGACTAAGGTTCCATGCTTCCTTCGCTTCCCCCCCCCCCCCCAACACTTTCACAACAACAATCGGAGGAGGGGGTGCAGTCGTCCCCACCGCCATGTCCCTTCCATGGCCCTTGATAGATCGATAGGTGTGATAACTACGTACAACCTGTTTAGCTCACTTTTCATAACGTTTGTTTGTTTGTTTGTTTGTTGTCGGAACTTGTCGATGTTGTTTTTGTTGCACCAGTGCTTTGGGTATACAAATTTCTGGAGAAAAAAAAAGAGAACAAAATAAAGAAAACATGTAACGGTTCTTCGTCGTAGTCGTCCGGGTGCGGTGTGTGTGGCGAATGGAAACTGTAATGGCAACACGGTTGGCGCTAGCCGACTGTCACAAGAGGACGCGAATGCAATGAAGCGTGCGTAGGGAATCACCTGACTTGATCAAATCACATGACACTTATCCTCGCTGTCCTTGATCTTCCTCATGAAAGCACGTTGGGATCGAGACGACGTTGGACATCAATATTATCATGCATCCTTTTATGTACATGGCGGGTTATGCTCGCGGCGGCGTCTACCTGCATTGCTGCAATATGCAACTTACTGGTACTCCGACTCAGTAATGGTCGGCAAAGTACTAGTGTAGTGTGACATTACACCTTTTCATGCCATGCCCTGATCTCGGACAAATTACTCTCGTGCACAATTCAACAGTACTTCGCGGATTCAGATTGAGCGCATGCTTGGTGTCAGAAACGTGTCGAAGAGTCAGTGGACACTAGAGAGTCGGCTATGGAGATGCGCGGCGTGGCATGCTACTAGCGGCGAGATGTTGGGACTCGGCCCTCTTCAAACAACGCTGGTGGAGCACACTGGAACTTCTCCGCTGTCATGCTGGGGTCCAGTTGTGGTCATTTTGATTGGCTTGATATGTTCTACCACGTGTGCTAGTAGTAGTATGCCGTGAGTTAAACCCAGGAGTATGTTAAGCATATGTTGTTATTGTTGTTTGATAATTGAGGAGAGATGATGGGGTTTCCAAAAGAATTGTCACCCTCCCTCTTACAATACGTCAGTAGGACAATAGATTGTTTGTTCGGGCATAACTATACACAGCCCAGTCGCTGTACGTAGGTACGTCGCGTCAGCGTACTTACAGCGTCTGGTCGGGCTAGTTCGGGCAATGCAATCAGATGCAAGGATTTTAGTAGCTTGTAACAGTTTGTCAGAAAAATATCCGACCAAAATGCTTCATGAAGTGCCCCCCTGGGGACCGTTTCATGAAACTTTTTGTCAGTGATTTACACTGACAACTGTTAAAAGCTACTGAAATCCTTGCGTCTGATTGGCTGATAGCAAATTTGTTGGTGAAAACCTCTGACGAACTCGTTGATGAAACGCTCCCCTGGTCGAATCTAGTGGTAGCCATGTTTTGTTTGTTTGTTTTTGTTTTTGTTTTTTGTTTTTGAGAGAGCCGTGGGTGGCCATGGACTTCAGTGATTTGTAATGTAGAATCAGGCAGTGTCCATATCATTCTCTGTATTCTCTACTACTCTAGTACACTGCTCGCAGTGTGTCATTTTTGTCATACATGTAGGGCCTATATGTGACCCTGCACCACAAAACAAACAAAAAGTCGCCAGACAAGAATTTTTAGTTACGACCATATTCTGAAAGAGCAGACTTTAAGCTTTAAAATGATGTAAATCATTATATTTTTATATATATTTTTTAAAAATTTTTTGTTAATGTTGTTAATGTTGGTCCTTCTTTAGCAGCATCTATTCCTACAAATGATACAAAGAATTATAAAGATTATTTATTTGAAAGTAATCAAAGTTCTTTGTTTTTTACTCCAATTAATGAATCAGAAATTATTGATACTGTTCGATTTTTGAAATGTAGTAAATCCTGTGGGTCTGATAATTTAAGTGTGAATTTGTTGAAAAAAATAATTTACCCCCTAGCAGCCCCTCTCACCCATATATTCAATCTATCCCTACTCAACGGAAATTATCCAGACTCCTTCAAAACGGCCAAAGTTATCCCCATTCATAAGAGAGAAGATCCCTTAATGGTGAAAAATTATAGACCCATTTCATTGTTACCTGCAATATCGAAAATTTTAGAAAAAGTAGTTTACAAGCGTCTCCACTCGTTCATGATTGAAAATGAAATATTAAATGCGAATCAGTTTGGTTTTCGGAAAGGATTTTCAACCGATTATGCTATAATTAAATCTGTTGATAATATTATTGATGCGCTTTCTAAAAAGGAGCACATAATTGGAGTTTTTATGGACCTTAGTAAAGCGTTTGACACTATTGATCATGATATTTTACTTGAAAAATTACATAACTATGGTGTGAGAGGGATTACTATGTCGTGGTTCAGAAGTTATCTAAGTCATCGAAAACAATATGTTGTATTTAAATCCACTCACTCAACATATTCTAATGTGTCATGCGGTGTCCCTCAGGGATCTATCCTTGGGCCCCTACTCTTTTTGATTTATATCAATGATATTATCAACTCCTCTCCTCGTTTAAATTTCATCTTATTTGCAGACAACACCAATGTTTTTTATTCCCACAAGGACATTGTAACACTGGTTGACACATTAAATATGGAATTAAGCAACATCTCGAAGTGGTTTAGAAGTAATAAGCTTTCATTGAATATTGATAAGACATGTTTTATACACTTTCATACGTTGCAATCCCAACCCACCCTTCCTCAAAGTATTTTTATTGATGATATAAACATTGCTGAGAAACATTCAACCAAGTTCCTAGGAGTAACCCTAGATAGCAATCTAACTTGGAATACTCATGTTCAGAATATTACAACAGCAATATCTAAAGCAACTGGTGTTTTAAGAAGAATAAAATATTTAATTAATGATCAAACTTTAATTATGTTATACAACACTTTATTTTTACCATATGTAATGTACTGTAATATTGTATGGGGCAACAGTAGCAAAACAAAATTGAACACAATTTTTCTTCTCCAGAAAAAGGCTCTTTGTATATGCACACATTCACATTTTTTGGCTCACACTGACCCCATATTTTATCGCCTAAAAACTTTGAAGGCCCATGATATACATTTATACCTAACTGCCATATTTATGTATTTAAACACACTCGAAATGCATTACCATTTTTTCATAATACCCTAGTAACCAATGACCATATTCACTCATACCCTACCCGTCGTTCCCATGATTTTCACTTAAGTAATCCGAAGCTTTTACTTGCTCAAAAGTCGATTAGACATCAAGGTCCGGATACATGGAACACTCTTCCTGAGGAGTTGAAACAGTTTGCCTCCTTGTTTTCATTTAAAGCAAACTTAAAGAAGTACTGTAAAGTTCCGTGTATAAGACGCACTATTTTTGTCCCCGCCGAACGAGTTCGAGCAGGGGACTATGAAACGGGCTCCGTACGTGTGTGTGTCCGTGTGTCCGTGTGTCCGTCCGTCCGTCCGTCCGTGTGTCCGTCCGTGTGTGCGTCCGTGTGTGATCAAAATGTTCAAAATGCTACTCCTTCGCCATTTCTAACCCGATTTGATTCTGTTTGCTTTATATGATAGCACTACATGGGAGCTTTGAAACTTCTATACAGAATTTCAATTGTGACCTTTGACCTTGACCTTTGACCTATATTGTACATTTTGCTTCAAAATGCTACTCCTTCGCCATTTCTAACCCGATTTTGATTCCGTTTGCTTTATATGATGGCACTAGGTGAGGGCTTCAAAACTTCTACACAGAATTTTGACCTTTGACTTCTTTGACCTTTGACCTTGATTTTTGACCTTTATTGTACATTTTGCTACAAAATGCTACTCCTTCGCCATTTGTAACTCGATTTCAATTCCGTTTGCTTTAAGTGATGGCACTAGGTGAGGGCTTCAAAACTTCTAAACAGAATTTTGACCTTTGACTTCTTTGAACTTTGACCTTGATTTTTGACCTATATTGTACATTGCCTACAAAATGCTACTCCTTCGCCATTTCTAACCCGATTTTGATTCCGTTTGCTTTAAGTGATGGCACTAGGTGAGGGCTTCAAAACTTCTACACAGAATTTTGACCTTTGACTTCTTTGACCTTCGACCTTGATTTTTGACCTATATTGTACATTTTGCTACAAAATGCTACTCCTTTGCCATTTGTAACCCGATTTCAATTCCGTTTGCTTTAAGTGATGGCACTAGGTGAGGGCTTCAAAACTTCTACACAGAATTTGGACCTTTGACTTCTTTGACCTTTGACCTTGATTTTTTTACCTATATTGTACATTGGCTACAAAATGCTACTCCGCCATTTCTAACCCGATTTCGATTCTGTTTGCTTTATGTGATGGCACTAGGTGAGGGCTTCAAAACTTCTACATAGAATTTTGACCTTTGACTTCTTTGACCTTTGACCTTCATCTTTTTACCTATATTGTACATTTTGCTACTAAATGCTACTTCCGGCGGGGACATATATTACGCACCGCGTAATTTCTACTTTTCCTTGTTTCCTCGGAAAACATAGAAAATCCGGGGTGCGTCTTATACACGGGTACAGTTGAATCACGGAATAAAATCTGTCACGTACACCCAATTTTTATAAGGTCAACTTGGGGCCATGTATGCCCATCGACGTTCGGAGGGTATATAAGCAATCACTAAAACTTACGGATAACTGAGCGATCTTTCAATCTGGACACACACAACAGCTGTAAATACGGGATAAACTTACATCGGCCTTGTGTAGTAACGATGTATCAATCTTGCCATAGACAACAGCTGTAGCTACCGATGTACGTCTACCAAGCTACCAACAGCCAACCTAGTAGCTGAAATACGCGATGTGCAGGTATCATTACTAAATTGGCCATATCGTGTTTTCTGTCACTGGTGACATCTTCTAACACGTACCCGAATATCAGACCGCTTGCACGCTTCCGTGATTTTGAATGAAAGCTATTGTTCGGTGCGTGCGAAGCATGCAGCTTGCTCTCCTCACACGAGAGGCAAGCGGTGACAGATTTCCACCACGCATCTCCCTATTGATACACTATCTCCTGGCGGGACGATGAATGCTCAGACACTTTAACTTGTAACATAAATGATAATTTTCATAAGAAACTCTCTATATACTGATCGTGGAGTTTGTCACCAGCCCGTGTTAATTGTAGCCAAAATCCCATAGGTGGTGACAAATTCCACGATCAGTATATAGGAAACCCTCTGCAAACTCTCTATATACTGATCGTGGAATTTGTCACCACCTATGGGATTTTAGCTGCTGTTAACACGGGCTGGTGACAAATTCCACGAACAGTATATAGAGAGTTTACCAAGTCTCCTTACACTAAATAAATCGTGAATTGTGACCTATATTTATTCATGTTGGATAAGATAACATTCTTAGTGGCAGAGTGGTCTTGAAAGGAAAAGTGGGATTGATGGAAAATACACAGGTTAGTTACGATTTATTTAGTTCGGTAATGGTTTGATGACAAATTCCACGAGCAGCAAGTTTACCGAGAGTCGCGGAATCTGACACCGCCTATAGGAACGCCATACAGTAAACACGGGCTAGTGACAAATTCCACGATTAGTTATACTAATCGTGGAATTTGTCACCGCCTACGGGATTTGGGTGCCAGTTAACACGGGCTGGTGAAAAATTCCACGATCAGTATATAGAGAGTTTTCTACTGTGATTCGTATATATGTTGGATAGGATAACATTCTGAAAGTGGCAGAGTGGTCTTGAAGAGAAGGGAAAAGTGGGGTTGATGGAAGAAACAGGTTAATTACGATAGGTTTGGTAGGAAAGTGGTGGTGACAAATTCCACGATCAGTATATAGGAAACTCTCGGCAAACTCTCTATATATTGATCGTGGAATTTGTCACCATCTATGGGATTTTAGCTGCTGTTAACACGGGCTGGTGACAAATTCCACGATCAGTATATAGAGAGTTTCCTTCTCTGATTCATTTATGTTGGATAGGAGACATTCTGAAAGTGGCAGAGTGGTCTTGAAGAGAAGGGAAAAGTGGGGTTGATGGAAGAAACAGGTTAATTACGCTTTATTTAGTAGGAAAGTGATGGTGACAAATTCCACGATTAGTATATAGAAAGTTTCCTACTCTGATTCATTTATGTTTTGAAGGGCCTATCGCGGAATCTGTCACCGCCTATAGGAACGCAACACAGTGAGCACGGGCTGGTGACAAATTCCACGATTAGTTATACTAATCGTGGAATTTATCACCGCCTATGGGATTTGGGGACCAGTTAACACGGGCTGGTGACAAATTCCACGATCAGTATATAGAGAGAGTTTCCTACTGTGATTCGTATATGTTGGATAGGATAACATTCTGAAAGTGGCAGAGTGGTCTTGAAGAGAAGGGAAAAGTAGGGTTGATGGAAGAAACAGGTTAATTACGCTTTATTTAGTAGGAAAGTGGTGGTGACAAATTCCACGATCAGTATATAGAGAGTTTCCTTCTCTGATCCATTTATGTTGGATAGGAGACATTCTGAAAGTGGCAGAGTGGTCTTGAAGAGAAGGGAAAAGTGGGGTTGATGGAATAAACAGGTTAATTACGATTTATTTAGTTCAGGAGTGGCCGAATATGGTGACAAGCTCAACGACACTAGAGTTTGGTCGAGAGTTAAGGCCTATCGCGGAATCTGTCACCGCCTATAGGAACGCAACACAGTGAGCACGGGCTGGTGACAAATTCCACGATTAGTTATACTAATCGTGGAATTTGTCACCGCCTATGGGATTTGGACGCCAGTTAACACGGGCTGGTGACAAATTCCACGATCAGTATATAGAGAGTTTCCTATTGTGATTCGTATATATGTTGGATAGGATAACATTCTGAAAGTGGCAGAGTGGTCTTGAAGAGAAGGGAAAAGTGGGGTTGATGGAAGAAACAGGTTAATTACGCTTTATTTAGTAGGAAAGTGGTGGTGACAAATTCCACGATCAGTATATAGAGAGTTTCCTTCTCTGATTCATTTATGTTGGATAGGAGACATTCTGAAAGTGGCAGAGTGGTCTTGAAGAGAAGGGAAAAGTGGGGTTGATGGAATAAACAGGTTAATTACGATTTATTTAGTTCAGGAGTGGCCGAACATGGTGACAAACTCAACGACACTAGAGTTTGGTCGAGAGTTAAGGGCCTATCGCGGAATCTGTCACCGCCTATAGGAACGCAACACAGTGAGCACGGGCTGGTGACAAATTCCACGATTAGTTATACTAATCGTGGAATTTGTCACCGCCTATGGGATTTGGACGCCAGTTAACACGGGCTGGTGACAAATTCCACGATCAGTATATAGAGAGTTTCCTACTGTGATTCGTATATATGTTGGATAGGATAACATTCTGAAAGTGGCAGAGTGGTCTTGAAGAGAAGGGAAAAGTGGGGTTGATGGAATAAACAGGTTAATTACGATAGGTTTGGTAGGAAAGTGGTGGTGACAAATTCCACGATCAGTATATAGGGAGTTTCCTTCTCTGATTCGTTTATGTTGGATAGGAGACATTCTGAAAGTGGCAGAGTGGTCTTGAAGAGGAGGGGAAAGTGGGGTTGATAGGAATAAACGTGTTAATTACAATAGGTTCAGTAGGAAAGTGGTGGTGATAAAGTCCCTATATTAAGATGCTTCCTATCCACCATGGATAAATCGCGAAACAATCCACGACTTATTTAGTCTTAGAAGGTCAAGGAATTTTTCTATAGTACTGATACAATTTGTAGTGGAATTTGTCACCGTGTATGGGATATTTTGATGCAAGGAGCATGGGCTGGTGATCTATATCAAATCGTGTTGTATATTAATTGTGATTCGCCTATTATGTGCACATGGGATAGCAATATTCTAAAAGTGGCCCAGTGATCTTGAAGAGAAGGGAAAAGTGGGGTTTGATGGACTCAGTAACTGGTACGATTTATTCACTACGAAAAGTGGTGGAGACAGACATCACGTAACAGTTGACTTGAAATGAGATCGCGCAACGGTCGACAACTTGAATACACACGTAATCGCGTGCTTGAGATCACGCAACGAACGAGCGATTTGAAAGGTTGCCAATCGTTGATCGCACGCGACGCGACCCCCACCGTACCGATCAACTGCGATTGTGCGAGTCACTTTCTTGCAGAGCGCAATACGCGAGCTGTCAAAGGAGAAGTTGTCCGGCTGTGGAAATTTGTCACTGGTGACAAATTTCACGATAATGCCACTAAATTACCGATATCGTAAAACTTATCGATGTACTAGTATCAATATGGCCATAGACAAAAGCTGTAAAATACGGAGTAGGATCGACACTATGTCACCTTAATGTGAATGATGTGTGAAGCATGCATGCATATCCATGGCTTTCGTTTGCTCTTCACGAGGCCAGGATACAGTAGCATATCGCACAGCTACACTGTAGCTAGCTAGCTAGCTAGCAAGCCTTTTGCAAAGGCAGCAGCTGCAGAGGCTCTCGCAAATGGACTCGCGTGCACACAGCGATCGGATCGGAGCGTACTTGCCCGTTGCGCGCTGTGTGTGCAAGTCCATTGCTCTCTGTGTGCGTGTGCTGAAATTATGCACTGCGCATACAAGCATGGTACAAGAGACACACATGTTACTGGTAATCCCTCCGGGCGAAACAACAGTGAGTGTAATTACCATACGCATTGTACGTCTCGCCGTACGATCCTTCTGCTACACTTGTTGATGTTTTTCTTATTTTTCGTAATGAACCTTCCAGTCTGACATGCATCAATATGCGAGACACCCTATGTATGATAGCAAAGATCGTACTGTACACTCATGAGTACGATGATACATGTACCACGATTGAAAGGCAAAACAGTAGCAAGTGAGTACCGAGACAAGTCTCGCATTTTGCGTCTTTCATATTTTGCCGATGTTCGATGAATACCGTAAAAGAAAGTATAAAAGGAAATGAAAAATAGAGCAAATACATGCTGCATTCTAGGGAAATTTTGAGCTGAAATAATATATATGACACACGCAATATTTGCGTGGAAATTTTCGTGTTTTTTTATTTTTTTTTTATTTTAGGTCCGAAAGTAGGGGTGCGTCTTATACACGGGTGCGTCTTATACACAGAACTTTACGGTACATTTTATTACAGTATATTTCAAATATGAACTAAAAACAAATAAATTATATAACTAATGTTGGTCTCCTGATAGCAACAGCGCATATCGTCCCCTCTTTCAGTAAACCAATTTCACTATTCTAAATTCCAGCCTATCTGCTATTGTGCACCCTCAAGCACCTGCACACACATTCACCACCACCACCATCACACACCAGAGTTTATTTTCCCCTGCTACCTTCGCAGCAGAATTTATATTGTTACGAATTTAGTACGTCCTTATCTTTTCCTCGGGCCGGCCATCTTTTCAAGCAATGCTTATAATGGCGGCCCTCTGCATAATCGTTTCTTAACTATAAATGTTATTCTTATTGAATCACTGCTGCATAGACATGCATACTGTATATTAAATTTCTTTCATATCGTTGTTTATGCAAGTCAAAAGACTGTGTTAAATTTACTTTACATATGTCCTACATGTTCATGATTATGTACTTAATATGTATCGTGGTTTATGCAAGTCAAACAACTTTGCGTTGAATTTACTTTGTATATTTCCTGCATTTTCATGATTATGTAACTTATGTATATTGATTTGCAGAAAATAAAGTATCTATCAAACAAACAATGTATAACTCAAATCGAATGGACTCTCCTAACCTATCTAAATATTGGAAAGAAAGCACAAACTCAGGAAGAGTGTGAACTGAGAAAAGAGGCTCTCAAGTACAGTGTCTATTTAAGCGCTTAACTCTTAATGTGCCAGGCCCAAAACCCCTAACGTGCCAGAGGTTTTTACCTAACGCCAGAACGTTTCGAAACTGGACTGACAATGAAATTTAAAACCGCCATATCTCTGAAACTACCGGTATTGACTGTTTTGAATTGAGTTCTACACAACATATATCAAGAAATGTATGTTCTTTCGTGTCATGCAGTCAGTTTGCCACAATATCTATCTGAACCTGAAATATTGCAGAAATAATTGATACATCAAAAAAATTATTAGAAAATTTTGTGTAGTAAGGAAAAAAAAGAGTCAGTTGTGCTTTTTCTTCAATGGAACGCTCCCTTGACTCTGTGAGAAAGTTTTAGAGCAACAGCTCCTCTTTCAAATGATAACAAAATTGCCTTCTAGAATTGTATGATTCCAAAGATACTAGCAGTTTATTTTGTCTTAGCAATTTCTCTTTCTGCCTCAGCAATTCATTCCCAAATCTGAGTCCTTTAGTCCCAGATCCTGTATTTGAAACTAAAGTAATTGTCCCGGGCAGGGGGGGGGGGGGGGGGGGGGGGGGGGGGCGTACTCTATTGAAATCGGCAGGCCTTTGTCCGCGCGCAATTCCTATGTTAGAGTGGGGACGATTAGTGACATTCACCAAAACAAAAGGATGAAAGACTTGACCGACGAATGAAAGCTGACGCTCTTTGAGGGACAAAATCAAAGCAGCTTCCCGCAGGACAGCATTCAAGCGAAACAATGCGAGTGGAACCGCATAGACAATACACGCAAATTCAATAGCATACGCACGCGTGGTTTACCTATAAGACTTTTGATCCATGCACATCTCGCAGAGGGTGTGCCCATTGCGGATTTTCCCGCTGCGAAAAAAAAAAATCATCTAGCTGAAAAATTGTGTATTTACTCAAAATTTTCCAATGTAAGCATGTTCATATTTTTAATGGAAACGATGGCTATGCTAATCAGCTACCAGTACATATCATTGGCAGTTGTTTGGTGTAACACATTACGGTACCACAAGAATTTAAATGATCAATGCTTTTCTCGCTCTTCTTAGTCGCTAATGTCACCGTTCGGCGACCATGGCCCGTTAAGAGTTAATCTTTACCAAACCGTGCTGGCTGTGCGATGAATGGGACAAAAAACAGGAAGTAAACCACCAGAGTAACAACAATGAAGGGATTATCAGATTAAACTGAAATTAAGCATGCCTCATTAACACATTTTGTCCATAATTAATGCCAGCTTTCAAAGCAGTAGCTCTATCCTTTCAAAAGTTATTAGAGTTGAAAGTGAAGAGTGTGGACAAGGTTTTTCAGAAATGAAAAAGGGATTCTAAAGACACACCTAATCACACTATTCTACCAAAAATGTTCGAGATAAACTGCTCAAAAAACACACTTTCCTGCCCGTTTTATGATACCAAATTTTAGCATAATACAAAAGAAGACCTGCTCTTTCAGAAAATATGAAAAAGTTAAGTTCGGCTAGGTTGACCCATTTCACTTATTTTCAGTCCTCACGCAAAATCAGTGTGTGCGACTTTATGTTCGTTTTGAGGTGCACGGTCACATATGTAGTTCAAGAAAGAAAATGGAATTTTATAAACCAGCTAGTCTACCCCATTTGTAAAAGTATGTCATGTATAAGTTTGATAGAGTTGTGTCAGTTGTCATGGGGGTTCTTGAATTTGAAATTATCATTTTGACTCCTTGAGTGATGTGATCTCAATGTTGCTGCATAGAAGTTTTAATTTTTCAGAACGAACAAAACCACAAGCAATACATATTCATGAAATTTACAAGACGAAGTCATCTTTGTATCCATTGATGATATACAAATACTGTATCTGTGCTGTAATTAATTCTATACTCTCCTTTTTGGAATCACGAATGAATCAACTTTATTTTGTTTTTGTTTTTTTGAGAAGGTGTGAAGCTCCTGATTGACAATATAAAAAACTTATTGACAATTTTCACAATAGATACTGCTGGGTCTTCCATGCTAGCAGAGTGAACTCTTATCTTGATTATCAGCTTGCATTAGTGGCAAAGAAATCCATTCTTGACCTTGAGTGGTTATAATTTCCACAAACATTTCATTCCATTTTCACTAAATGCTTGTCACTACAGTTTCTCTGATGATGATGTATTGACGCCTTACCCCCCTGGACAACACGGCTCACCTCGCTCCCACCGGCAAATACGAGAGTGCCAACCAATCGTGTATGGCAATGTCACTCACCATGCACAGAAATCTCACGGTAGGAACTCAACCAACGTGCAATACCCCATAACAACTCTTAAGCACTTCTACGACGACTTTCCCATTGGTCAGCGAGTCCCTGGCCGCATTGCATGGGTCAACAGTCCCATGCATACTGTCTCGGTGTTGGAGCCATTTGAATCTGGTGGCTGCACCAACAAGCTCCGTGCGACTGTGGCCATGTCAGCCAAACAAGAGGACTGCCTGCTTGCTGTCAATGCAGGCTTCTTCAACACCAGGCAGGGGGATTGCTATGGTAACGTGGTGAGCCAGGGAAGACTGGTCCAGACAAGCGGAGGACTGCAAAATGCTCATTTTGGCATCAGGAAAGATGGGACTCTTGTGTTTGGGTGAGTGTGCCATCAGAAACATGCTATGATGCCACTCGTAGTCAGCAAACAGTGTCGACTCAGCATGTTGTTCGACGTGAGTAGAGGAGAAGATTACTGGCATTTTATCCTCTGTTCTCTATCTTCCAGATATTTGTCAGAGCAAGATGTACTGCAAGAAGAGAACCCATTTATTCAGCTCGTTGGAGGCGTTGGCTGGCTGATTCGAGATGGGGAGATCTACGTGGAGGAGAGTCGCAAAGCAGAATGTGATGAGGTGGAGGAGTCGGGTTAGAAATGATATCTTCTAAGTTCCTTCCCACCAAATAGTAGAAGTATTTGCAGTGGTAGTTAGTTGTCATTCATTGTCTTTCCACTTTCTATGAAATTTACCGGTATTTTCAATATACTAGGTGTTTCAAAAAATATTTCCCACTCTTGATTTAAAAAACTATATATCAGATAATACTGTCATTAATATGAATGACAGCTGAATAGTGTACAATTTTTTGGAGGTGGTTTAAATATGAAAGCATAAATTAGTTTCATGAAATCCATGATTAATTTCACAGTTAGGTTCCAGATTTTGCTTTATTTTCAACCCTCTGTACAAACTTTCACTTTGCACAGGGGTCAATGGGTGTGTATGAGAGTATGTGGTTAACACCCTGACAATGGTCCTAAACAATGGCCAGGGTTTGAATGCTTCATTATTTATTCATGAGAAATTCCACTATCACAGCTAGACTTTATTCATTCTGAAATGTGGTGTTTGCAAGCACATGGAAACATGTAGTCCATGGGCCAGGCCAGATATTGGTACCATCTGAGGTGGCAAAACCTTTTTGGTGTCAGTTTGTTTGTCGGGCATAGATATGCTTATCAAGCTATGATAGCATTTCCAAATGAGTAGCTTAGTCATAATAAATGATTTTTAAACCAATTTAATCTCGTTATATCCCTATACTTCTGAATCGAAACTAACCGCTATACAAAGAAGAGCACTGTCTTCTGTATGTTCCAGCTCTATGGTATGTTCACAGGTGTTCTGTTGTAAACGCGGTGCGCTTAGTCTTTATTCAAGGCAGCGAAGGGAATATCCAAAGGTTATGATATCCACAGTGCTTAGTCTTTACTCTAGACGGCGAATTGAATATCCAAAGCGTATGATACAGTGTATATCCTTTTATCTAGAAACAACAACAACAACAAAAGCAATTCCTCGTGAATTTTACCGTATTTTTCAATTATTTATCATTTTCCGGCGACAATGCTCCAGTGAAAACGCTAATACCACGCCAATGTCGCTTTATTTCCATCCAACAATATAAGATAATGCAAAAACAATTTACCGGTACACTACGATACATTATAATGAATAACATTGTAAATGAACAGAGTGATTTTTGGTTATTTCTTGATAGGGTAGTATAAAAACAGTATAGATAATCCCTTTTATGAGGAACTTTAGATGATAACGGTACATTGGTCTAGATAAAGACTAAGCGCACCGCGTGACAGCTGTGGACATCATAACCCTTTGGATATTCCCTTCGATGCCTTGAATAAAGACTAAGCGCACCGCGTTTACAACAGAACACCTGTGGACATACAGGAAGACAGTGCTCTTCTTTGTATAGCGGTTAGTTTCGATTCAGAAGTATAGGGATATAAAAATGAGACCAAATTGGTTTAAAAATAATTTTTTATGACTAAGCTACTCATTTAGAAATGCTATCATAGCTTGATAAGCATATGCCCGACAAACAAAATGACACCAAAAAGGTTGCACCACCTCAGATGGTACCAACAACCCATTTTTCGGGTCTTGGCCCATGGACTAATGTGCTTACTTTTTCCATGTGCATGCACTTTACCCTTTACCGTGCATAAATCCAGACTAGCAGTGCCCAGGGCAATCCACATGAATTATTGATTAAGCATTCATGTGCCTGGGAGCGCGAGACTGACGCCTAGTCAACAGGTGGTTCAGGCATGTCCATTGTTCAGGGCCATTGTCAGCACACACTCACATACACATCATTGGTTCCTGTGCAAAGTTCAATTTTTGTACAGAGGGTTAAAATTTGACCAAAATCTGAAACCTTACTTCAAAATCAATCTTAGATTTAATGAAACTGATTTATGCTTTCACATTCAAATCACCTCCAACAAAATTGTACACTATTCAGCTATTACTCATATCAATTACAGTTTTATCGGATGAATAGTTTTTATGCCTCCGCCACGAAGTGGTGCCGGAGGCATTATTTGAACTATGAATTATCAAAAGTGGGAAATGTTTTTTGAAACACCTAGTACTTTGCATCTAAATTGTTCACTATGGAACTGCCACCATGACCCACTTTCATCAAGACATTTGAAAAATTGTTGTGTGACAATTGAAGATTGCTTGTGAACTGTGGATCCTGATTGATGATTTGGAATGTGATTCTTGAATTACTGTCTTAACAGCTAGTGAGTTCCTTTAAGTATTTTGCAGTTGCTTTTATTACAAGTGCTTGATGTCTGGTAGAAACGTCTGTGATCATGGATTAAACACACAGCATCGTAGAAACAATTGTCCAGGTCAATTATGTTGACAAGCACCTTGCAAGTTGCCTTAATGGGAAGAGGGTAATGTAAGACTAGTGAGAATACATATGATCAAGAGTCAACATACTGCATTGTAAATTAAAAACTAGAAATGTCGCTAAGGCGACTGGTATGCTCTGCCATAATGAATGATTCTCCTAATAGGTCTATAGTACATTTGGACAATGTGTGATTACGTTTTCACAAAATTGGCAAAATATCAAAATGACAAGTTTGTCACAAATGTGTTGAATGTTCACCTTCCTTGACCTAGGTTTAATTGGATGAATAGGACAGCATGTATTTGGGGATTTAAGGACTTTAACTTGACTTTGACCCATTCATAAGTTTATGCATTTCAGAGTAATTTTCAAGGTATGGAGAAAAAGTGCAATTTCTGTATTGAAAAGTATATTGTTACCATTTTCATCTGGCCTTTGACCCTAAAAATTCATAGGGTAATCACTGTCAGGCAGTACATGCATAAATATGTAGTAAGTTTCAAGATAACTTGAGCCACTTCCGAGATATGGAGGAAAAAGTTCATTGAGCATGTTCCCTTGATCTTTGACCTTTTGACCTTTGAGGCAAACAAAGAAAAAAAGAAAAAAAAAAGAAAGTTTCCAGAGAATCTCTACTAGGTTATACAATATACATGCATACACCAAGTGTAAAAAAAAAAAAAATCCTGCTGGCATTGCACAAACATGAGTGAAATAGTAAAATTTTGAAGTGTTGCCCTTGACCTTTGACCCCTGACCTTTGACCCCATGAGCCCTAAATTCTCTAGATAATCACTGCCAGTCAGTACTATGTTAAATGAAGATACCTTGAACAATTTCCAAGGTACAGAAAAAAAAGCGAAGTTTTAATATTTTACTTCACCTTTTGACCTTTGACCTCATGACCCCAAACTTTCACCATAGGATTTTAATTGGGTAATACATGTATACACTAAGTTTCAAGAAAATATCTTCAGGCATTGCATAGATATGGTGGAAATAGTGAAATTTTACGTATTTGACCTTGACCTTTTGACCTTTGACCTTGAGCATGTGCACCCAAAAGTTGATAGGCATAACTTCACCCCCTAATACACATACATGCCAAGTTTCATTAGGATACCTCAAAAGGCTTTTTAGTTACGCTGTCCACAAAATTCATTACAGACGGAGGGAAGGACAGACGGATGGACGGACGGACGGACGAACAACCCGAAAACATAATGGCCTGAATTCACGAAGGTGGTTTAAACTTAGAGTTAGACCATGGTACAAATTTAGACCATGGTCTAAAATAAGTGTTAGATAGGCATACCAATACATGCGCGCATCAATGCACGTTTTTTCACTGGATGCCTGTTAGCGTATACATGTAATCTGTCAATCATATCTATGCAGAAGAAATATACATAAACCATGGTTTAGATTTAGACCACCTTCGTGAATTCAGGCCAATGCCTCCGGCACCACTTCGTGGCGGAGGCATAAAAAAGATGTCATCCATGTGTCACACTTTGTATGATATGTGTACTATACTCGTCATTACATTTGCATGACCTAGTACTTTTTAGGTGATATGATACCAGCTTATCACCTATTGTGTTTGTTCAGTTTCTTATTTCTATGCCTCCGCCACGAAGTGGTGCTGGAGGCATTATTTTTTCGGGTTGTCTGTCCTTCCGTCCGTCCTTCCATCCGTCCGTCCTTCCATCCGTCCATAATGAATTTTGTGGACAGCGTAACTAAAAAACATTTTGAGGTATCCTAATGAAACTTGGCATGTATGTGTATTAGGGGGTGAAGATGTGCCTATCAACTTTTGGGTGCACATGCTCAAGGTAAAAGGTCAAAAGTTCAAGGTCAAATGCTTAAATTTTCACTTCCCCCCCCCCCATATCTATGCAATGCCTGAAGATATTTTCTTGAAACTTAGTGTATACATCAATAGAACATGTATTACCCAATTAAGATTCTCTGGTGAAAGTTTGGGGTCATGAGGTCAAAGGTCAGAGGTCAAAAGGTAAAGTAAAAATGTTAAAATTTCACTTTTTTCTCCGTATCTTGGAAATTGTTCAAGGTATCTTCATGAAACATAGTATATATGCATGTACTGACTGGCAGTGATTATCTAGGGAATTTGGGGTTCATGGGGTTGAAGGTCAGGGGTCAAAGGTCAAGGGCAACACATTTTTTTCCCAAAAACCAAAAAAGGTCAAAAGGTCAAAAAGATCAAGTGAGAGTGCTGAACTTACTTCTTCCTCCATATCTCGGAAGTGGCTCAAGTTATCTTGAAACTTAGTGCATATTTATGCATATCCTGCCTGACAGTGACTCTCTTATGAATTTTAGGGTCAAAGGCCAGATGAAAATGGTAACAATTTACAATTCAATACAGAAATTGCACTTTTTCTCCATACCTTGAAAATTACTCAATGCACAAACTTATGAAAGGGTCAAAGTCAAGTCAAAGTCCTTAAATACCCAGACGCATGCTCTCCTATTCATCCTATTAAACCTAGGTCAAGGAAGATGAACATTCAACACATTTGTGACAAACATGTTATTTTGATATTTTGCCGATTTTGTGAAAATGTAATCACACATTGTCCACATGTACTATATAGACCTATCAGGAGAATCATGCATTATGGCGGAGGCATACCAGTCGCCATAGGGACATTTCTAGTTTTTCTTTATTCTCCTTTCTTTCTGCCATATTTTGTGAATGTGGTATCTCAAAATTGCCACTCTAAATTTCCCTAAATCATATCTCATGCACGAGATCTAGTTAATATTTTGTTTATCTGTGAGCAACGAGAGGCAGAGTGAAAATTGGAATTTTAATGGGAGATCAATTTAAAAAATTTTGTGAGCTCTTTGGATCACTGTCTAGATCCAGGATTTAGTGGATTCTACACCAGTTAGGGAAAATTTGACGCAGTGGTGTGCGATTGCTCTATTTTGGTGGATTTCTGGCCTTTTGTAGCCCTTTAGTTGATGCTTTATCATTTTTATTTGCAACATAATATGTTTCTTTTCACTGTCTATACCAGTATATAAGAAAAAAAAAGGGGGGAGTACCTTATTTTGTGCATATGGAAATTGCCTGATCATGGCTATTACTTGATTGTGACTGGTGTCATTAAAAGTTTATATTTGCGTGTGTCAGGATAAGTAAAAGAAATATGAAAATTAGTCTGTATGTTGTGATTTTTGAAGGTACCGTGAGCAGGTTCTTTGACATGTTATCAGCCCGTGTTGCAGTGGGTAGTGATGATGAAGGACGTATCGTCATAGCTGAAATTGATGGACAAAGTGGTGTGAGAGGGTAAGATTTACTGCTATGTGTTTTTTTTTATTATGGTCATTGCCATCTTTCATGATATATAGTGATCTGCCCCATCACTCTCATGATGGTTATTTTCTTTGCCCCTTCTCATCTTTTCATCTTCATCATTATTATGATTATCTTTAACCCGTTGAGGACGAGTCCCAAGTATACTCGGGCAGGTGTCTATGGGAAATGCGTGTGTAGCAAAATCAGTCCATCCTCAACGAGTTAATGTCTTCCTTTCCATCATCTTCACAGTCCAGCCTTGCTCTCTCTCCAACAATTATACACATCCTCCGTATCATTATCGTTACCTTCTGTTTTAAATGTCATCTTGTTTCTGTCATCTTTGATACATCTTCATCATCCGGTGTTCCTAGAAAACCGGCGAATGATGCTGACCCATTGTAGTTTGCCTCAGGTGACTAGCAGTAGTTACCATATGAAAAAGAAGGAGAAGACAAAAAAGAGGAGGAGGAGGAGAAGGAGAAGGAGAAGGAGAAGAAGAAGATCCAATGTTGTTTTCTTTGTCTCATCATGATCACCACTCCCTTGAAGCATTGACCCCTTATCACTCATCATCAGCTACGTAGATATTTCAAGCTTTGTCTTGCCGATGATCCTCAATTCCACCCTTCATACCTGTGTTACTCCTTGCACTGTGATCTAGAAACCCATTTTAGAAATGATGTGATTGTAATGAGGGTACACACAATACATGCAAAATAATTACCCTGGCCAATTTGAAATCTGATTTCCCTCATTGTCAGGTCTTCTCTTTCGTACTTTGCGAGCTGGCTGCTGTCGCATGGGGTAAAGAACGCCATCAATCTAGATGGAGGGGGCTCGGCAACCTTTGTCGTCAATGGCACCCTTGTCAACAGTCCCTCAGATCACTGGTATGTCTGTCTCACTTATGGCCTGAAACATGGTACATTTAAGTTAGTGCATATTACATGCTATGCGTCACCATGATTTCTCATATACGGTAAATCAGAAGTGTTGCATCAAAAAATGACAGGGATAATTGCCCTGTCAAATTTTGCATATCGTCTCCTCTCTAACATCATGTTGCTCTGTGTCGTTCAAGTTTGTCTGTTTGTTTTGACATGTGCGTAAGTCACAGTAAATAGATAATTGGATGTACGTGGATTGAAATAAACTGACACTGATTATTGATAAACATGTGTCTAATCACTAATGTTATTTCTTGATAGATCAGGTTCATGCAGAAAAGAAATTTCACAAGAGCGCTTCTTCACGTAATCATCTCCATTTTCAAAATGAATTCACTACTCTGAATGATCTTTGGATTTATATAATTATATAGATGCAAGGGACAGGAAATATACATGACTTATTTAACAGTAATGAATACTAAATACATGTATGTTTAAAGAACAGACTATTTCAGCCAGATTGTTTTCCTTTGGTTATCAGTGGGAGAGTGAGCAGGGTCGTTGACTACCAGTATCTGTTACAATAGTGCCATTCTAGCTACACTATAGGCAAAATCCAGAGAATGCTATGACAGACAGTGGTTGCTGCTGTGCAGCAGTCCATGGGAGCACATCACACATACACACAACAGAGACTCCAACCCAAAGCACCTTCTGATCTGGAGATTCTCCCGCCTGAAACTCCTAGCAAACGGGAGATTCCAAGTTGATGTGTGCGAAACGCGAAATTCCCAGGGTTCTAGATGCTCTCTGATGCTATCTAAGGCTTATTTTTTTCAACATACGATAGCAATAAATGAGAAATCCTTTCCAACAGGAGACACAGAGCCAGGGCGGGAGAAATTAAATCATAAGCGGGAGAATGCAAGATTTTGCACAAATGGGTTTTCGGCGGGAGATCTCCCGTCGAAAACGGGAGAGTTGGAGTCTCTGACACAAACACACATACACACATGCACACACACACATACACAGAGGTAGCTACCTTCTAATGTCTCGTAGCATGTCGTCATATCCTCTTTCAGCAAGGATGCGGCCTTCAGGTGTCCACGACAGGTGTCCACCATTGTGTGCGTTCACGAGCCCAGGTGTAATCCCAGGGATTGCAGTGGCCATGGTGACTGCATTGAAGGGGAGTGCCGCTGCCATGACAACTGGCATGGCCCATCATGTGACCAGCTGCAGTGTGGTGTGCAAAACTGTAGTATGCATGGATCATGTCTTGGAGGTATGTGCATGCTAGTTGGTGGTTGTGCTGTCAGTATAGTATCTTGAGAATAATTAACCCAATTCGCATATGTGACATTGCACCACAAACCCAACAAAAAGTCGCCGGTTCTGGATTTTTAGTTAAGGGCAGATTCTGAAAAAGCAGACTCTAAGCTACAACTCAATTTAAATGGACTCTCCTAAGCTATCTTAAGTAATATAGGAAAGAACGCACAGTCTGGAAAAGTATGTTCTGAGAAAAGGCTCGGAAGTATTGGGTCTATTCACACGCTTAAAGGACAAGTTCACCTTCATAAACATAAGGACTGAGAAAATGCAACAATATTAGTAGAACACATCAGTGAAAGTTTGAGGAAAATTGCACAAACGATGCAAAAGTTATGAATTTTTTAAATTTTTGTGTTGGAACCGCTGGATGAGGAGACTACTACAGCTTGTGAGTCATATGCGTACAACAGTATAAAGAAAATGTAAAAGAAAATTCAACATATTTTCACTTTTTTGGCATAATAAAAGTGCACTTGACTTGCCTCTTTCTAAAGGCAGAGGGAATAATATTACCCATAACATTTGTCGGTAACGAGTCAGGGGAATGTGTACTTTTTTCAAAAGATGGAATTTTGTGAAATTCTCTTTATATTTTCCTTATATTGTTGTACGCATGTGACATCTAAGTTATTCATACACTGCAGTAGTCTTCTCATCCAGCGGGTACTGCACAAAAACTTCAAAAATTCATAACTTTTGAACGGATTGTCTGATTTTCCTCAAACTTTCAATGATGTGTTCTACTAATATTGCTACATTCTCTCAATCCTTATGTTTATGAAGGTGAACTTGTCCTTTAATGTTACAAAGCTGTTTTCTGTGCAATGAATTGGACCCCCCCCCAAAAAAAAAAAAAAATAAATAAAATAAATAAATAAATAAATAAAAAATAAAATAGATAATCATAATAAATAAATTAATTAATTAATTAAAAATTAAAAATTAAAACTCCATAGCAGCAATCATGGAAGGGATTACCAGATTAACCTGAAATTGAGCATGCTCTATTAACACATTCTATCCATGACTAATGCCAACTTTCAAAGCTGTAGCATCACCCTTTCGAAAGTTATTGGAATTGAAAGTGAAGAGTGTGTGTAAAGGGCAGAAGAAATTTGGCACGCACAGTAACTGTGATATAAAACTGTTAAAGACAAATTTTTAAGAGTAGTGGAGGTGTTTTGCAATGGTAACAAGTGCTGTATGGCTCCATAATCAGGAAACGGCATTTGCAGATTGAAATTCTTCTCCAGTTCATGAGTGATTCAGACATAATTTGGCAGACATGGTGATTGTGATGTAAGTTGTGCAAAACATATTTCCAAGAGTAGCAGAAAGTACATGGCAATATTGTACCAATAGTCATTATTTGTGATATTATATGTAAAGTTACTGTTTATTATTCTCAGCAGTATACCAGTGCAGAAGTGTTATGCAGGGGTAGAAACCAATTTCAGTGATATTTCTGTTTTATATAATGTTTCCAGGCGGTTGCCATTGTGATGTGGGCTACTTGCCACCAGACTGTGCCTCGACTTGCCCCCGGGGTTGGTATGGCCAGGACTGCAGCCATCACTGCAGCTGTGAAAACGGAGGATCATGCGACCACTTTAGTGGCGAGTGCTCTTGCCTGCCAGGATATGAGGGACAACGCTGTGAAAAAGGTTTGCTGGCTACTGTACTCTTTATGATTAATCTTTAGCCACATTCACAGCTCTTAGTAGTTCTTGTGGGGACTTTTTCAGACAAAGGTATTCAGTATTTGTCAAGAGGTTTAAAGGGGATGGCGAGTAACTGATAAGTGGGAATCAGTGGGAATGCTGGGGGATGGTTGTTCCAATTCTTGTGGGATTCATTTAAGAGTACATTATGTATCTATTGTTGTTTGAGAATTATTTGCTTCATAATGTACAGTTTAATGCCCCGTCACTGTACAGGCATGCTAACCTGGAAACATTAAACTGCACATTACTTGAATATGAGACCATTCTGAGGCAAATAATTTTCACACAACAGTAGATATATAATGTACTCTTAAATGAATCCCACAAGGATTGGAACAATCATCCCCCAGCGTTCTCACTGATTCCCACTGATCAGATACTAGCCATCCCCTTTAATATGCAATTCCCAACTTGTAAATCAAACATTAGCAAAATAGTTCACTGAGAATTAATACTGCTATAGGAACTTCTGCGTATTTTTTAGAGATTGCGTAACATATTTTATGCCACTATGTGAGAATATATGTGATGCATTCAACATACTGGACTCTGTTTTTCTTTCTTTATGAAATTTGTCTAATTTTGCTCTATGTGTTTATGATTCTTTTTATCTCTCAGTACTAACTGCTATCTCTTTCGAATAAACTTCTCTGTGGGTGTGTCTGTGTTGGCATGTGCAGTAGAGTCCATCATGAATGGCGATTCTACGAATATTTGAGTGTCCTTTAATGACTTTATAATACACAGCCTGTACCAGAGTATTATGCAGTGTATTTAGAATAGATTGAAACCTTGATGTCCCAATTTACATCCCCATTTCACAGTCTGCCAGTTGGGATACCATGGCCCTGGCTGCAAACAGAGGTGTCGTTGTGGGGAAGGTCTTTGTCCCTGTCATCACATCTCTGGCTCCTGTTCCCTGCAACTCAACGACACCTACTATGGTGACATGCTCAAAGGTACATGGCTTACGGGTGGAACATGCCCTCCTTCACATTTAAGATTTGATCTGATACCATGGTGGATTATAATTTATAAATAATACACGGGTGAGAGTGCATTTCAGTGGAGATGCAGCGCACTAGAGGGTATTTACAATTGTGAAACATGCACGAGGCGAAGCCTTCCCCCACATGATCCATATCAGCGCTTCTAATCGGCTACATTCTTGAACCCATTTTATAAAGGCTTTTAGCTTGTTGCAGCAACATGTTACAATTTCTATGCAGCATCCTAAAAAAGCTGCAATGTTTTAAGTGCCATGCCCATGACTGATGAAATGCAGAAAACAAGAAGCTTGTAAATGACTCAAGATTGTTTTCAGACCCACTAGAACGAGGCTGGAAGATTTTTTTTATTTGTCCTTTGGATTTCAGCTCATTAACTGTGCTCCTGTATTCAACAGTAAAGCTAAATTACAGCACAGTCTATCTGCTGGAATCCTAGAGCTTCCAGGACCTCTGGGCCAAAGGCACAATATACTTTGCCACTGTAGACTTATGCACAATATCAAAAGCTTTTTCAAAGCAGCATGCTAGAATTTCAAATTAGCAAGATGACCTCATGTGAAGTGAATAATTTCTATGCTATATTTTTGTACTCTTCATCTTTTGATCTGTGTATCTACCTATTCAGCCAACCATCCATCCTTCCACTTGTACACAGTATATCTCTCTTCAGCAATCACTTACTAATTTATCTTTAAATTTGCCATTCATCCATTTATCTGTCCATCCTATCTCTTTGTTTACTTACATATCTACCTTTCTGTGTACCTGTCTGTCTCACCATCCATGTACTTATCTACCAATCTCTTTTTATATATATCTCTCTCTCTCTCTGAACTGTCTCTTCTTAGTGTAGTAATGCAGTGCTCTATTGAAGTCATCTTATGTCTGATCTTTCCTTAGTTGGACAGTGTCTTGCCAGCCAGTTTCTTGAAGGGCAGCATCTGGTGCACTTCCAGCCCCTCCGTGAGGACAAACTGACTGTGGCTCTCCTCATAGCAACGGCCGTAGCAACAGCCAGCATCCTGTGCAATCTGCTCTGCCTGTGCTTCCGCTGTACTTGCAGGTGCTCACCGTCACCCTGCCAGTGCTGCCGCCATTTTGAGAAGCACTCATACCACCAGCTGGACAGTGTTGATTATACCGATGAGGACGATGATGACCTCTGACCCATGACCCATGACCCCACCCCCACCCCCACCCTTCCTGAGCCAAATATCATACTTGCCACTACGTTGCATGGCCAACCAGCCCAAGTAAAGGTCAACAGTTCTTCTCTCTTACAGGATCACATCAAAGTACTGGATTATCTTCATAATAATTGATTATTTGCTCAGTAGAATGTAGTACTGTGTCTGGAGCAATTAGGTATGTTTATTCGTACAACAGCAGGTAGTTTGTATAGGAAGTACTCTTATCTCAGGCTGTGTTTATGCTGGGTATCTGTATGAAAAGAGTCTTGAGTGTTTGTGTCTTTGGATGCTTTTATGTACATTCATATTTTGTCAGTTTATGAAGATACCTCAAGTGCCTTGATATATGTTACTCAGAAAAGGGGACAATCATTTTTTTTTTAGAATTGTATTGGCTATAATGTGCTCTGGTGATAGCTTTGACTGAATTACTGTAAGCAAGAAATGTGCAGATGGTGTTTGTGAGTGTTTGTGTAATTTATGTTTACCAACACTGATTTCAAAATGCATCGATTATTGTCACGATACAGATATAGTGATATGTTGCTTTTCAGAGTAGAAATCAAAGATGAATTCGCCTCCCCCTAAAAAACAACAGCAATTAAACAGGTTACATCTAAACGTGCATACACATGTCCTAAGATATGTTTGCAAAATAGAATTGTAGGATCTGCTATGGCTTAGTGGATAGGCTCATTGGGCATATGAATTCAAAGGACCTTAGTTCAAGTTGTCCTGGCATCAGTGGTTGTGCCTTTCATTGACGCAATTTTTCTTCACCATCTAGTCCTTTGGAGGGGAGCCATTGGTTGTATGCTTATAGGTATCCATCGCTTCCTCAGTGGCTACACAATGGGGCACTGTGGTGTAGTGGATAAGACTCCCAACTTTCAATTGGAGTTTGAATCCAGCCCAGTGCTTACGTCCTTCGACAAGATATTTTACCCACCAATGTCCTTCTTGACCCAGATGTATAAATGGTAATGCTCAGGTAATGATAATGGCTACCCTGGATAAAGAAAACCATATTATCATAAGTATTACATTTAAAAAGCAAATCAGCATTCACCTCAAGTCAAAGTTGAAGGTTGACAATGTCATATTCTTTTAATCTCCCAGCACACTAGAGTTTAAATCCTTTAAAAAAAAAAAAAACTTTGCTATACCATTTTGTGCAGTTTCTGTGAACAAATTGATTCATCATGTTAACGTTTTCAAATCCATGGTGTGGCAGTATGTGGCAATAGACAGCCTCCATATCTGAAGGACAGTACTGCTCAGGGCCCTTAATCAATACAGATTTGTCTGAGGAAATGGCTCATTTGTGAAACAGCCCCAAATATTATAATCTATAGAAAACATTTTCTTTTATTACAACCTCACTAGTACACTGCTCAGGTCACAATGTCCGTAGATTGTTTGCTTGGTGTCTTGAGACAGCAGTCCATATTTTTATGCCTCCGCCACGAAGTGGTGCCGGAGGCATTATGTTTTCGGGTTGTCCGTCCGTCCGTCCGTCCGTCCTTCCGTCCGTCCGTCCTTCCGTCCGTCTGTAATGAATTTTGTGGACAGGGTAACTATCAAAACCTTTTGAGGTATCCTAATGAAACTTGGCATGTATATGTATTAAGGGGTGAAGTTGTGCCTATCAACTTTTGGGTGCACATGCTCAAGGTCAAAGGTCAAAAGGTCAAGGTCAAATGCTTAAAATTGCACTATTTCCCCCATATCTATGCAATGCCTGAAGATATTTTCTTGAAACTTAGTGTATACATGTATTACCCAATAAAAATTCTTTGGTGAAAGTTTGGGGTCATGAGGTCAAAGGTCAAAAGGTCAAGTAAAATGTCAAAATTTCACTTTTTTCTCTGTATCTCGGAAATTGTTCAAAGTATCTTTATGGAACAAAGTATACATGCATGTACTGACTGGCAGTAGTTAGCTAGGGAATTTGGGGTTCATGGGGTCAAAGGTCAGGGGTCAAAGGTCAAGGGCAATACTTCGAAATTGTACTATTTTCCTTATATTTATGCAATGCCAGCAGGATTATTTTTTTTTTAACTTAATGTATGCATGTATATTACCCATTAGAGATTCTCTGGGATTTTTTTTTTTGCCAAGAAGGTCAAAGGTCAAAAGGTCAAATATCAAGTGAAAGTGCTGAACTTACTACTTTCTCCATATCTCGGAAGCGGCTCAAGTAATCTTTAAACTTAGTACTTATTTATGTATGTTCTGCCTGACAGTGATTCTCTTATGAATCAAAGGCCAGATGAAAATGATAACAATTTACTGCTCAATACAGAAATTGCACTTTTTCTCCATACCTTGACAATTACTCAAGTGCGTAAATTTATGAAAGGGTCAAAGTCGAAGTTAAAGTACACGCTCTCCTATTCATCCAATTAAACATAGGTCAAGGAAGGTAAACATTCGATACATTTGTGACAAACATGTCATTTTAATATTTTGCCAATTTTGTGAAAATGTAATCACACATTGTCTACATGTACTATAGACCTATTAGGAGAATCATGCATTATGGCGGAGGCATACCAGTCGCCATAGCGACATTTCTAGTCTCCACCTGTACTGGTTCTGCAGTGTGAGTTCCTCGTGAATGTGGTTGTGGATGTGGGTATATGTGAATGTGTATTGTGTGTGCTTATGTGTTTGTGTTTATTGGCAACAAAATTTCATGCTGTGTTCTCCAGTGCTTCCAATAGTATTCTGTTGGCAAAGATGACAGTTGTAGTAATCATCTTAAAGTGAAGTAATTAATTTTGCAGACTGCTCCTAGTAGCTTTGACTTTGGTGGCTGGTTTGAGTCAGCTGTTGCTTTTTATTAGAACATGTCTGGCAGGCATGCACAAATGTTTAAAGTTTACTCGTTTTTATTTGATCCAGTTTGAAGTAACTTGGATTTTATTAAATCAATATTGATGCTGTGGAATATTGAGAAATTCTTTCAATATTATGTGCAATTGCAAGGCTGCCAATTGCCTGTTGGAAAAAAAAAATGAAAGGCAGTATTTTGTAATTACTGAGTTTTGTATTTATTCATTCCAGGCTAGTTATGTCACTAAACATGTTTTACAGGTTGGTTTTTTTTTTTTATTTGTGTGTGTGTGTGTGTGTGTGTGTGTGTGTGTCTTCCATTCAGTTGTGTGTGTCTTCCATTCGCGATCGCGATGAAATTTTGCATGCGTGAGACCCGCGTCATAATCTACAAGATTATGTCATAAGATTTTTTGAAACAATCAATTTCTAATTTTAATTAATTATGCAAATTAATTCCGCCCCCCCCCCCCCACCCCCCGAGATCTTGGCCATCGGTGGTGCGATCGCGATGAAATTTTGCATGCGTGAGACCTGCGTCATAATCTACAAGATTGTGTCATAAGATTTTTTGAAACAATCAATTTCTAATTTTAAAGGGACTGTACAGTACTGGTTGAGGTAAGGATTCATGTTTTGAACATTCCTAAGTGAGATAATCAAAAGCCTCTTATGAAATATGAAAGAGCATGTAATTTTAAGAAGGATTCAACATTTATTTGATGAAAATTGGTTTTCAAATGGCTGAGATATTCAAAAAAGTGCTAATAATAAAAGGCGACATGCCCCAACTTTATTAGTATCTCTTTGTTTCACCTTGTTTTTGGATATCTCAGCCATTTCAAAACCGATTTTCATCGAATAAACTTTTGATACCCCTTAGGACTGCATGCTCTTTCACATCTCATAGAGTGGTTTCTGAATATCTCACAAAATGTTAGAAGCTAAATCTTCACCTCGTCCAGAACTGTACACACCCTTTAATTAATTATGCAAATTAAGCTCAAGATGATATTTTAGCCTAATTAAAAGCAATGAGAGTCTAATTTTTGATCTGCAAATCTGTTTTACCATATTCAACACTTGTACATCACAAAAACTTCCAAAACTCATTTCAATTCTTATGTATTTTATTGTTTTCAGAATTTCTTATGTATTTCTCTGTTTTTCAACTTTTGTTTTTTCTTTGTTTTTTCATTGGAAATTGTAACTGACCACTTTTCTACCATAATTAGCATATAATAATCACGTTTTTATGACTTTCATGACAGAGCACTGTTTTCCATAGGAAATGTACACAAAATCACAAAATTGTGCCCGTTTTGGGGCGACATTCCGTTACAAAAATGGGCGTGGCTTCGCAATAGTATGCGCGGACGTTTCAAATTTGGTCTCAAAAGTTGCGCGAGACTTGAATGAAGAAAGTCAAGAAGCCTCGCGACGAGGCCTTCTCGCGGTACAGAATTATAGCGCGAAACGTCGAGGGTTAAGTGGCTTATCAAATGATGTGTCTTGAGTTACAGATGAGGAATGGTAAGCCACTTTCTAGTTCCCACCAGGATCCTGAGCACTGCAAGGTGCACTCACCTCATACCACAGTGAAAAAACACTCAATCAACTCCAAAGGTAGTGAAAATGAGGCCTTCAGATGTGATTGTTGTTGTCACAACTAAAAAAAAAAAACCCTTTTTTTTAATAACCTGGCCAGAATTCAGGAAACATATATCACATGGGTGCTGAGAATGGATTGATGTGGTCAGTGTGCAACAAATACTATTATTTCTGTATTGGATGCATCTTTGATAAGCAGCTGTGCTATATGCATTTGTGCATTTAACGATATCTAGTAATGCTTGTGCATGCTAGCACAAGGAAAGATATTGTAGTTAATTCATTTTGTTGAGTTGATGAGATTTCATGACAAAACAGTCATATCTAGCAGAGGGTTGATTCTTTTTTTTTATTTACATTCTCAATGGTTCTGATGTACTGTGCAATAAGCGTTTTAACTTGTTTTATTCACTTTCACAGATAGAATTATAGTGATCACAAATTTGTCAACATGTTGTGTTTTCATTTTATGTGAGATTATAGCATTTTCCAGCAGAGGAACATTCATAGTACATGTAGTTATATAGCCATGTTTTGGTAATTGTAGATTAGTTAGGAATGTTTTCTACTCAGATCAGACATATGTGCCAAATTTATAAAGTACTCTTCGCTAGTCAATTAATATTGATATCATATTTTAGCCATTTACAAGATATGCAGTAGCATATTGTATCATTTTATTTATAAGAGGTGTTGGTCTTCTTCTTTGACAAGCCTGTTGAAAAAGAAAGAAATAGAAGCTCAAGATTTTGGCTCGAGATTTTGTCTCAAGAGATATTTTACTAGTACAATTGTATCTGTTGAATTTGCAATTTGCTTAGAATATATTTTGCCTGTAGATGGAGTGTATGCTCTTGTTAAGTACATTTGTACTTACAGTCATGTTTGATGTCACAGTGGTGGTGTGATTTGGTTGTTCTTGCAATCAAATTGCTAAAAGTCTCTATGGTTACTTACCTTACCATTCAGTACTATTAAATTGAAGTTTGTAATCCTTTATAGGGGCTGAAAGCTTCTACCCTCCTCCTTGACATACCTATATGCCCTTGCTGCTACTTCGTCTGGTGACAAGCTGCATATTTTATCATGTTTACAGATATTGTTTAACGAGTCACTGTTCGAGATTTTAGCGCTTGTATGACCAGCAAAGTTCACCTGTGCAAAGTCATGGCAATCATGACAAAATTCTTGGTGGCAATACATTGAAATTTCAGGATGTTGATGTAGTGGTTCTGTGTAATCATGTGAAATGACCTTGGGTCATGGCTGGAAAAGAGATTACACACATAGCATGTGCCGATGCAGGTTTACAATATATCAAACGTACTGTATATTGCTTATGTGAACTTAAAGAGCGATTGCTGATCTTCTCAACATTCCTATTATATAAGACAATGTATAAATTATATTTGTTTCATTTTTGAAGTGGTATGACAGGCAAAAAGATGTTCATTCTATTAATGCCAATGTCAATAGTGCCAGGTACTCTTGTAGTAGTACCCTCAACTCATTTTATCAATGTATCATGCAAGTATTTTTGCTTTTTCAGAGCATCTTGTCTAATATGTGTTATACTGTCTATTGAGAATCTGAAATTAATGGTGGCATGAATAATGATTGCTGCTGTGTGTACTTGTGACCCCAACTCTGGAACTAATGTGGATATTTTCTTGGCCAAATTCATGGTCCGGAGGACACAAAGAAGTTATTATTCTAAATATTGCCTCTTTAATATGCAATGGATTATCATTCTGTGGCATGATAGCATCTGTATTTTGTTGCCTGGAGCAGAACATCTGATTAGAGCCAGAAAGACATTAACCCTTTGTGTGCTTTTGAGTGCTGATTGGCACAGAAAACTCAGTGGCCTTGAACACACTTTACAAAGTTCCTGGCATAAAAAGGGTTAAGACTGTACGGAATTCGTTGTTAACACCTCTCTGGTTCTCAGTTGATGTACCACTTCAAGCCCCCCCCCCCCCCAATACCCCAATACTTCTTTAAAAAAACCCAAAAACCTACAAATGTGATGACCAAATTCAGCCATGCAGATTAGAAACAGACAATTGTCTTCCATGAGCAATTTTATCCAAACGGTGTGTGGTTGCTCTGTAGAGACACTTATCTTTAAAATCACATATTTTATGTACCATGCATGTGCTCAGAGTCATGTCCTAATCTCACCAAAGTAGAAAGTATAATTATAGAGAGAGAGAGAGAGAGAAAAAAAAAGGACTTCATTGAGTACACTGTCTATGGAATATTTTAAATGTTCCATTTTGGATATATATTTGATACAGTGGACCCCCATTATAACGAAGTCGAGACCGGCAGTTTTCTTTCGTTTATCAAAATTTCGTTATAACCGAACTAGTAAACAATAGAGAGCATAGAGCCGACAACGTTTGCGGCTTGAATTTCTATTTCATTGTAACTGGAATTTTGTTATAACCCTGTTTGTTATACCGGGAGTGCACTGCATGGAGTTGTACCATTAACAAGACATAAACAAAGCAAAACAGATAGCAGAAGAGAGTTAATGTTGCATCACATATTTCTGTACATCCCATCTGTCCTGTATTGTAGATTGTACCATGTATGAGCGTTATAAGCATGCCAAACACAGTCATCTCTGTTATTTCATTGGTTAATTGCACATATTTTTTGCAAGCAGCTATTTGTTTACAAATATGGGAAGCGGGTATTGACACATCTGTAATATTGGTCATAATTCTTACATTTAGTTTCCATTTTAATTTTATTGTTGTAGCAGTTCTTTAGAATTGCTTTGGAGGTATCCTTGTACAATTGTATTGCAATTGTATATCTGTTATTGTTGTTCATCAATAATGAAATTTTATGCACAATGTCATATGTATGCATTGTATTGTTTGTGCTTTTTATCTGTGAGGTAGACTCAACATGGGACTGTGTGTGGCCCAGGGGTTTGATCTATGCCATATTGACTATGATATGTATATTCATGAGTGTTACTTGTGATATCATTTATCTTTCTTTTTTATTTGATTCAAAGATGGATTATTTATTGCACATTCTGCTAATAGGATACTGACTTAGTCATTAGACATTGCTCCTGGGGGATCATTTTGGTACATGTGTGTTGATAACAACTTCTGCTGTTCTTATGAAGAATGCCTACCATTATGTTTCTCTTTTGACTTAACTATGGTGAAGCAGAGATCAGAGGGTTTATTTGAGTATTAAATTTGAATTTCTTTGCACAAATGAAGTTTCAAGTATTCATTTCTATTTTCTATATTGTGCTAGATGTGATTTCTCTGTAGGAAAGTTTCAATGAGAGGACATCAATAAATTTTTGTCAAGGCAAATGGTTGTTGACATGCGTAACTATGGTATGTCACATTTCAATATAAGCAACAAAGATGTGAATATCACCCACCTAAGACAAAGTTTACCTCTACACTGATTCTGCTGATCTTGTCATATTTGTAACTTGAATAGAGGGAAAACACCTCACAGGAAATAGTTGTGATTTCATATTTTGCCTTTTGGGATACAGGCCTACAGCACCTGTAATAGGGGATTTAGTTATCGACAGGTTTTAACATGTACCCAAGGGGAAAGCTGGGACTTGTAAGGTAGTGTTTGGGTTGACAATGCTTTTTGCCTTAGCTGGACGTAATGCCTTCTTGTACTGGTGACTCACATCATAATGAAGTTGTCGAGACTGGCAGTTATCTTTCGTTATATCGCAATTTTGTTATAAGCAAACAATATGGTACATAAATTTGGGACCAGATTTTTCACTTTGTTGTGACAAGAGTTCCGTTCTAACCATACATTGCATTAAGTAATATTGGGAGTACACTGTATGTGATGGGTATGCCATATTCAGATTATGCTTGCCCTCTGTCGAGCAAAGGACTACAAGTACTAGTAATAATACAGACATCTGCTCATTAAAAAAATAGATGTACATGACAAGTTTTATTGCAAAACAGGCCTCATATATAAAGCATCAATCAACAGTTCATGCATTTGTTTCAATCCTGCTCTTTAATTTGACAGAAAACAAAAATTAGATATAAACACTGCATTGCAGAGTAAAAAGTTTATACAAGTGTATTCATTAATTAGCTAAAGAATTTACCATATTTTCGCCAAGATAAAATTTCCCACACACGACATACATATGAAACCTGGTATAGGTGTTGAACAGCAGTTCTGCACACAAAATTTCATTACAATAATTTGGCAATGGTATTTGGACACAGAAAGAGCTAATCTGATGAGAAGAACAGGCAGATACATACTACTGTAATCATACGCCAAGATCAAGTCTTAAATTGTTTTTTATTGTTTTTTCTTGGGAAAAATATCAAAATCGGTGAATTTTTGCGTGCAAACTGAATGGAGAGCTGCTCATCACCCAGATCGCACAGTTGCCATGGGACATTTGGCTTGCCATAGTCTCCTGCTCTCTGTCGACCATCCAGAGGCCTACGATAACCAACAAAAATCAGTATCAAAGCACCATCTTGGCGAAACTCTATCGACTGAGAAATTTCCTCATGATCCCTTGTGCGGGAAGGACTTTCTAGTTCATGCTGATATCTGCAAGTACACTGTACTGTATACGCCGAACATTTCGCGAGGTTTTTATTTTCGCATACGAGTATTTCGCAAGTCAGGTGCTATTCGCGAAATTAGCGACACATGAAAATATTGACTCTGATCCTGATGTGAATGTAACATACGCATGTACACTTCTCCATTCAGTACAAGCCTCCACGATCGCGAATTTAACTACTCGCAAAATCGTTGGGAATTCCGGATTCGCAAAAATTTAGACTCACGAAATATATGGCGTATACAGTATCCCAATCTGCTCTCATTTCTGTAGTCTGCTGCCCAAGGATACTTGGCTATCAAGGACACACCAAACCATCATCTCGGCAAGAGTTTTCCATTATCTTACACACAGTAAGAGTTACTAGTTCATGCTGCTATCTGTCCTTCTTGTGATTCTTCTTGCTGTCCTTCTCTGAACCCACTTCTGTACCAGAACTACAAGTATCTCCCTCAGTCTGCTGCCCTCTGTTGACCATCAGAAGGCCAAGGATAATCAAGGACACGCCAAACCACCACCAAAGCGACAGTTTCTCTCCAAAGAGAAGCTTGCCCATGATTCCCTGTACAAGTTGACAGGCAAAGGAGTTGATTATTGAGATGAAAATTGACAATTAAAGCATTATGAAAATGTATATTTTGAAGAAGGAGAATTATATGATTGGTATGAAGACCTGATGAATATGAAGGTCAGTACATTACCTATTATGATACAAGTCGAAGGAATAACTTCCTCATTGGAACTTTACATAATGGAAAATCAAAGAAAAGTGATATCTTGCCAGTATTGCTCATAACTTGCTTTTCATGCCAAAATATCAATGGTTTGATTCATATTTCTTACTACCTTTTCTTCAGAATGCTTCATAAGTCAACTCAATGATTTTTGTACACAGTTGACTGCAATTTGCCTCCCATTGAGGGCATATTAAATGCTGAATGCACATTGGCAAAGGAATGTAAGTCTATCCCTTACAAAATGCAACCAACTTACAAAACAGCAAACAAGTATTGAAGAAAGTTCCCTCACAATCACATGACCTGCATTACGGCAATTTTGAGGTACCCTTGGCATGCCTCATAAATATTCATAAATAACATTATCGCATCCTGTTTCAGGATGGTTTTACTCTCCATCCAGTATGTCCTATCATCCTGTATCAATCCCTTTCAGCACTGCCATTTCAAAACATCACTGAATTTATGTACAGGTTCATTTTACGTTGTAGGTTGCTACTATAGTGGTGATCAGTAGTGACTGAGTAATTCATGTACAGTTACAGATTCATTTTATGTTGTAGGTTGCTGTTAGTGGTAATAAGTGGCGACTGGATTAATCAATGGGAAACACCATCTGGTGGGGGAGGCCAGATTGGAGGCAGCAGTCTAGTACTCACACTAAATATCAGATTGGACGAACTGTTGGTCATCGTGGCATGGAGGGATGACCGGCACAGCTGCAGGGACTTGGTGAAGAGGGTCCACATCAGTCCATTGAAGACGAAGACCAATGCAAACACAGCAACACGCAGCACTGTTGCTATCTGGACCACATGAGCGGGACAAAATTATTGGCTATAAGTATCATCAAGAGTGGGTTGGGTTTGACCGAGGTCAAATTAGGGAGGTGGAATTCTACCTCCCTAGGTCAATCTTGCACATGTATATGTGGAATGCATATTAGGCAAACTTTGCATAATTTGTGCATCATGTTCAAAGGAAATTCAGTTTGGGGGACTAGATCTACTCAGTTTGTGAGTTTGGATCTTGTTTCATGTGGCCACAAAGGAAGCATTTTGTGTAGATGCTTTTAGAGCAATTAAGATACCACAGGACCTAGAGTTTACATTTCCCTCAAAAGGAATAGACAATGATGATACAGTGCCTCACTTGAGGGCACAACTGTCATTTCCAGCGGATTTGAACCAGGGACCTCAAGAGTGACAAGAGTCCTGTATGGCAGATGTTTAACTTGGCATTCCAGATAATTCATATAATTTCACATCCTGATAGTACATAAATCGATAATACCTCGTATAGATTTGTGGAATTTGCTGTCGTTCCTGATGAGCATTTCAACCAATACTCTATAAAACGCATAACACACTGAACAAGGATGATGACATAGGAGGCTAACACATTCCAGCTATTGATAGCAATGAAGTGTCACTTACTCCATGCAATGCCACTTCCTTGACAAGTTCACCTGTATGAGAATTTATGCATGCTTTCTTTTGTTCTGCTTCATGAAAACCAAATCATACATTCTCATGTGAAGCTGCTATGTTATCATCCTTGTTCATTGTGATTTGTTATGGATTTTGGAAAAAAAAAAAAAGTTCCTCGTCGCATTCACTATATATATTCTGAAATGCTGTACCCTTGGTACCTCATGAACCGGTAATAGATTTGTAGATGTTCAAGTGAAAAAGGCTTGAAATCATCTGGAGGTCTCCTTTAACATTTCTAGCTGGTGTATTGAGCTTGGTGAATCCACACATCCTGTTTACTCGTAGATGTAAAGACAATAATTATGTGACCATGCATCACAAAACCAACAAGAGGTTGCATGCCCTGATTTTTTATGAGGACCTAATAAAATAGGTGAAATGGGTCTTTAAATAGCAATTCTTCTTCTACATTTATATTCTATAGTTTGGGATCATTAAACAAATGGAATATTGTGTTTTAGCAGCTTTCCTTGTCTGGCTACTTTTTCTTGGTTTTGTCGTTCAGGGTCACTTAATTTCATATATAGAGTTTAATCATGTTGACGTTAATTGACCAGCTTTAAAAAGTGAGGAACAATTAAACTTACCACATGACAGGATGGCATGTGTTCGAGTTTTAATACATCTTCATAATAACGGGAACAGAGGTCCTTCATCTCGTCTCCTGACATTGCCAACTTAGCACACAGGGATGCAGAAGCTGCACAAACTCCGGCTGAAACAGCCAGAACCAGGCCATGACCAGCAGTCATTCTTTCCCCCCAATTCCAAACATGCAAGCAGCTAGCTCCGCTTATCCTCACCGGTCAGCACGATGCCATGCAGCTCAACCACACACCGTCAGTCGAGTCAGTCAGTCCCGCGCCGGCGCCGGCGCCGTGTGCAGCCTCTCTGTACAACGACAGCTGCGGCTGCTGGTCAATCACGTCGAAGCCAGTAGCCACGGAAAAGACAGATTTACCTAATATAGTGGATTCTTTGTCAGAATATTTGTCGTGGCTTGCCAGAGAGATTTAGTGTTCTGTACCCAAATACGATGGAAAGTGAAACGATTGTCGTGAAACGTGTTACTATAGCCCTAGCCCCGGAGACCGCGCCGCCAGGCGCGGTCCTGGCGGCTTCCCCGCAGTTTCGCTTATGTTAGTTCCTAAGTATTCTGTGCGCTTGTGCAAGTGATTGTGAATTCTGTGAACATCGGTGAGCTGCATATAAGACATCATTTTGTGCATCACAAGCAATGAAATGCATCAAACAGTCGCCGATGATAGTCATTTAGGTTTCATCGACCCATGTAAGTATTCCTAGTAGTTTCTGTTGAAAAATTAAGGAAATATAGCGCCGCAAAGGCACCCGTTTGTTCAACATGAAGATCTTTTATGGGAGCACGGCGCAGCCGCCACACGCAGTGGCGGCTGTCGCAGTTACTATAGCCCGCGATTAGCCCTTACTCCAGCCGATAGACTGCAAGTAGTAAATGGTACGTAGTGTCATAGGCCGAATTGACACACGCACTCACGCACTGCACCAATCAGTGTTCACGCGACTGCCCGAGACTGACGTCGGCCTCAAACTTTTCTGCACACAAGTATGTTTTGCTCGATAACACCGAAACCTCGTAAGTGAGATTTTTATTCTTGTCGCGTACACCCTGGCACAATGTACTTCTTTCAAGTATAAAAATTTGTTTTTGTTTTGCGTTCATTGAAGAGCGTCTGATTTGAAATTTGAATGAAACATCTATCTTTCTTTTGCCTTTTATTGCGTTTCTGGTTTGGGCAGGTCGAGATGACTCCAATTAGGGTCTGTAGTATACATGGCCGGCGCAACCGTGGGGGCCGTGGGGGCTCGGGCCCCCACACTTTTTGTGCATCATACAAAGGAATACGTCATCACTTTTGGCCCCCACACTTTTTTTAACCCGGAAGTATGTAAGTGGCACTAAAGTAGAAATAGACAGAGATCTTGAAGTACGGCGGTGGTAAGGTTACGTTTTTTTTTTTTTTTTTTTTTCTTGTCAGCTGAAGAAACCCGGAAGTGGACGGGGAGAGATGACCTGAGGACCTTTTGTTGTTGTTGTTGTTGTTGTTGTTGTTTTGTTTTTTTTTTTGCTTGTTAGCTCATGAAACCCGGAAGTGGGCCCCCACACTTTTGAAAACGCTGCGCCGGCCCTGATATTAATAATATTAATAATGATAATAATAATAATAATAATAATAATAATGATAATAATAATAATAATAATAATAATAATAATAATGATAATAATAATAATAATGATAATAATAATAATAATAATAATAATAATGATAATAATAATAATAATAATAATAATAATAATAATAGTGGCTACTTGTTTAGCGCACAGGTCTACTTTTCAGTGCTCATGGCTCTTCAAAAATGAAAAGATATGTATACAGTGCATATATAGATGTTCAAACATGTCAGCAAAGAAGAAAATGGCAAACAAAAAACAAATATATACCAAAAAAAGAATACAAGATATACTAATTAAAAATACAATATTGTTCATGACATACAGCAATTACAGTCCTCAGTGCGAGAGGAACAGATAAGTTTTAAGTTTGGATTTGAATGACCCTGCCCGTAGATGAACTGAATAGTAACTGATTCCACAATTTTGGTCCCATAACGGAGAAAGCACGATCACCCCATCCATGTTTTACTCTGGGTATTTCGAGTAACAATGTATATCTGATGATGAACGTAACCTTCGCGTCGACTGTATTTTTGAACAGAATTACTTATGTTATACGGGCCAGGGGAAAAGAATAAACTGAATGATGTGCTAATAAACAGAATCTTGAAAATAATCCTTTTTTCTACAGGTAACCAATGTAAGGAACGGAGAACTGGTGATATGGAATCAAACTTATCGGGCAGCAGAATTTTGCAACCCTTGAAGTTTTGTGACATCTTTTTTTCGGAAGATTACACAACAATGAATTCAAAAATCCAACCGAGAAAAAATCAAAGCAGGAATAAGTATCTCAGCTGCAGATTTATAGACAAATATTTCCTTATGAAACTTAAATTACGCAGCTGATATCGAACATTCCGCTGAATTTGAGTTACATGACTTTGAAATGACATTTCCTGATCAAATGATTATGACACTTAAATTACGGGTTGTAAGTTTTCGACGGAGTAATGCAAGTGCTACAGATGTTGACATGACAAGTCATGATTGATAATCAACTTTTCTTAACATATGCTTTGAGCCCCATAACAAAAACTCAGATTTATCATCATTCATAGTTTAAGGCCATTGGATGTAAGGCAGATTTTCAGGTCTTGCAAACATGCTTCGAGTTTTGCAATGGCGGATGACAATGAAGACACAGTGGGTTTAAAGTTGAGACAAATAAAGTTGTATCATCCGCATAACAATGATAACCGATACAATGCTTGCGAAATACTAATTTATAATTGGTTGCATATACAGAGAAAAAAAGCAGCGGGCCAACAACAGAACCCTGAGGTACACCAATCTTTGTCATAGTTAGGATCTCTTTGTTTCATCTTGTTTTATAGATATAATTTATCTCAGCCATTTCAAAAACGATTTTCATCAAATAAACTTTTGATTCCCCTTAGAATTGCATGCTCTTTGACATCTCAAGAGTGGTTTCTGAATATCTTGCAAAACGTTAAAAGTTAAATCCTCACCTCGACCAGAACTGTACACATCCAGTTAATTAGAAGTGATGCTGATGCCGATGATGCCGATGATGCTGATAATACTTACTTACTTGCTGCCCTTTATGCCATGAGCACGTCGGGCAGCAACAAAAGTCCGTCATTTCTGTCCATGGCCATCAGGCTCTGTCGTGTCCCCCAGGTGTGGTTCAGGTCCCTCATTTTCTCTCTCCACGTTCTTCTCCATTTGTTTTTGGGTCTCCCCCTCTTCCTCCGCCCTTCCGGAGTCCAGTTGAGTGCTGTCTTGGTAATGTCTGTCCTCGTTCTTTCCTGAGCACATGACCAATCCATCTCCAGCGCCTTCTTTGGATGATTGTGTCCATGCATTCCAACTGGCATTCAGTGTCATAAAGCTCTTCATTGATTTTGTACTTGGCCAAAGTAATATGCGATAAATTTTCCTCAGTGATTAAATGTTGTGAAAAACTGACAGTTTTTGAATGTCGCTCTTCGTCATCCTCCAGCATTGTGACCCATACAGGAGAGTTGAGAGAACACAACTTTGATCAAATTGTTAACTTGGTTTTGTGGTGCTGAACTGTTGAGATTTCCACTTACGGGATTCAAAGAGAATGCAGTCCTTGCTTTCATGCGGCTTTTGATGTCTACTCCTGCACCTCCATCATGATTGTGTTACCGTACTTCCAAGATAAGTGATTTCATTTGTTATTGGAAGACCTTCTCCATTAGCCTGTATGAGGGTTTTAAACATTGAGTGTCATTACTTCTGTTTTCCTGTGATTGATCTTAAAGCCAATTTTGTGTGCAAAGACAGCAGTAAGGTGGGATGTAGTTCTCCACCTGCATGTGCTGGTGAGTATGAGACACATAGAGCCAGCTCAGATCGTCTGCAAAGTCTAGGTCCTCAAGTGTCGAAAGGAGTGTCCACCTAATGCCTCCGTTTTCTGATCTGCAGTACTAGCTGCCTCATTATCCAATCAATGGCCAATCAATGCTGATGATAGCAACAATGATAAATAGTTGCAAACTTGCAATGATCAAAATAAATAGATAAGGCAAAATTATCACGAGCCCATGCAGGTGCAGAGCAAAGAGTATAGAATCTACGCTTTGGTACGCACAATTATCTGTTATATGCTGAAATGGTGCATGGTGAGGAAGAGGAGCTTGTCATTTTCGCAGAGAAAATGACCGGCTGATTGCGTGCAAAATACACAATATATAATCTTATACCCTTTTCATAAACTCATCCTCCAATTATCCGCCTAAGAATTATGCGGACTATCATAATGCGTTCACAAACTCTGAAAATTATCCGCACTTCTTTTTACGAGCGCCCGTCCTGAAAAAGGCGGATAATCGTCATGGTAACTGCACACGTCCCTCCTGTTACCGCACCCCGGCAATTATCCGCAAAACTTTGGATTTGCGTTCACAAACTCCAAATCTGGGGGGCGTTTCATCAACGAGTTCGTCGGAGGTTTTCACCGACAAATTTGCTATCAGCAGCCAATCAGACGCTATAGATTTCAGTAGCTTTTAACAGTTGTCAGTGTAAATCACTGACAAAAAGTTTCATGACACGGTCCCTGGTCCCGATGCTGTTATTATGCGGATAATATAGAAGCGTCGAAAAAAAACAACGGATAATTCTTGCCCCGCTCCGATTTTACGACCAAATTATGCGGATATTGTCCGCATAATTGAGTTTATGAAAGGGGTATTACTCATCTTTCAGCACAGGACTATAGCATCAAACAGGTACATGTATTACGTGATCAGTTGACAAAAGTCACGCAACCACATTCCTATATCAGTTGCCATACTCGAGAACTGAAGCGTCATTCGTTCTTTCCAAGAACTGTATACAAGGATCGAGCTGGAATTCCCTGTCGTCAGAAATTGTTTCAGCGCCATCTAGGATCAGGGCGGTGGGAAGAGACGTCTGTTAAGGTCTTAAAGTGTAACCCGGTCTTAAAGTGTAACTCGGTGCCTAGGCTTCTGAAAATGTGTCTCACATATAGAGCGCCACCTGTGGTTTTGGATAAGTTTATAGGCCAGTTCTTTCTGTCGTCTGCTCACACACCATCCGTGGTTTTGAGTACGTTATCAGCCAGTTCTTTCCGTCTTCCACTCGCTTGCTATAAGAATTGCACTTTGAAAGTTTCGAAAATGAATTGCAGAGTATCGTTATTGTGGTGTTTATTCCTGTTTACATCGCTATTTGAGTGTCAGTGTCAACCACGTCCAGGCAGAAAATCAGATGATGATGGCGAAGAAAGGCTCGGCGAATGGCAAGAAGATGGACAGTCATTTGCGTGTCGAGGCAGTGGTGATGCTGGCATTCCAGCTGCAGTATTTCAAATCCAACCTACTCGGCGTTAGCATTCCAGACTCATTTTTTGTACTTGTTGTAGTAGTGTGTGATGATATAAAAAGCAATGGATTGTACATAGGACTATAATCATATCGATGATTGTTCAACTTGAGTTGTTTTCAGTTGCCAAATAACTTCTGTGACTTGGAAGTCATTCTGACTGGGACTGTAACAAGTCTCCCAATCTTGCCATTTCTGATGTATACATGCATGTATAATATGTTAATTACATTCAAGCTATTCCACTGCCAGTTGACCTATTCAGCATTCTGGTATTCCAAGCTGTAGTATTGTATTTGTTGTAGTAGTGTGTGACGGTATCTAAATAAACTAATAATCTGTACATATTCTATGATCGTCAAAATTTACAATGTAAGTTGCATTCAGTTGCCAAAGTATCCTCCATGAAAAGTTTTCTATTTAAACATTTGTTAAAATCTACTTTGGAGAGTCATTGTACCTGGGAGTGTGACAAGGTTTCAATCTTGCCATTTCTATAGTCATTTATTTCACGATTTCACGGGTATTTCAGCTTTTTATCAGCAAGTATTTGTTTATTCATATAATTCCTTTTTTATTTGATGCATTAGTGTGCAAAAATATTGTATGTAACTGTTCACTGTTACCATTAGACACAAGCAAATTCGGAATTTGTAATAGGCTGTTTTTTTTTTTTTTTTTTTTTTGCTCTTTTTGTTCTCAGTGTCTTAATAAATAATCGCGAAAGATATTTTCTCAGCTTTTGAGTAATCATAATGGAATCTTACACATTAGAGCCTTTGAGGGCAGATTTAGAAACATATAATATGCATTGCATTGTCGAAAAGGGCATTATCAGTGATGGCATATGACGCAATACTGTCGATGTGTAATTCAAAAGAATAGTGTGGTAATCCTCCCCTCCCAAACAATGCTCAGGAGGGGACTGAAATGGGCTCCATAACATACGTGTGTGCAATGTTTCCCTTGAACTATCAAAGTAGATTATTGCACACTGTAAAACGTACATATTGTCACTCTGAGGTGACCAACCTTATTTATGCATGATGCACGTCATGTCAAGATACATTTTAATATTGTATTGCTCGGAAAGGATTTGGTATACTGTGCAGTGTGTATAAGCGACTGTCAGCAGAATCACGTTATATTTTCAAAGCTTACCAACTCATTTATATCAGAACTTTTATATTTGCACAATTTGGTTTGGTAGCTAATCTATGTATAACTTGATATAATTATGTGAGTGCCTCGTGTCAGTGTGTTGTTAACGCGTGATGTGCGAGTGTCTTGTATGACTTTAAGCAGCAATTATTATGATACTTGTAGATGTTAAAACCTCTACAATATATACACTATAGTGTTTGATATACCAAGCAACTTTTCCTTATCAAAGTGACTTGTAAAATGTTTGTACACTTAATAATCACAATAGGGATGATCATATCTGTATGCAGGATATTTTGTGGGGTGTTTTCGAGAACAATCATGTGCAATAAACCGCACATTGCGTGGAGCAGACCAATATGTAGGCCTACACGTAAGGTCCTATGTGAGCAGTTCTTTTCATATCATTTATTGTTGTTTCTGTGTGGTACATGTATAATGTATCAACAAACACCTTCGAAAACATACTTATTTGTTCACCATTAATCATGGCTAATTTTGCAAATGAGAAATAAGGAAATCATCAAGAAAGAAAACAGAGATAAAATAAAAAGAAAAGTGAAAGCATGGGGAATGAAGTTTGCATTTTAAGATAAAATTGTGGATTTTACCATACAAGCAGTATAGATACCTCACCGATCAGAAAAAAAAAGAGAAAGACAATAAAAATGATGAAATCACTTTCCTTCGCTGCATCAGTGGCCACCATCTGGGGTTTCAAAGTGAAAAACCACAGAGGACCTTCCTCATCTTGGGGTGTAAAACAGTCAGGAATGTGCTATAGGCAAAAATTGAGCAAATAAAAGTCCACAAAAAAAGAGTTACAAGCCAGCAAAACCGTTACATTGTTTATGTAACAATACAGTGTTAGGTGTTGAATTACTCTGGGGATGCTACCTGCCATGTAAAGTAAAAATCTTTTCAAGAAGATGTCAACAATATGAACATTACGCCACCCTCCTCCTCCCCCGCCCCCATCCGACATAGCAAATAAAAGAAATCATTCATACATTCACCTTCTAATATAGCATTGCATCAGCTCTGTTACTTCTGGTTCTGGAGAAGATTTGGGTGTATTTTGTTCAAACAGTCCCGTATGTTGAGGTCTTTGGATTTGGTGCCCCTTCAAACAAAGTGGGATTCCTTTACCCAGGGATGCTATCTCCCAAATTTAAGTTTAGTTGAGATGTATATGTCATAATTATATTTTTCAAGAAGATGCTGGAAATGTGAAAATTCCAACTCCCCTTACCATGGACAAGCCTGGATACCGCCATAATCTAACATGAAGCTTCTAACTTAACTATACTATTTGCCTAGCTCTATCATTTGGTTCTTATTATTGAAGAAGGTATACAAAAAAAAATCATAGTTTCTTATGTAATTATTTGCACATTAATTTTGGTAATGCAATATAGTTTGATAATAGAATTATTGTGCACATTCATTCTTTTTTTTTCTTTTAAATCATGTACATAGTAATCTCATATTTTCTGAGATTTCGCTGAACGCTGAAAATGATTATGATTCATAATTTATAGCAAAATATGTTGAAGAAATATTAATAAATCTTACAAAATAAGAAATACATTATGAAAAAATCGTAGTTGTTCTATTTATCGTTGATTTTGCTCTTTTTTCTTCATTTTGTTCTTTTTCTTTTAATGTATCAAACCTATAGCTCATGTCTGCATCCCCCTTCCTATTATATTCTGAAGTACAGGCATCTTGTCCTAATATTGTCCGTGCTCGTATGTCTCGAGATGTGATGTGCTGCGTTGTATAGTAACTATTTTCATTCCTTAGTTCTTTGTGAAAAAAGAAGAAGTTTGTTTCCTTTCTTTTCCTCTCTCCAGTTGCCCTCTATATAATCTATTTCTTTAGAAAGGTTATACTCTGAGGAGTACATGTCAAGCTATTGCTTTCTAGTGAAACCCTACGTTCTTCAGTACGTGTTATTAATCTGTTTAAATAGTTTGACATGAATTTTGTTATTTCGTTGGTGACAAGGTAAGGTAGCACTGGCGTAGCCAGGGGGGGGCGATGGGGGCGGTCGCCCCCCCCCCCCCTAAGATTTGGACCGGGGATTTGGGAGGCGGAAAAAAAAATGCGTGTATACTGTATGCATGCACATGAAGCGGGTCTCCTTTGCAACCTTTCATCAAATAAGATATTTTTTTGAATATTTCACTCAAAGTGTGCACCAGATCGTTGAATTTCAATTCAAAATATGCAAAATCTCTCGTGCTTGGGAGGGGGTATCCCCCTCCCAAACCCTCCCCCTCTGTGCCTCTTTCCCTAGCTTAGTACACTTTTTAGATTTACACAAAAATTATGAATAATTCTGAGTGCACAAGACTTATCACATACCTTCCAAAAACTCAAGGTTCCCTCATGTATAAGGGGAATTTCCCCTTTTAATCGACCCTTTCCTCCCTCAGTCCCCTCCCCCCATCAGTTTTTTTTTTTTTTTTGATTTCCCAAATGTTGATTCCATCAAATATGCGTATACGAGATATCTCAATTTCAACCTTAAAAAGGCAAAAGCTCCATCGGAAGGGAAAGGTGGAGATAACACTCGGCCACGCCTTCTCCCTGCTCACCCGCCCCTCCCCCCCCCCTTCCGCCATGCATATAAGTAGACTGTGGCTATACCCAGATCGCTTTATTTCAATTCTAAAAACGCAAAAGCTCCGCGAGCGGGAGGCGGAATTCCCCTTCCCCTAAGCTCTACCTCACTAGACTTTATACACTGACACACAGATGGTGCACATTCGGAATAAGAGCTAAATTCCGTGATTTTAACACTTCGATGAAAAAGTATTGCACCAAAAATTTGCACCAGATCGCTGAATTTCAGGTCTGAAAACGCAAAATCCCCTTCGTGTGGGAGGGGATATGCCCCTATCTACAACCTCGTGTGCATGCTTTTTCTGTTTGATTGCTGAACAGACAGCGTTCATGATATTCAGTGTAAGAATTAATACAAGAAGGGTATTTAGATATAGGCAAATTGTTCAATAATAATCTACACTAAAATATACTGCAACCTCAAACAAGTGGGACTGCTTCAACTCGTTAAAACACGCAAAAACATGCATCAAATTGCACCATTTTGCAACATCAATATGCAAAAAGTTCTCACCGTGGGAGGGGGGACACCCCCCTCCCACACCCTCCCCCTCCCCCTTCGCTCGCTCCGCTCGCTCGGGTTCAGTCGCTTTCATGATATTCAGTGAAAAGAATTCATACAAGAAGATTATTAAAAAATGATACCATTTTATATGCAAATTGTTCAATAATAATCTACATCAAAATATACTGCTACCTTACACTAATGTTACTGTTTCACGTCGATAAAACGCGCAAAAACATGCATCAAATTGCACCATTTGCAACATCAAAATGCAAAAAGTTCTCACCGTGGGAGGGGGGACACCCCCTCCCACACCCTCCCCTCTCCCTTCGCTCGCTGCGCTTGCTCGGGTTCAGTCGCGTTCATGATATTCAGTGAAAAGAATTAATACAAGAAGTGTATTTAAATCATACCATATTATAGGCAAATTGTTCAATGACAATCTACATCAAAATATACTGCTGCCTTACACTAAAGTTACTGTTTCACGTCGATAAAACGCGCAAAAACATGCATCAAATTGCACCATTGCAACATCAAAATGCAAAAAGTTCTCACCGTGGGAGGGGGGACACCCCCTCCCACACCCTCCCCCTCCCCCTTCGCTCGCTCCGCTCGCTCGGGTTCAGTCGCGTTCATGATATTCAGTGAAAAGAATTAATACAAGAAGATTATTCAAATTGATACCATCTTATATGCAAATTTTTCAATAATAATCTACATCAAAATATACTGCAACCTTAAACAAGTGGGACTGTTTCAACTCGTTAAAACACGCAAAAACATTCATCAAGTTGCACCATTTGCAACATCAAAATGCAAAAAGTTCTCACCGTGGGAGGGGGTACACCCCCTCCCACACCCTCCCCCTCCTCCTTCGCTCGCTCCTCTCGCTCGGGTTCAGTCGCGTTCATGATATTCAGTGAAAAGAATTAATACAAGAAGATTATTTTAATGATACCATTTTATAGGCAAATTGTTCAATAATAATCTACATCAAAATATACTGCTACCTTACACTAATGTTACTGTTTCACGTCGATAAAACGCGCAAAAACATGCATCAAATTGCACCATTTGCAACATCAAAATGCAAAAAGTTCTCACCGTGGGAGGGGGGACACCCCCTCCCACACCCTCCCCTCCCCCTCGCTCGCTCCGCTTACTCGGGTTCAGTCGCGTTCATGATATTCAGTGAAAAGAATTAATACAGAAGTGTATTTAAATTATACCATTTTATAGGCAAATTGTTCAATAATAATCTACATCAAAATAAACTGCTACCTTAAACAAGTGGGACTGTTTCACGTCGATAAAACGCGCAAAAGAATGCATCAAATTGCACCATTTACAACATCAAAATGCAAAAAGTTCTTACCGTGGGAGGGGGGACACCCCCCTCCCACACCCTCCCCCCCCCCCCCCCCCCCTCTCGCTCGCTCCGCTCGCTCGGGCTCGGTCGCTTCGCTCCCTCGCAGACTAACCGCCCCCCCTAAGATGAAATCCTGGCTACGCCGTTGTAAGGTAGTTTGTATTCTTTAAAGATTTCATTTATATCATGTTGAAGAACAAGTGAATTCAATTGAATTGAATTGAAATGAACGTGCTTGATGATGACAAATGTATTATTTATCATGATATACCGCTAATTTGCAGGCACACACCCTTGTTGGTCGTAAATGAGTCTGCACCACAGGACCACTGGCACTGAGCCTCTCTCCCATGGGAGATTGGCACAACGAAATGTGTGCTCGACCGCTGCATACGCATCGCTCTGACACATTTTCAGAAGCCTAGGCATCGAGTTACACTTTAAGACCGGGTTACACTTTAAGACCGTAACAGACGTCTCTTTCCACCTTCCTGGTAGGATCATTCCGTAACCGACTAACGGTTGATCACAGTGTATGGCTAGTTATTTTCCTCGAATTTGTTATGTACTTGTAAATACATGTATCTGTAAATAAACTGTATAAATGTCTGCAAGAATCTTCAGCCTCTTGAAGGAGGCAGACTTATAGGTGATGGCTAGCTAGCTGATCTGTGGGAATCAGTGGGAATTATGCTGGGGGATGATTGTTCCAATCCTTGTGGGAGAAGGGCCTACATCATACATGTATATCTATATATATATATATATATATATATATATTCAGTTACTAGCCATCCCCTTTAATCAGAAGAAGAAGAAGGAGAAGAAGAAGGAAAAGAAAAAGAAGAAGAAAAAGATAGAAGAAGAAACTGATTCTCTTCATCTTTGCTGTGGGACCTCCTCATCATTCAGAACCCTAATGACGTCATCATTTCCCCAACACGCGCGACGCATGTCTGTTGTTCAGCACCTCTTTGGGTGTTCAGCTAGGATCCTAGCTAGGATGATCGTACACGTACACCGCGTGCGTGGGGATCTTCCATACAGATCTCTTCAGAGCATGATGACATGCGATATACTAGTAAAGCACATACATAAAATACGTACCCGTACGCGCACACAATCACACGAGGCCGCCGCCAAGGAGAACGGGAAAGAGAAGACCGACCTTTCTTCGCATATTTCGACGAAATTTTCCTGTTCTTGCGCTTTTTTTCCGACCAGTGAGTTTATGAACTGTATGGTAATTGATTTGTGTTTTTGCGGTATAGAATATTGACGTGGCTGGCACTATATTCTCGGAACAGTATCATGAAAGTTTTCGGTATTGTTGGTCGTTTCACACGGTAATAAATTACACAGCAGCATACGCAGCAAGCATGCAGCAGCAGCAGCATGCAAGCGCCACAATGCAACACACACAGCGTGCTGTTTTGTCGTGGCCATTTTTTTGCACACTGACCCATTTCTGTTCATGACGATTGGGTTGCACAAGGCCGCGCCGGTGGCTGAGATGAGCTGAGCTGAAGAGAAAATACCACATGCTGACTTCCTCATGATCATGTTCAAGCAAAGAGAACTTAGGCTATAATATGTCTTGTAATTTGAAAGTGTATGTTGACTTTATAGCTGACAGTGTGATTATGATTGGTTGTATTTAATAAAGATGATATAAAGTTTTGGTACCTCAAAAGTTTCCCCCGAGTTTCCTTCCAGCTTTTTTTACTTCCTACTCTTAAGTCTTACAATAGTTTGAGTTTCAGGTTAAAGTACCTTTCATATAACTAACACTGTGAGACTTACTCGGCACAAAGTGCTCTCATGTCTTAGTAATCATACAATAATGGTTTCGTACCAGAGCAGAGCGGGCTCTGAAAAATTCGAATGAGCCGTTAGTTTGACTCGATGCGGTACTGCGATAATTATTATACACGTATTGTACAAAACCATTATTGAATGATTACTAAGACATGAGAGCACTTTGGGGCGAGTAAGTCTCACAGTGTTAGTGTTATTTAATACCTGTTGGTTGTATGAAAGATACTTTCACCTGAAACACAAACTAAGACAAGGAAACTCAGAGAAATTTTTGAGGTACCAAAACTTAATATTATCTTTAAGTTATAAATACATGTGTACCATACATGGTAGTGATGAAATTGGTGGGTAAAAATATATGTGGTGTGGAGAAAATACTGATCGGTAGGCCCTACTGTAGAAGTGGAAATTTCTGTGGTTTTGATTTTTTTTTTTTTTTTTTTTTTTGCATTTTGCGCAACCAGAAGCTAGCGTGAAAATAATGTGAAAGCATGCGAAATATTTTTGCATGCCATATCATGTTCCAGCTGTTGATGTCTTGATTCTGGGGGATTAAAAACATGCGGAACTGTACTCTTCTTAGTCGGCCAAGTGCAGAAAAATTAGTTGCGAGAAAATATCCACTTTTACAGTAGATCTACTACAAGTCTAGCGCACATACACATAGATAGTGACAGTGTAGAAACTAGAATCCACTTGTTGGATGATCAAGATTCGAGAGGCTTGTAAAAGACAGAATTATTGAATGATGGTCTAAATTAGTAAATATGTAAATGTTGCCCAGAGACAGTGTACATATACATGTGTTATTAAATTACCAATTCTAAATTTAATCATTTTATGCCATTCTGAATTATTGTTGTTCAAAGGTGACATTTAACAGTTTTTAAAGCTGAAAAAGCATTTGTCCCTCATGTGGGAGGGTTATGACTATATTTTATCTTGCTGTATATACTTGTTACAAGTAGAGGAAACAATTGGTCTTTCTGCCATCAATTTCAGATACTCGTATCATGGCCTACGGGGGTTAGGATTGTCGGACTCGTGTATGGCCAAAAATTTATTTTGCTACACGCTTCGCCTTACATGTCACCATTGAATGGGGGACTGAAATGACACCACAGTCCACATAAAGTACCTACAACTGAAAATTATATTAATTTAGTTGTAAACATCACAAATAATTTCAGTGATTGATTGTTTGAGATATATGATGAAAAGTACCTAAAATTCATTCTGTGTTTTGTACAAATAGAAGTACACAGTATATGCAACTTGCAAAGTGGAGAAGGCTGAAGTGATACTAATCTTTGCCATAAAAATATGAAATAGATTTACATCAGAATGAATGAGGGTGCTTACATACTACAATGTATTTGGGCATTGGGGGAACTCTAACAACATGTACATTGTCTTCATGTGCAAATTGTCTTGTATTCACTAAATAATTGGTATCTCATTACATTAATTTGATTTGATATGAATCTGTTGACAATTCCACAATAAACTAACATACATGCAATTAATGTGTCTGCTTTCATTTGTAGTTGTCGAAGTTGTCATGAAATCTAATCTTTTTCTTTTTTGTTTTTTATGCATTTTTCAGAGTGGTGGTTTTTTGAATTTTCAAAGACCTAGAATTTTGAAAGGCTGCTACCATTTTTCTTGTGGTAAGTACTTTTTGATTTTTTCCCCTCCAAGATTGTTGTACATGGGATTTGTTTTTATCAAAATGACATCTTATAGCTACTTGTTCATATACTAGGACACTGTATGGTGTGCTGGTTAAATGTTGAATGTTGATTAAATGCTGGCTCCCTTCATTTTTACTTTTGATTAGGGGAGCTGTTTTTTAGTACTTTATATTTTCGATTTTTTTTCAAATGGCAAATGTGTTAGATATCCCTTGTTAAAAGTTTTGTAACTACATGTATTGTGTGCCAAGGTTTCAAGTTATAATGTACATACATTGTATGTCATATAAAGACAGACCACACAAGTTATGTTGGTACATTGTAGCCAGTATCAAGGAGGCAAGTGGGTACTTAAGACAATTACCCGGTATTCCAAATGAACTACTCGGTGATATAAGATGCATGCCTCAAGTTCATGGAAAGGGAAAAGAAGATGGAAGCTGGTGCCCGAACTGTGATTCCCCCCCCCCCCCCCATTATGATAAACAAACTATTTGAACAGTTTTGATAATACATACATACATGGACTTAGCTGAATCTACCTCATTTTGGCATGACATCTGTACTGATATATTTTTTTGTAACTATTACAAAAGTATTTTTGTTGTATCTGTTTGAACTAAATCAAATTTAGGGGATTCTCCTATCTTATATTTAGAAGAGGTTGATAGGCTAAAGTATTCTATAATGAAATTTGGCATCTTTAGAAGATAGGTCTCTCTTTTTAGTAGAAATCATGGAATTGCTGAAAGCTAGTTATCAATGGCATTATTCAAATTAACGGATTTGCTTCTACAAAGCATTTTTTGATGTAACTTGTTTGGTGGCTGAACTTGTGTAGTTGCTCAAATCACTTGTATGTGTGTGGTGTATCTGTGTGTGCCTGTGCACATGTAGTTTGTTTTGCAGTGTACATGCAGGGGTGGATCCAGGAATTCAGTAAAGGGGAGGCGCCTTTACAAAATCAAAGGGGGGGGCGCACACCCCCTTTTTTGTTGTTTTTATTTCTTTTGTTGGAACAAAAATAAAGAGGCGGCGTGCGTCCTTCCTCTGGTTTCACCACTGTACATGTATAGGGCCTATGTAGGCCTACCTGCTTTAAATAGCAGGCTAAACCCAAGACAGTAAGGAGAAAGGGGGGGGGGGCAAATCTGTCCATATGATGGGGCAATTTCAACTTCTGATTAATGTGCATTTTAAAGAAGAGAGTCCAAAATACACTTCCCAATGTATTTTGGTAAATATTGGATGGAACACCTGCTGGTAACATGGAATGGTATGGTGTGTAATCTGTGCTGGTTACGAGATTAGCTTGTTTTATGCGCTGACCCTTTGTCCTACTCTGTCTTTTGTCATACAGTGCACTCTTGTTACAACGAACATGGTCATAACGAAATTTCGTTATAATGAAGTAAACCTTCTGGTCCCAAAATTATCACCATTAAAGTCTATGGTATAAAATTGGCTTATAACGAACACGGTTATTGCGAAATTTCCGTTTAACGAAGTCTTTTCCTAGCGCCACAGACAAGGACAAACAAAAGAAATGTGCTCCGTTATAACAAAATGCGAATTGCTTTGGAAAATACGTAGCAGAACAGGCATATAATAGCGTCTCTGCATGGGTGAACGCTTCACACCACTGTGTGTTCGCTCCTTGTGTCACGCACAGTTTCTGAGGGGAACTTGCGTTTATCATTGTAATACAGTTATCCCATCACATTTCACATAGCTTTCCAGTGTATGATGAGTATTCAGCAAGCAGAATATGACATATATACATGGTTTCCTTGTTTTCGTTATAAATTGTATTTGTTTGGTTATAACGAAATTTCGTTATAACGAAAGAAAACTGCCGGTCCCAAGCATTTCGTTAAAACGGGAGTGCACTGTACCATAGGATTGCAATAGAAATGAAGAAAAAAACTTCTCTAGTAAGTAAGCAAATGCAAGTATGTGCGAGTCTGTTTGTGTATGTGTTATGGAACAATACATGTGCACAATATGTATGCCGATGTCTGTATGTTTGCAAAATACAACATTTGTGCTGTGCATTGTCAGCGATGATTTTATTATTTTTTACTGTGTGTGCTTGTCACATTTTTTTTTTTCACATTTGTGGCAAGAGGAAGAGGAGATGCAGAGGAGGGAGCATTTTTAATTTTTTTTTTTTGCCCCAATCTTTTTTTTTTTTCCTGAACATAGCTTTTTGACCCCCAAACTTCCAAACAAACTCCGCCAAGATGAGCAGACATCACTATCAGGGCTCTGTAGGAAACTATGTCGGTCTCGGTTACGCGCCGTCCAACTTTGCTATCAGTAACAACACCAACAACAGTGATCCGGCGTCAAGGGCATCGCGGTTGTTTGTGGGGAATCTGAACCCACGGGAGGTGACGGAGCGCATGCAATTGTACAACTTGTTCTGCAAGTATGGACACATCTCGGCCATTTCACTACACAAGGGATACGGCTTTGTACAGTTTACCAATGAGATGGATGCTAGGGCAGCTGTTGCTGGAGAGGATGGCAACCTAGTTGGAACGCAGAAACTTGGTAACATCCAAATCCTTACATTTTTTTTTTCCTTTCTTTTTTTTTGGGGGGGGGGATTGTTGTAATAGATGGAGAAGTCTGCGTCAATTCCTGGAATAGGCTAGGTCAGATAAAAGATATCACATGGTACTTACTTTGTATTTTCCCCCATATCTCAGCCCCCCCCCCCCCCCCCCCCCCCGAAGAAAAAACCAAAAAACAACAAAACATGTAATAATGATAATGAGTGGAAATACTGGGAATGTCAAATGTATTACCAAAAACTGTAAACCTCTTGATAAAAAAAAAAACATTGCTTTCTGGCATTATGGCATTAAATCAATATATAGGTTTACAACTTCTGGGTAGTTTAGATTGGGCATGGATGAAGGGGACCCGAGGTAAAGAATGAAAAACATACATCGACTAGGCTGACGTGCCAGATAATACCCAGTCTCCACTGATGAGTATAATTACATGTATTTACAAACTAGGTTTCAAGAAAAATTAAAATTGTCCTCTTGTGACATGTTGAATTTATTTGTCCATAGTTTACCTTGGAAGGGGTCCCTACCATGTGTCCGTGATTTCTTTGTTTTTATATTTGTATGTTTTTGTTTGCAGTCTCGGCATAAATTGAACTATGTTTTGCATGTGATGACATGGATTTGCTCTACTTCTTACTTTTTTTCTCTTTTTTTTTTTTTCTTCAGATTTGTGTATTTCAACAGAACGGAACAAGACTGGCTTCAAGAGGGGGTCATAGTAAGTATTGTTACACTGATATAGAACCCATCACATACAGACACACACAGAAAAAATTTGCTGAACATTGATTTTGATCAGGTATGCAGGCTGAGGGGCAGTCATGCATGCAAGAGATTACACATACTGAAAGGACTCAGTTTCTAATGGCCAAACATCCTTCTAATTTACTTATTGGGTCTAGATAGAGGTACCAACAGCATCAAATTTGAATGATTTTTAGCTCACCTTAAGTGAGCTATTGCGATCGCTCTTCGTTCATGATGGATTTTCACCAAACTTGGCAGTTAGCATCTGTAGGATGTTGTGATCTCAATTTTTTTTTTTTAATGGGCACCATGCCCCACCCAGCCCCCCCCCCCCCCCCCCCCCCCAAATAGAAAAGAATTAAGGTATCTTTGAAAACCTTCTTCTCTGGAATCAGAAGTGATAGAGCTAAGTTATGACTGAGTTAGTACATTGATGACTGTATTACCCTTGCAGGCAGGGGGAGGGGTGGGGATGTCCACATTTGGGCCTAAATTGTACATTTTCACTTTCTTGAAAACCTCATGATGGATGTTCACCAAACTTGGCAGGTAGCATTCCTATGGTGTGAGGATCTCAATTTGTTAAAATGGGTACCATGCTCCAGAGCCTCGATTCAGAAGTATATTGATATAACAACAAGACCAAATTGGTTAAAAATTCATTTATTATGACTGAGCTACTCATTTGGAAATGCTATCATAGCTTGATAAGCATATCTATGCCCTACAAACAAAATGACACCAAAAAGGTTTGCCACCTCAGGTGGTACCAATATCTGGCCTGGCCCATGAACTAATAGTCTCGTGCCCCTCATTTACTTTCTGAATTTAATTCAGCTAACTGCATCACAATATGATGACTCATTTTTAGTATCAAGTGTATGGTCATTCATGCTTGTTTGTGTGATTTTTCTCTTATCGTATTCTCAATCTCTACCGATCTCGGCAAATTACAAGAGGTATGTGGAAATTAAAAGGGCTGAAAAAGTATGGCTCTTCCATAAAATCGATGTACATCGATTGATAGGTACTTGATTGACGTACTTTGCATTTCTTTTGAAATAGCGACACTGACTTCGATGGAGGGTATGGTGCGAGTGCCCAGGCCAAGAAGAGGAGGTTCCAAGATAACACTTTGATGGACAAGAAGAGTGGTGATGGTAAGTATGCACAAAACATGTACATGCAATTGAGGTTTTCTCTAGCTCTTTTATTTCCTACCCATGCATTTCTATGACATGCCACATGCATTGTGCTCCTTTCCCTGTGGTTACATTACTAGAGTCACATTCATTGCTTTATGGATGGTCAAGTACAACAAATTAATTTAATCCAAACCCTGTGAATCCTGTTATCTCTCATAAGATCCTTCTGGTTAAAACACGTACGTTGTAGTAGTTTAGTTTAGTTCCCCAAGTTCAGTTAAAAAGATATAAATAGACAATCAAATCAAACATATAGACAGTACATATACAAACCAAAAATTATTTTGGGTAAGTACATAATCATAGTTAAAAAGTGTGTTTTGAAGATTGACATAACAATTAAGATAAATGGTGGAGGAAATCAGCAGTAGGCCATTGGCCTTTCGAGGCTGATCCCATGAACAAATTTACATTATTAAAGCTATATGTCATTACACACTGTGTCATTACACACTGTGTCATAAAACGTGAGTCACATTAGAAAAGAAACCGGATTTACAATGAATAAGGACAAGAAAAGATTATCCAAAAGGAAGGGACCCAGACGTACCAAAAACAACCATAAAGGAGTGGGACAAGTGGGCAAGAATTATGTTTAAGTGTAATTAAATAAACTCAATTTGTGCGTACAATATTCCATAAAAATCTGCATAGGGGCAAACAAAATAACATGTAACAATAGTGAGTACCGTCGAATATACTGTACAACTGTATAATCATGAATTTTAAAGGCATTATTTACCATTTCCAGATGAAACGAAAACCCAGCTTTAGTGCTTCAAAATAGTGCTAAAAATGTGTTTGGAATAGAAACAACCAATGTAAAAATTTGAGTCAGTATGATTAATGTTAAGATTGTTAAATATACAAAATGTGAACAATAGTTCTGATAAAAATATTTCTAGACTGAACCATATACAGTTATGGTTTATTGAGAAAAATAGTGATATATCCTTTCATTTTAGGCTTTATATTGCACAATTTGTACATGGTACTCTATGTTTTGTGATCCAACTGACCAACATATATGCATCAAATGTGATATCTCAAATATTTTTGAAGTCGCTACTCTCAAAGGTAAACTGTGCCTTTAACCTGATTCTACAGTGGGTATGTCGAGCAATAACGGGAGCCGCGCCTGGCCACTGAGGGCGCACCGCCGCGAGCAGAGCACCATGGGCGCGCGCTATTTCCAACCTGTACCACTCCGCATGCCCCACCCGAGGTGGCCCCCCTATGACCCCCACTACGGTGCCCACTACGGCGCCCACTACGGCGCCCACTACGGCGCACCTCGCATGCGCGCCAGGGTGAAGGTCACCGAACAGGCACCCCCAATGGAAAACACAGAACAACATGAATAAGCAAAATATCGGCCAGTGCACTGGATAGACAAAGTTCTATGAAGAATAAGCTTTAATCAACTGTAATTTAAGCTATCTTTTGAATGATAAAATGGTGGGGCGTAATTTCAAACTGGGGGTAACTTGAGTTCCTTATATTTGGGCCAGTATACCGTATTTACTTTCTTGACAGACTTAAGATGGTAATACACAAATTGTCAGAATTTTTTAGTTTTGTATAAAGTAACTTTGTTATTACAGATAAAATAATCTTTGTGACAACCACATAAAATATATTGATGGATAGGTACTAAACTTTGTCATGTGTTTTGTGAAGGAAAGCATATTTGTCATGTATGCTATGTATATTTTGCAAGCAAGGACTTGTAGGAGAACTTCATGAATGGTTGACTTTGTGATTGAGAATAAAGGTGATTGAATAAGAAATGGCAGCGTCCCCATTTAGGAGAAGAGTTGGCAACATCCCACTTTGGATATGACGGCCATACTGCATTTATGTTGCAGGAAGCAGTATGTCCTAACTCACAAAATTTGTTAGGAACTGTATACAGTATCAGTACAGTGCGTTGCTGAAAACGGGCGTGTGAATTTTTTGATTCTGTCGACATGATTTTTCAGTGCTGACTGGGTTGAAATATGTACAATTTTCCTTCCTTGGAGTGGCCATGTATTTTGTGAGTCTAAATTTTCACGAATCGAGACTTCCTGACGATTTAGCGAGTGGTTAATTTCACGATTATAGAGTCCTGCACTGAGCGGAGAAATATGTACGCGTAGGTCACATTCATATCAGGATCAGAGTCAATATTTTCGTGTGTTTTTAATTTTGCGAATGGCGGCTGATTCGTGAAATTAGCGAAAATAAAAAACGTCACGACATATTTGACATTATACAGTATTTGTTTTGCTTAGATTTCTATTGCCACACTCTAGAAATGAATTATTCTCGCGCTCTGATTCGTAACATTACCACTCTGTACGGAGTGGGCCCGTCTGAAAAAAAAAGAAAGAAGGAAAGTTTGTTAATCCAAAAACGACATCTTATTATCAGATTAACTAACCTTCGTAAAAAGAAACGTCTTTCCATTGTCAGACTAATTTAACTTTGGACCGAGATTTAAACCTTCGGCATAGCGAACCATAACAATGATTTGTTACAATTTTTTCATTGATATTTCGTGAAGCAGCATGCATTTCGGTAGTTTGAAACGTGTAAATGTAGTGATGTCATTTCCCTGCTAGTTCACACTAAGTTCGGTCACGGTGAAAGTTCTGTGTGATATCTTAGTTTTGCATATGAAATTAAAAAAAATAATGCAAGTCTTTCCAGCAATAACGCACTTCCGTAGATGCGTTTAAACGCAGTTTCTAGTTTTGTACGAAAACTGCAAGTCTTTTCTGCAACACTCTTGTGTTTAATATACAGCGTTGCGTGAGATTATTTTGATGGACTTCCATTGATTTTTTAGAGTTGCATTTAAACGCAATTGAGTTTTAGTTTCCTACAAATTTCTAGTCAGTATGATTATCAAATGCACCCTTTTTCAGTGTTCTGCGTGAGTTGATGGACTTGCTTGTGATTTTCAGAGTTGCGTTTGATTTTATATTTTGCATACGAAATAAAAAAAATAATGCAAGTCTTTTCAACAATAATGCACTTCCATAGATTTTTAGAGATGCATTTAAAAGCAGTTTTTCTTGTTTCGTACGAAAACTGCAAATCTCTGCAACACTCTTGCGTTTAACTACAGCATTTCGTGTGATTTGATAGACTTGCTTTTCAATTGATTTTGAGAGTTGCGTTTAAACGCAGTTCGTACAATTATTTTCTAGCTTCATATATGATTATCACATGGAAGTCATTTCAGCAACGCACTTGCGTTTAAATGCAAAGGTGCGTGTGATTTGATACACCTGCATTTGATTAGTTGCATTTACACTGTACATCAAGTTTCTAGAAACGGGCCCGGTTTCCAATACTGCTTCAGAATATTTAGCGTTAAGATATTCAGATTAACTAAAATGCCTAGATATCATGTTTGGAAAGTATATATCTACTAGGACCCAGGTGTTCGAAATGTGTCTGTTTTGTGAATAACAATCGAACCTCATCCCATTTTTGGATAAACAAAATCACCGGTAACAAACATTCCTGCAAGATGCGTGAACAACCATTTTTAATGATTAAATGCAGAGCGGAGAGGTTATATTATTTGACAAAATTGTGTACGTTACTAAGTGTAACCACACATAATATCTTTTTGACTTAGCTTAGAAGGCAAGTGTACATCCCAAGGTACAATGCATGTAATTGTAAGACTAAAAGCGAGAAAAAAAAATGTTCAAGAACAATTTTTCATTGCACGCTCATTGGACCATGCAGCTTTAGCTCCACGTTTGCATCGTAAGTTGCATCACGCTGACCCTCACCAAACGATACACACAGACACAAACACTCAGAAAGAAAGATGGAGAAAAGGGAGAAAATGAACTGCCTTGTATGCTCTCTCTATTCAGGCGTACAAGACGATGGATGCATGGCGCGAACGCCATCGTGCCATACACTAGCGAATGAGCGAGTAGAAATGTTGCGAATTGGAGCGGGAAAACAGTTGTTTTCAGAGAATGGCAATCAGAATCTAAGTGAAAGATTATGTCGACTTGAACAAGGGAATTAACACATATTTCAGCTCATTTGGCACTGAAAATCATGTCGATTTACGTGAGTTGTCGATTTATGAATGTCGACTAAGACGCGAAAATTTTCAAGGAATAACAAAGGCAAAAATGGGGACTTCTCTATCGTGTCGACTTAAGCGAGTTGTCTCAGACTGTGGGAGGGATATCACCTTGAAGTGTTTTCATTTGGAGATACATTGTATGTATTGAATAGAACACTTCATGGAAAAACTACTGAAATGCGTGATCCTTCTTTGCATTCCTTTTGAGGTGAGGAGAGACTAAGGGATCACCTGCGGCGTCTGTCCGTCCGTCCATCCGTCGTCTGTCCGTCCGTCCGTCCGTCGTCGTCGTCTGTAACGCTACAAAAACTTCAATAACTCTTTACTCTGGGCTTCAATTGCAATCAAACTTCGAAGGAAGAGAGGTCATTCAAAGTTTCACATTTTACCATACATGAGGTCACCTCAAGGTCAAAGCTCACAGGCAGGGGTCAATGAACTTTAGGGCCCAACGTTAAGTTTTTATGGCGCGTTTCTATTATGGGTCATAACTTTTGATCCATGACTCCATTTGTGACTTAACTTGGATGGTAGATGTCCCTTGGGGAGTGGATGGTCACCACAAGGTCAATGGTCACAAGCATGGGTCAATGAACTTTTAGAGCCCGATGTTAAGTTTTTATGGCACGTTTCTATTATGGATAATAATTTTTTATCAATAGGTCCGTTTGTGACCAAACATGGATGGTAGATGTCCCTTGGGGAGTGGATGGTCACCACAAGGTCAAAGGTCACAGGCAGGGGTCAACAAACTTTAAGGGCTCAATGTTATGTTTTTATGGCATGTTTCTTTTTTGCCGTAAATTTTTACTCTTTTATATCTCTTTATCTGTTATATCTCTTTTTTTATCTCTTATATCCCATTCACGTACAATTTCTTGTACGTGAATGGGCGAGACACATTATGGCACTTGCCTTGTTATCTTTGAATATTGCCCATCAATAACACATGGGGATGATATCATGGACATTGGACAATTTAAGAAACTAGTGAAGAATTCTCTCTTTCACACTCAAAGGACTTCTGTTAAATGCTATATTTTTTTTTTGCTTTTTCTTTAAATTTCCCGAAATCTCAATGTAGAACCCACAACATGGATCTGCTCATATTGTAAGCATGTTGAGGTCTCTGCGTGGGAGCTGATGAAGCACGCTGCAGCTGTCCATGGTACTCAGATCTACGACCTGAACGGAGCGAAAGCAGAAGGTGATGGTGCAGAATAAGCCCCCTTTTGCTCCGTACAGGGCACATCTTACACCAAAATTGGTATGGGAATGGTAGGGGGAGGGGGGAAGGGGGAAGGGGTTGGAGAAGTACATGACTTAACTAACCACAATGTTCTCATCACTGCAAACTCTTGCTTGCTTCAGTAGTATACAATTTTGTTGTTGATGAAACAATCATCACAATACTCTTTAAAGATTTGGGTCAGAATATTATTCCTTTGCTTCCTCTGAAAGAGTTAGATTTTGTATTGATAGGAGGGACTAGGGTATATTGTATGTGTGTCTCGTCTGGCTGGGGATTTTGTATTAATACGAGGGAGTTGGGTATATCGTAAGTGTGTTGTCTGGTTTGAGATCTAAGAAGCTATCTGGGTAACCATCACAACAGTTTTGGCACACACCATAGAGGAGTTAAAGATATTGCACTGCCGTTGCCACCATGTGATGTTTACTTCTCTCAGACATTGTGTTAATTTGCATTTACGTTTTCCATAGTTTGTGTGCTCAGTGAGCTGAAGTTGTAAGATCAGCAGTAACTTGGTATAATGTAAATTGGTCAACACTACTGTACCCTCATTCTACCTTGCTGACCTTCCTGATTCAATGTAACGGTAGTACATGTATACGAATCAGTTGTATGATTGTAATTATTTTTAGTAACAACTGATTTGACTGTGAAAAAGTGACCCTTAAATGTTAAGAATGATCGTGTGGCAGGTGGAAGAGAGGATCTGACCGTATGAAATTGAGTAACCTTTATGTGAGAGCAGATGAGACTTTAGGAGGGCTGACATAAAAGTGCTAATAACAGATCATGCATTTCAGGCTTTGGAGAACTGTTCACCTAAATTAGTGAGAAGAGAACTGCTCTCTCATTTGATTTTTTTTTTTTTTTTTTTTGGTGTGTGTGTGTGTGTGTGTGTTTAATCATAAAAACAAAATAGCATAATTTGAGCCAAAAGGCCCAAGTCAAAACAGGTACCCTTCATCTCAAAGTAGTGATGGATAAGAACTGTATTTATAGGTATAGGATCCCCATGGTGGTCACACATTTACGTTGTATCAAATGGCCCCACAACATTGCTATCCGGCCATATAGAGTCTGTTCAATGCATCGGGTGCATCATGTCTCTTGAACAGCCATGACCAGTGAAATAACACACAGAGCTTTTAGGTCACATCCAGCTGTTGACTGCAGTAGCTTCCATTAGTTATCAGACTATCATTGATACTCTGCAGTGGATGTACATGGCTTACAGGACAATAATTCACATGGTATCTATGTGTTAGTATGAATGAGTTGTTCTTGGTGTTAAATATTTGAGGATGTAGTGACATTGTACATTAAGTATCTCAAGCGTTCTCCTAACTGTCCTAAGTGTATTAGAGTCTTTTGGTTGTTTAGGACAGGGGAGAAGGGAGATCACTGGTTTATGATACACTGTAACAAGTTGTGATTACAAGGATTTTTGTGCGTTCTAATTCCCATGTACACCTTCAGTTTTGTGTAGAGATGATGTATATTTTCTAATTTAATGCAACAATACTTTTCTGCTTGTTAAAATGTGAAAAAAAAAATGATGAGACTAAATTCATTCAGTAAGGACAGATTGCTCTTTCCTTGTTCCTTGTCATTCTTATTGTCAGTTCCATTCTGTTTGGTTTTGATTTGTTTACTGGTGTACATAAATCCGTCATTGGATCTGCCTGTAGCATATGTGAGGACCCAAATGTGCCTAAAATATTTATTGTTATACCTTTACAAAATGAGCTGTGATGATATTAGCAGCACAATGTGAATCCACATTGCAGAGCATTGTAGGAGTTTGGACTGCCCATTTCATATAAATGCTGTGTTGTATGCCATCTGGCACCGATAAGTCCAGACATTGAACTAATGAGACTTGCACAGCTCAGATGATTCTCATTTCAATGACCAATGTTTTGTTTTGTTCTGTTTTTTGTTCATTCTTTTGTTAGTTTTGTTTTGAGGTGATGTAAATAATGTACTTTAACGAGGAAGATGTGGAAAGCTGAGCCGAGAATTGATAAACGTGCATGTAGAATGTATGTTTGATTCACACGGCTAGGACCAAGTGTATTTAATATGAAAGTCCTTGTCATTTCCCTGTATGATGTTCAGACTATTAGGGATTTATTTCATGATTCCTGTACCCTTATGTCATTGAAAGTAAATGTCAATGATTTTTGTGAATCCTGAATAAAACATTCACATTTGTCAATACCCAAGCAATGATGTTTTACTGTCAGCCAGTAGGGAAACATGTACATTATAGAGCTGTAAGAGCGTATTCTTGGTTGTGAGAGGAGATTTTGTTTTTCCCCTTTGCTTGCATGAATGTGGGTTAATATGAAGCGACTTGAAATATGCTGGTAGCTGGAAAGTGAGAAAAAAAAACTGCGGCTGTTAACTGAAATGTTAGGGAGCTTTAGATTTTAGATGCGCGGATGTTCAAAAGGAAAAAAAAACACATTGTCTGAGCGTGTGCAGAAGCACGCGTCAACTTGACGTGCGCTTCTGCGCACGCTCAGACCATGTTTTTTCCCCTTTGAACGTCCGCGCATCTAAAATCTAAAGCTCCCTATTATAACATGAATATTGGTGCAGGGTGTACTTAGATAGTGATTGGTGATTGGTCATAATGTAATCATGTGACTGATGAAGCAGGGATTGAAGTTGTTATACATGTACATGTATTGCCTGCAGTGATATATGTACGTCAGGTGATATAATTCCAGAATTTGACTGGCTGCTGACAGAACTAGAATGAAATGTGTATTTATGTAGACCACAATTATGATATGATATGTATAACGTATTGCCTGTTTATCATGGTACAAGTTTGTAGTACGCTGTATAACACTTGACTGTCCCCTGGGAGTTATATTTTCCCCTTGAGACAATATTTTCCCTCGATGTTATGATCTTCAGGAAATCGTCTTTTGGGGAAAACACTCCTTTTGGCCTTTCGGGTGCTATATTACACCTTTAAAAAGGCAACATCTGTTTGATGTGAAGTGGTGTACATGAAAACTGGTCAATGATTAGTCATAATGTAATCATGTGACTAATGCAGTGAGGATCTAAGTCATTACAGTAGATCATTCATATTGCAAGCACATTCTACATGCGGTGATGTCATGTTGGCTAACATAAATGTACAGTAATTCCAAAATTTTGCTGGCTGACGACAGGTCGAGAATGAAATGATATGTAAATACATGTACACTACATGCATGTAGACACTGTACCCAGTGATATAGCAAATACTGTACAGTTGTATTGCCTTGTCTGTCGTAATGTAACACTTGACTTCTCACAGGAGTTTATATTTCCCCTCAAGATGATATTTTCCATCAGCGCTGCACCCTTCTGGAAAATATAATCACTAGGAAATATAGAGCCGTGTGGGGATGTAAGGACAAGTACATTGTACATTGTAAATACCAGGTAAACATTTCCAGCCCCACTAGCAGCCAGTGAAATTCTTAACTATGTAAATAGCATTGTACCTGACATCACTGCAGGCAATACAATTGTATAACAATTTTGTTCCTCCTGCATTAGTCACATGATTGCATTATGACCAACTACTGACCAGTATTTTTGTAGACATTTAAATAATGTTATATACTTGATGTGTGTGTGTGTGTGTGTGTGTGTGTGATTGTTTCTGTGATAATAAATGAATATATATGTATATATTTATACATATATATGTATGTATATATAATTATATATATATATGTATATATATATATATATATATATATATATATATATATATATGTAATGTGCATTATATCGTCGTGCGCATGGCAGATTGTCGTTAGCGCGCTTCCCTGCGCCTGGCAGATTGTCGTTACAGTGTGGGAGTGCGCATGGCAGATTGTCGTTAGGGTGTGGGAGTGCGCATAGGGTTAACAACATTCTGCCATGCGCACGACGATATGTGTACTAGCAACATGTTTATATATACATTGTATCTACATGTACATGCTTATGAAATGCAGGTGTATACACAAATAACACACACACACACACGCACACACATGTACTAGGGGCGGATCCAGGAATTCCGTAAAGGGGGGGGGGGGGGGGCTTTACTAAATATAAAGGGGGTGTTCACACATTACATATGCATGTATTGGGTAGTAAATCAAAATTTCAAAATTAGATGTCCATCAAGGCTATCATCTTTAAAAATGTGATTATGTACTGTAAAACTACAAATGTTTGCTTGCATTTTACTTGCGAGAGCCAAAATTGACTAATATTTAATGTCACAAACTTTTTTGCATTATACAGTACAGTATATACAATGTAGTACATGTATGGTAAAAATAAAATTCCATCCAGATACATGTATTGCATTGCCAGGTATAGAAACAAAAATCAGATAAGTAGGTCATTAAAAATTGGGGAGAAATTTAGACACATAAAAGAATTCGAAAATGTAAAAGTTAATGACAAATTTGGAACTGTAATCAAGGTGTGAAGAAGCTCAGCAGTTGGTTTGTCAGGGATGCCAAGTTCAAAAGATTTTTATGAGTGAGATTTTCATGACCTGGCATCTCGGCGCGCGAATGTGCGCGCGAGCGAGGGTGTGGGAGGGGTTTTCCCCCTGTGGCTTCGCACAGTAGGGAGCTTTTTCAATTTTTAGCTCTTAATGGTGCGATCAGGTGCATACTTAAGTGGCTATTTTTTACTTGTTTCGGAAGACAAAAGGGAAATTTACCTTCAATTTCAACTATCACTTTAATCTTTTAAGCTATGCTCCTTATAGGCCCAAGTCGCCCGATGAGTGAGAAAATAGGTGCCATGCGTGACATCGTGAGACGGACCCTAAATGCTTAAGTCTCATGCTGAATGCGTGAGACTTGGTAGCTCTGGTTTGTACATGTACACAAAAATTCATAAATTCTTACATTTCTCCCCAACACATTTTTCTTTGGACCCTTTCTTTGTAGAGATAGAGTACAGTTAATAATATTTCTGTGTGTTCTCAGTGGACAAGTTTTCTCTTTGCCCACAGACAATGTATTTGAGGAAAATGAAAATTAGTGAAATTTTGTGAGCCAAAGAGGAGGTGAGCTGCTTGATGCCTAGATCACACAGATTTGCCAATTTGCTTTACTGTGTAAACTTTCATAATTCATAACTTCTTTTATGTGTCTGCCTTTTACTCTAAATTTTCACTGATCTACTGGCTTTGATATTTTTACTTTCATACAAAGTAACAATACCATTTGAAGAGTTTGTTCGCAAAAACCGATAAGTCCATATTTGTCAAATGGGGATATTTGCGATTAAAGGTCAAGAAAAATAAGGAGAATAAAAAGAATTTTTTTGCTTCTTTTTACCATAACTTCAAAAATGTGCCTTTATATGTAGTGACCAAGATATCATTTAACAGGTATTATTTTGTACTTTATGACAGAGACCGTACTTCAAAATCTTCAAAAATGGATATTGGTTTTTGCGAACAAACTCTTCGTTTGTATCATGAGGAAATTCTTGATTAGTTGAAAATTAGTCTGAAGAGAAAGAGTAAGATTTTCTAAGCTCACCAACGACAATCTGGGTACATGTACCACTTCATGAAAATTGTCATCAGTGACAAGTTGGCAATCATGACAATTTCAGTAAAATCCCTGGTTTTGATTCGCTGAGAAACTCCGGTCACTGAGTGCATGTTACTATGGTGATTGTCAGAGACTGATGATTTGTCAGGGCTGACAACAACTCTCATGATCAGATGCCCTGGTCAAAAACATAGAAATAAAGGATGTGAAATTGTGAATTTTTGCTTCATAATTTTCTCTAAAAAATGTAATTCTGCAAAGAAATATTCAGTGCACTCCCATTACGATAAATATGGTTACTAAGAATAAGATTCTTGTACAACAAAGTAAGAATTCAAGTGATTAAATTATCTTCTAATTTATAATACATTTATGTACACATTATTTATCAGCTATAATGAAATTTTGAAATAATGAACGAAAACTGCCAGTCCTGAGGACTTCAAAATAATAATGGGAGTTACCTGCATATAATCTTGTTATAATGTGTGTGTGTATACATATACACTGTATATAAATATATATACTGAAAAACGAGGAATTTTTGCGTGCATTTTAATTTCGCAAATTTCGCGAGCGCCAAAATTCGCGAAATTAAAATGCACGCGAAAGCTTTTGTCTACACTACATGCATTGAATGCCAGTAGCAATTCGCGAAAATTTTATGCCACGAAAAAGGCTGTCGGCTCCAATTCGCGAAAATTTCTTGCCGCGAATATATCATGTTTTACAGTATATATATATATATATATATATATATATATATATATGTAGGGCCTACACCCACACACACACAACACATATCCATAGACATGTATTTATCTATTTATGTGTTTTATCAATATTATATTCAATTCAATTCTAAATTCAATTTATTTGTGTTTCTGGAAATTTAATTTGTTTGCATGCATACCCGATTACATCGATACATTATACAAAGACAAAGCACACATATACATTAATTGCAATTTGTAACAGATACTTGGACGTTACCGTCACATTACCATCTTCTTACTGGATCTGGATCTGGATCTGGATGAATACGCTGAAAAACTCTGGATAGAGTATCACTCAGCACTGTGGTGTGTGATGTGCAGCTAATCACAACGGAGGTGACGCTGGAGCGCTTCTTTGAATGTGTCAAATTTATGAATCTGCTTTATGTTACTCGGCAGATTATTCCAATCCTTCGCTGTTCTATGGAAGAAGGAGTTGGCGAGAGCAGTTGAGGAACCGTGTAAAGTAGAGTAATTGTCCGGATGATAACTTCGGGTTGTCATACCTCTCGGTGCTTGAGCAGGACTGATATAATCCTCGAGATTTAGATCAATATTGCTGTGCTTTATTTTATGAAATGTTGATAGCCTTAAAAGCTTGCGTCGTTCTGGGAGTGGATGAAGTTTGAGATCCTTTATCATTCCGGAGACGGAAGATTGCCACTTGTAATCATTACAGATGAATCTGGCTGCTCTATTTTGTACTGCTTGAATCTTGGAGATGTTACGTTGAGTGAAGGGGTCCCATACTGTACAGCAATACTCCAAGTGGGGACGCACTAGGCTCTTGTATGCTTGTAATTTAACATTTCTCGGTGCATTATGTAGATTACGACGGAGAAAGCCAATCATGCTGCTTGCTCTGGCTGTAGTTATATCAATATGTCTATTCCATTTTAAATTGTCTGATAAGACAACTCCTAGGTATTTGTGACTGGACACTGTTTCTATCTGGTGACCGGCTAAGGTGTACGTGTGATGAATGGGACGAGACTTCCTTGTGAAGCGCATAACGTTGCATTTGTCAAGCTTGTATTTCATTTGCCATTTTTTTCCCCAAGCCTCTAAGGTACGTAGATCTTGTTGAAGTATGACACAATCTTTATGTGTCTTAATGGGACGGTAAACTACACAATCGTCTGCGAATAGGCAGACGTTGGATGAAACTTGATCAGGGAGATTGTTAATATATGATAAGAAAAGCAATGGGCCCAGAACAGTGCCTTGGGGCACTCCTGAAGAAACATGAACGGGTCTTGAGGATGACCCTTGGACTACGACTGTTTGTTCCCTTTCTGTGAGAAATTGTGAAATCCATGAAAGTAATGAGCCCTGGATTCCAAGATACTTGAGGCGATGAAGGAGCCTCTGATGTGGTACAGTATCAAACGCTTTTGCAAAGTCTAACACAACAGCGTCAACTTGCTTAATGGTTTCGACAGAGGAGAAAATATGATGAATTGTTGTAATCAGTTGGGACTCACACGACCGTCTGGGTCTGAATCCATGTTGTGTGTTACTGAGGATATTGTTATCCTCCAGATGGCTCATAATGTGGCGATAAATGATATGTTCTAAGACTTTGCAGCAGGTGGATGTGAGGGATACCGGCCTGTAGTTGGCTGGGTCGGATCTACTACCATTCTTATACAGAGCATTTATATTAGCTTGTCTCCAATCTCGGGGTAGCGTGCCAGTCCGAAGACTTTGCGTAAATATGACTTGCAATATAGGTGCTACTTGTGCAGCACATAACTTGAGAAATTTGGGAGAAATGCCGTCTGGGCCAGAAGCTTTATTCACATCTAAGTTCTTAAGAAGTTTCATAATACCTTCTGTAGAAATAATCAAATCTGATATTGTTGGGATTTGTCTCTGTCCCATATGAGGAATATTAATCAAATCTTCTTTAGTGAAAACTGATTGATATTGATCACTTAAGACTTCAGCTTTTTCACGAGCTGTATCGGCTAGTTTTCCCTTGGAGTATAAAGCCGATATACCATTTGTGTCACACCTCTTTTGCTTAATAAAAAACCAAAATTTCTTGGGGTTAGAAGTGAGTGAGTCAAAAACTGTTGTTCCTAAAAAATGTTGTTCAGCTTTTCGAAGTTCTTTTTGGACTTGCTTACGAAGCTGCCTATAACGGCACCAGTTCCGATGGGATCCATCTGTTTTGGCACTATAAAACGCCCTATTTTTCTTTCTAATCAATCGCTTGAGGGTTCCGTTTATCCAAGGAAGATTAAATCGAGTACTCTTATACCTTGAAGGCACATTTGAATCAACACTGCTATAAATAGCTTCCTTAAATGCGTTCCAGTTCTCCTCCACTGTCTTATGTGCATAGTTGGCCTGGAAAACTTGAAAGAAATTTTCCATATCCTTTCTGAGATTAAATGTATCTGCTTTATCCCATAAATAAATCTTTCTACGTTTTGCTTTATGGAGAACTGGGCGTAAAGAAATTTCTGCTATCATATTGAAATGATCAGATATTCCTGCTTTTGTTACAATTGGTGCAAAACAGCCAGGGTTTGTTACGAGAAGTAGGTCCAGGATATTTCTAACATTGCCTGATCTCGTCTTCTGGTTGTGATTGGGTTCGTAAGCCAATTGAGTGAATGAGAAATCGTGTATTAAATCGAGAAGCTCTGTGGTCAGTTCCTGGGGGTACACGCAGTGGTGTTCAGGCTTTCTACACAGATTGGACCAATCAATGTCTGGGACATTAAAGTCACCTCCTACCCATACTATAGGGTTTTTACTGAAATCTATCCTAGACAAGGATTCCCTGAGTTTCTTGATAGGGTCTGAACCCTTACTTGGTGGGCGATAAAAACACCCAATGTGGATTTGTTTGGAGTTCACCATCTGTAGTGAAATCCATATCAGTTCACAATCTACATCCAAGGAGATTAAATGAGTGGAGATGAGATCATTCCTTACTGCTATAAATACTCCTCCTGCTTTTCCCCTCTCTCTGTCTTTCCTATACACTGTATAATTCTCCGGAAAACACTCACTATTCTTTATGCTTGGGTTTAACCAAGACTCAGTGCCAACAATGATATGGGGGTCTGAAGAGTGAACAAGTTCAGCAAAGGCGGCTCTTTTACCAAAAATACTTTGACAATTGAGTATTAATAATCGCAATTTATTCTGATCAGCTGATTGCCTAGAATGGTGGCTTGGCCCTGAGAAGGACCTTTTTTGTTTCTTACTGGGTTTACTAGGTGTGGATGAAGATACAGGTTCTCCTACAGAGCTATTCTTTCTGGAAGATGGTGAATCTGATAAATGGCTATAATCAGAATCAGAGTTGTTGTTTGATAGCTCTGGGCTGGACAATATTGCAAAACTATTATCATGAATAAAACTATTAGTTCCAGAGGTCCAAAACAGACTAGAGCTAAAAGAGGGCATGCCACATGTACAACAGCACCATGAAAGCTGGGAGTGTTCTGAAAGAATTTGGTACATGCCAGGGGACATAGGTATGCAGTCTCTATGGAGCCACTGCTCACAATGGTCACACTGAATGCCTTCTTGATTCCACCTGACTGCTTTGCCACAAATACCACATGGCCATTTACACTTTGGGCCTGGGTTGGGATGTATGTCCCCTGAGGAGGACAAAATGACTAGCATCTGAGACATCAATGACATCTTGCATAAAATGAAAAGAGAGTTGGACTTTTGAAGGTGGAAAATGTGAGTGCTCACAATTGCAAAAGAGGGAGTAGTGATGTGAAGACCTTTTATCTTAAACCTGTTCTTCACTGGGTTGTGATCAAAACATACTATCTTGGACAAATCATGTGCCTGTAAAGACTGACAGAATCTCTCGTCTATGTAAAGGACGACAGTAAAGCCACATTCACGAGTGTGTGTTGACATGTTATTGCCGAAATCATGAGATGTGTAGGGGTTGGGTACCGAGTCAGCAAGGTAATCAAAGGGTAAAAAACTGACAAAAACCAGCAACAGGTATGAGGAGTGACTCTTCTGGTTATGACTGATGTCAGTACTGAGGTTCAGAGCTGGGCTATGGCCAGCAAAACAAAGTGCTCAAGCTATGTTAATCAGTGAATTTGTTCACTTTCACAAGAACAAAACATATATTGTGTGGCATACGATACAACAAGTAGTAACAATCTATCTAAATGATACGTTGTATATATGCATTGTATTATCAAGGAGGTACTACTCGTAGTACATGGCCGTCCGTGTGGGTCGAGTCGAGTCGTAATCGTCGGGAGTCGTTCGACGTTGTACGCAAGCGAGAGATTTCCGAGGCTAGAGGCCGTGCCCATGCGGATGCGGCCGTGCCGATATGCGTAGTATAGACGACGTGACTGGTGCGTAGCGGAGCGGCTGTTGGGTGGTGCATGCGACACACGTTGCGGAGAAGTGCTGTTCCCACCAAAGAGGTGCTCGTGGTGCCATTGAAAAACAGGTAAGTGTTTCCTTAGTCCAGTTTGTATTTGCGAAGGATGTTCTTCCTTTCTATGAGACGGCTATCCAGTGTCTAATGTTTTTCTCCTATCATTCTTCTAGTCTACCTACCACATCTCATCTCATCTGATGTTCGTTGACCCACATGTGTGTGATTGTGTGTGTTACAGTGCAGCAGGGAGTCAAAGCTGCGGTGCACAATATATACATTAGGGGCCTACACTTGGCTGACTTGCAGTGATGGCGATTTTGTACTTTGTGATTATGAATCGTCGGTACAGAATCACGTATCGGGTTATTTTACGAAAATCTGCCATGCTCCTATTGTACAGTGTATTACACAGTATGTAAACTGGTATGTTCCATCCAATTAATACCCATGGCCATGCCTTGTTGAGCCTGACTCTGAGACTGAGGCTTGCGCTTGGCCTTGGGGGTGACCACTGTCCATGACAGATGAGCTGAGTCTAGGGCACCATGCCAATTTCAGTGAAGGAATGACGGTAACTGACGTTACGCTTACATTTGCCATAGGGTTTACACACACAAAATCATGATTGGAAATAGTGTTGTGATGATATTTTATAATTCTGACCTTTCAGAGTGATATGCCGATATGTTTGACATGGGATCATACCTTGGTTCATCAATTACAAGTTATACGCAAACGAAATGAAACATTTGTCATTAGTCCATTTTCTTTGTGTAGGGCTAGGCTGTGGCTGGAGCTGGAGGGAAGTTTTTACTAATGAAGTGGGGATGTATGGTAGAACAAGCACAAGTAACGTTAGATCTGTCGTACTCCGACTCGATTAACCATTTACTCCATTCAATTGTATTTGTACTCCATCCCCAACACTGCAGTCACAAGCCTGTGTGAGTGTGTCATCACCAGCCAGCCACACATTTCAGTCAGGGAAGCCCGCTCATAAGGTGGGCTTCTGCTCATAAAAGGAACCCTCCTTGTCATGCTCAGTCATGCTCATGAGGCCCTTTGGCCTGAGATGCTGATGAGACTCCCTGTTCACTTCTCATCCATCTCACATCTGACACATTGTCGCAAGTCTGCACAGTTAATTTTTGATATATATACACACACACATGTCCATTCTCCAGTGATTAAAAGAAGAAAAAAATCTGTTTCTGCCTTTTGACAAAAAGTTAGTTTTAATCAACCTGTGTGCAGCGACCCTCTGATGCACGGGCGCCATCAGGCTAGGCTCGCTCAAGGCAGGGCTGCTGCTACACTTGACCGAAACTCTTCTGTATCTGGTCGTCGGGGAAATGTTCTGCGGAGACTGCGTCTGGCTTCACGTATCCCCTCCTTATACACGGAGGAGAGCGATAACGTCAACAAAATAAAAGATTCCTCCAGACAGACGGATCTTTCTGTCTACTGCTACACCTATTGGCCTGGACCGACTCAAAGTTTTCTGTGCTTTTTTCTTCGGCTCTCACCTCTCCACGCACGAATCAGCCCCATAAAACTGAAGTCTGACATTTTACAAATATTTGTAAAGATGAAAATAAAATCAGAACTACCCTGATCATGTGGATATATTCCAAATAACTGTAAGTGATGGGGTAGGTTGGTACTTGAATATGTCAGCAAGCTAATCGCTTTCTTTGTGAATTCCTACAATTGGGCGCCTTTTATGCAAGCTTCCAGTAGCAGACAGTGCGTAAGCCATGCAATAAATTGCTATGTACAGAAGTCTCCTCCCGTGCATGTGTGGGCAAGCTCACTCTGAAAATCCCACAGCTTGCATTGCTTTTATGATAAGTTTGCTGACAAATTTGACTATCCACCTACTTGTGTCAGTATGGAATATTTATTTTAGTAATTTTGAATGTATGCACAAGATCAGGTTAGTTCTGATTTTTTTTCTTTTTACGAAAATTTGTGAAATTATGTCAGTCTTCAGTTTCATTGAGCATAACATTTTTATGCACAGAGAGGTGAGAGCCACAGAAAAAAGCACCAAAACTTTTGAGTCGAATCTGGCCTATGGGTCTGTGGCAGCCCTGCATTGAGCGAACCTGCTTCAGTGGGTTGCTGCACATGGTTGATTGAAACTCTATTTTTGTGAAAAAGTGCAGATAAAATTTTTCTTCTTCCTTTCATCATGGAGAGTGGAAATGTGTATCAACATTAAACAAAACAAAAAATCACTGTGCGAGCTTGTGACAATTTATATATGTCAGATGTGAGATGGATGGGAAGTGAAGAGGGGACCTCATGAGCATCTCGAGTCAAGGGCCTCATGAGGAGGAGAGATCCTAATGAACCGGAGCCCCCCCCCCCCCCCCCCCCCCCCCCCCCATACAGGTTTCCCGGACTGATTTGTGGTTGTATCCATGGACCATACTCGCCCAAGTGGTAGTATTGTGAGACAGAAAATCGGTCTGTGCAGAGGAGTTTGATAAGATTTTTTTATTTTCATGTGACGGTTTTCAAAAAAACAAAATCACAACAACAGCTAGAGAAACCTCCCATGTCATCTATACACTCCAAGGGGAGATTTAACCACTGTACTGTCCCTATGTCATAAATGAACATCCTAGAACGATAAATTCAAACTTTTTAAAGCAACATACATGTATATGATAAATACAGTGAACTCACCAGCTTTTCGAAATATCAGAGAATTGGATGGTATTTTTGTAGAAATAGACACAGCTACCAGCTCATTGACACATAAATAGCATGCTGATAACTGATCATCGGGACATCGGCAACTGCTGCCATTCAAGCTAATTACAGTCTGACCTTTCCTATCTAGCCTTCCTCCATCTGGATCTCTCTATTATCCTTAAATGCAATCTCAGGCATGATTTTTTTTTTTCTTCAATGTTATAATTACTGGAAAAAAGGTCGGATTTCAAACTTATACAACATGCCTGTGCAAACTCACATGAATTATTCTCAACATAATTGATTTATATTCATCTCTAATTTTCATCTAAATAACATGCATTCAGACATTCACTACCCCCAGATCACTGCAAAAACATTTACAACAAACATTTCATTGAATCAGGGCATAGTACAGGCGATCGTTTTTCGGCAGCTGTGTATATTATACATCAAGTTTCTCATACCTGGCCAAATCTTTTATCTGGATTAGCGCTGACATGTCTGGATAGGAGAGATTGGATTGTACATAGATTGGTTTTCATGGGCAAAGCATCCCCCTTCAGTATTGGGTACGAGAGCCTTCAGTCTGCATCTGTTTTAGGAGAGGGATTCCACAGAACATAAATTATACCAGTCAAACCTGTCTATAGCGGCCACCCAAGGGAAACGAAAAGAGTGGCCGTTATAGGCAGGTGGCCACTATAGACAGGTTATCCAACCTTTTTTGCATTGCCTACATGCACATGTTTCATTGATGTATACTTCTATTGTAAGTAAGCCTACTCACATGTAGGCCTACATGTATGTGTATACGTATGCACACGTGTGTTTCATCCATTGAACAATGCCGGTGCTTATGAAATTGTTGCACAGTATAGCATTATTATGTACAGTCGTGAAGAAAGCTTAACACTAGTGCATTATTATGACTGAATGAGTGATGAATGCAACGGTGGCAATCACTGAACGTTGCCCATGAATGACTAGCACGGCTAAGCAGAAAAACATGCTGAATTATCAGCTCGGCTCAGGCTCCATCAGGTCTGTGGCCGCTATAGACAGGTTGAAATCTACCGTGGGAAACAAAATTTGTGGCCGCTGGCCGCGTCAACAGGTGGCCGCTATACACAGGGTCTTTTACACGACTTTTACACGGGGATTTTTCAGTGACTGCTATAGACAGGTGGCCGCTATAGAGAGGTGGCCGCTAAGGCAGGTTTGACTGTATCTGCAAAAATACAGAATAATCTTTTTTAGGATACAGCCACCACATGTGACTAGACCGAGACTGCATTTCTGCCAGTGTGTCATCGAGGAGGTCAGTAGCTACACAGTGTGAATAATCTCACTGGAAAACACTAGGCAGACTTCACAACAAAACAGCATGTTGACACATTTACTAATATACTTCTCATCATGTTGCAGTGTAGTTTGAAACAGCGAACAAAACTGTCAAAGTAATGTTTTATGCAGCAATAGGCGCAACCTGCAACAAAGAACATGTAGATTCCCATTATCACAAGAACAGTATGTTGCTCAGTGCACTCGGGTCAGAATAATTTGCAAGCATGAATACAGTGCAGACTCTGCAGTGGTCAATGATCATGTTGAAATCTAGTCCTTCATGGATCCCAGGATTTCTAACATTAGGCAGGCCAGTCAGCGGATGCAATCTATTTCAGGAAGGGAGAGAATATCTTGTTCAATAACATATATATCCAAAAGAATAGGTATAATTCAAAAGTGACAACACATCTGAAACAGTCACTATGTTTGTGGTTGAAATCAAAGTTGCCATTGCATTTTATCAGCAGGGCATTGCAAATGCAAAATTTTGCTCACCTGCCTGTACATTCTGTATGCTCTCCTCGGGCAAGGGCCCTTTATAATTTTAACAGGCAGCTGTCATTTCAGCTTCAGTTTTAATTGAATTTGGGTTTTGAGCACCTGTACGAATAGTTGCATGTACATTCATTGATGGTGTTGACTTTATTTGAGACAGTAAATCGGAGAAAAAAGCTCTATGCACCCAAGCACACTATTGGGATTAATTATCCTAACATTGGTGATTGATCTGTAGCTTTTATTACATTCATTCTGAATTAAAGTTTTGATCATGGAGTTCATTTTCATATTGCATCATTTTTTGTTTATTACTGTTTTATTTTTACATTTTTTATTATTTTATTTCAGATATTATATTCCGAAGGAAGGGCTCCTCATATTTTTTTTCTTTTATTTTATGTTGTGGTAAGTAAGCATGCATCCCTTACAATTTATTCACCCTTTGTGCAGAAAATATTTTGCAACATTTCAGAATTACGTCATTACAGTATGGATGGAACATTATGTGAAGCAGTAGCGCCCCTCTCTTTATGTTTTGTTAAAACAAGAGATATTAAAAAAAAAAAAACATGGGGGGAGGGCTCTTACACCCCCTTGTGATTTTTTAAAGGTGCCTCCCCTTTACAGAAATCCTGGATCTGCCCCTGTGAAGGGTTAATGATCCGTACAATTGTTATGTCCACTGGCAGATGAAAAACCTTATATTTCATTGTTTTGTTTTCTTGTGTGTTGAACTATTTTAGAGTAATTAATATGTGCTTGCAGTTCTCACCAACTTCTCAAGCCTGGAAATGTATTGAATACATGTATTGAAACATGGTTCCCGCTTCACGCAGATCGGCAGCAAATCTTCGAGATATTCCGGGAGTATGGCACCATTACAGGAATCTCCCTCCACAAGGGCTACGGCTTCGTCCAGTTCACATCGGAGCTGGAGGCCAGAGCTGCTGTGGAGGCGGAACATGGCAGGAGGCTAGGAGTGCACAACCCTCAGCACTTAGGTAAGCCAGTGCAGTGGCAAATGTTCTCCACAGTAATTTGCAATTGGATATTAGCTTGAAAACATTCAGAACACAGGGCCCCTGTTGTTGTAAACGGTCCACAGGGTCCTGGTCTACCTTGCTTGGGATTTCCATTAAGCTTTTGCCTTCAGAGAGAGTCTGTTGTGAGAATATTGTGAGGAAATATTGTCATTTGGGTGGTAGAAGGCTTCCCCCACCCTCTCCATTTTTTATTTCTATTTATTTTGTTTAAAAAAAAATAAAAGGGGGGGGGCACGCCTGATGCACCCCCACCTGGATCCGCCACAGGATGTCGTGGCCTGAAAAGGGCCTACCCACTCCCGACATTTCAACAAGCATGTTCTCGCTAAAAACTTTCATCGGCTGGGGATGATGAATAATTAAATGACTGAGCTTCAACCAACCTTGAATTGTAGAGGGCAAGCTTTTGTCCTCTCCTGAGGACTTTCTCAAGCCTTATGCAGTGGAGCTATACCCTTTCGCCAATCTATGGTCCAGTGATTACCAAAGACAGGCAACGGCAGCAAGACAACACTCCACTGCATAAGGCTTGAGAAAGTCCTCAGGAGAGGACGAAAGCTTGCCCTCTACAATTCAAGGTTGGTTGAAGCTCAGTCATTTAATTATGTTCTCGCTGTTTTCAAGAGAAAGAGTAGGACTCTGAAGAACACTACTTTGACTGCTGGTGAGGCCACTTTAGGTAGGGAAAACATAATGTTTGACTAAAGGAATGCATGAATTGATAAATAAACAAAGAAATGAATGAATGAAAGTTTGTGGATAGAAGGAGGCCTACGATTCACCATAGTCATGATACTGCTGTGGATCAAGTAGTAATTATTCATGGAAACTGCACGCTTCTGTCTGCTTTTCCAGATCTCCGTGTTGCCAGTGAACCCGACGAGAGCAGACCTGTAGGATTCAAACGAGCGTTTGGAGAGTTTGCAAATTAGTGAGTTGTCATTTCTTATGCTTCTAGGTGATGTGATTTTGATTAATTGCATTCATATACCGTTACAGGAAAGTTGTGATGAATGAATAATCCTTCAAAACGAGTGTAATCCTTGGAAACATTAGCTTTCATCATGAAGCAGTAAAAAAAAAAAACAATAACACTACAATATGTTCCCCATTTATGGAGAAGACAAGCAGTTCTATAGTTAACGTTTTTAAGATGTGTTAGGATGTGTGAAGTGTAGTGTTTTTAAGATGTGTTAGGATGTGTAGTGCTTTTCCTATCAACTGAATGATAAGCAAGCATAGGAAAATCTTGAGCAATATTGTCCTAAATTTCCAAATCTGTGTTTGCAGCATTTAGAATGTGTGGTGCCATGATCTAATCATTTGCTTTGTTTAACTGGTCCACTGTCAATGGCATTTTGTGGTTATATATTTGTAATGCACTATCTACCACACAGACAATTGGGAAGGGTTCTTGTGAAACTATTTATATATGAAGGATGGCAATGTACAGCAGCATCGTATTCAGTGAGGTTAACTTTCAGTTTCAGTCAAAAATAAATTTCTGTAACATGAGATACACTTGCAAGGCAGGATGGTCATGATTGAATTATTCCAGGGTATTCGTGAATATTCTTAACCCTAACTAGGCCGGGCTATTTAGGTAGTTGATAGAGCCGGGGCCGTCGACCGCGCGATCGCGACGAAAATTGGCACACACATTGCCTATGATGTAATCTAAAATACCATGGAGTTATTTTTTCAAAAAAAAATCATCGTTTATGCTAAATTATGCTAATTTATGCATGATGATGCATAAAATCAGACTATTTGGTATAAATTGAATTTTCTATCATGTAGGTAACTATGCTGAATGTTTTTCCTCAGTGACTTTCAGGACATATTTGTTTCAGTGAAGAACAGCAGATTGTATCCAATCGAAAAGATTGGATTTCATTCTATGATTGTCATTTACTGTCTGTCACTTCCACTGGTAATGCCCAACCTGTCAAAGGAGATACTGAGCAGAGGTCAGTCAGTGACAATATGCTTACAAATCATGTTTGATTGGATGAGGACATAAAACCTTCTTGCTCTGAACTATGACCTTCACAGTGAGTTCTATGATCCAGCACTACTGCCTGCACAGCCTTCTGCAGCCAAGAGGAGGAGATTTCATGATGCTTCCATGGATGATGAGAGGAGTGGAGATGGTGAGTACCTGCCCCCTTTTAATGAATTGGGAGTGGTAGATGTAGTGACCAGAGAACATGGTATAGAATGATACCACCCAGGGTGCTGCAAGTCGGCAGTTTTCTTTTGTTATGTCTAAATTTAGTTATGACCAAGCAAGTAAATAATAAAATTACTTTGAGTGGATAATGTTGCTGCCTGAATGTTTGCTTCGTTGTGATTGAAATTTCATATTAGCCATGGTGGTTGTAACAGGAGTGCACTGTACTGAACAAGCTGACTTCACATAAGCGAGGGGAAACCTATTTTAGGCAGGTCCTTTGAAATGAGAAAGTTTCTGTATATCAGGTATATATGTTGCTATATCAGTAGCAAAAACAGAAGGAATTTGTTTTATAGGGATCAAGGATAAGAAGTATTTTGCCACATGTGTTTGTGTCTTTGTAAAGAAGTTTTTGCTGTGTGAGTAATCAACATATCTGAATATCTTGTTTTTCCTACCACCCCTAAAAGAACCCCCTGCATGGATCTGTGCCATGTGTAAGCACGTGGAGGTGTCACCCTGGGAACTCATGAAACATGCTGCCGCCGTCCACCAGGTGCTCATTTATGACCTCAAGGCAGGTGGGGGGAGCAAGGCCCCCAGCGGCAATGGCACCATGTAAGGCCTGCCAAAAGGGGCGGTAGGGTGCCTGCAGTCGCAGCTCCTCTGCCAGTTTCTGTACGTTGAGGGGGTGGAGACCGTCGTTGAGGGGACACGTGAGTCGGTTTAGAAGTAGCAGATGGAGGTTTAGTTTCGTAACAGATTTGTGCCAAGTGAATTGGTGCTTGTACACAAGTGTTGTACTCCTTTAACAAATTTTGGAATAGGACGCTATTGGAGGGTGATGATGGATTGCTTGGAAAGGGAAAGTACAAGCAGGATCCATTCTGACTATTTCGCATTTTGGTATCATCTCAACCATTTTACTTTTATTTTTCTTAGGTTTTTTGCCTTGGGACAAGAAATTTTGCTATGATTTCTTGCATGTAAAAATGGCCTGTGTTTTTTTTTCCTCTCTCTCTCTCTCTCTCTCTCTCTCTCCCTCTCTTTCTTTTTTTCTTTTTTTTTTTTGGTGCATCAGGTCCCAAAGTAGGCGGGGTGGGATGTAATGGGGTGGGGAGGGGGAGGTATTTATAGTGGGTGATTTCTTCGCGCTGCCATTTCAAAGTTTGTTTTTTTTTTTTGGTGCACTGAAATCTCCAAATGCCCCAGCATGTGTATTACTGATCATGACTTGGACTATCCAGCAGCATGTTTTGCAAATTCTTTGCTCCAGAAATAACGCCCGTCACACTGTTTAGTGTAGGTTTTTTGGTCACACAAATCAGATCTCACATGCTGCACTTTTCGGTCCGATGTTCTCATTAGGTGCAGGTAAGGGTCGATTTGATTCAACAATGTAGCTGATTTGGCGAAGTTCTTCAAAGAAAAATGAGGACGATAGCAATCAGAAGACTGCAAGTGATGGTTGAGTAAGAAAAAGCAAAACTTAGCATAGACTTGGGATTAAGGTCACTGTTGTTCTTGCTTTTAGGGAAGGCAGTGCACTAGTGGCACCATCTCACATATTGATTCACTGTTAACACATTCTTCGACTGAAAATTCACCAGATGTCATTCGAAGGTCATACATGTAAAGATAAGATATTTCACGCTTTCTCACAGATTTCAGAACTAATCAATGCTTACCCTTTATTTATTTTTTTTCAATTGTGAGCATTTGTCGTAACAAACTTAGTGCAGTAGTTTACATGTAACTCCTCAAGAGACAGATTCTTACAAAGGTAACAGATGTGCAGTAAACAGAAATGAATCAAAAAGTAACAAAAATAAAAACAATGTGTTCATTTGATGTAAGTCATGAAGAGTAGTGTACATGCTTGAAACAGTTGAGAAAATTAACAGCAAGTATTGTAGGGCAAAGTCTGAGATAAAGAATGGTGTGCAGGTGTGTTGCATTCTTCAGGACTCGATATGTCCTAGATAATCTTCAATTTGCATTGTTTGACCAAAGAAACCATTTTGCAAAGATCTTTTGATCAATTGAAGCTGTCATGACAAAATATATTTGTAGGATGATGTTTTCCACATTCCGATGGTACTTTGTCTGCGTAAACCATGTACAGCTAGGCGAAACAATGACATAAAATACTCTGTCAAGCAAACATATGAAAGGAAGATACAATTTAATGCAACGCTTTGCTGCTAAGAAAGTAGGAATCGCAAAAACTCTCGTTGTGCCTCTCCCAGATTTCTCATAGTGTGTATTTTTCTGTGTACCTGAAATTATTGGACTTAAAGAGTGTATGTTTTTTTTTTTTTTTAGATGTGGCTCATATTTCAAATGAAAACAAAAATGTGTTACTTTCTTCATGATGTGTTTGTATCATGTGTGCTTGGCCATGAAATGGTTAAGTTTTAAACCATGTTGTGTCTTTGATATCCTACACACTACTCACTAATACAAGGAGAGCGGCACGAAATGTTATGCTGAGCAAGCAAGGTGTGCATAAATACAGCTTGTAAGTTCATGTAGAAGTTGTATAAGTGTATCAGTATCGTCCGGTACATGCTTTCTACATGCAAAGAGAATGATAACTTTTGTGGAAAACTAATTTTATAGTTTCTTGTACATGCGCTATTTTCACGATAATCAATGGGAAAAAAAGTTGCCTTCCTACTTTCCTGTGGAAAGAGTCAGTACTAGAGTGATACAAGCACTTGTGATGCATCAGTTCTTGTCTGTCAATTGTGTAGCCTCATGTCCAGAATGCCCCAGTCATAGTAAAGGATGTGTATCCAAAGCAGCCACCATTTTCCTCTTCCCTAACCCACTCAACAAAGCAATAAACTTTAACAGGATAAAAACAAAGCCAACAAACGAACCACAGACCACATCTTACTGTTTTATTGGTGATAGTAGTGAAATAAGAGGAGTGGCGTAGACTCTGTATTTGATGGTTTATTATGACCAAGAAGTGACATTCTGGAGTATATAACATTTGAAAATAAGCCATTGTACAAATGTCTAGGGAAATATGTTCATGTCTTTAAAACTCATCCCTGAACTGCCAATGACCTTTGTGCATACATGTAATTCCCTTTTTTTTTAAGTAACACATAGATGTTTGCTCAACAACACACATGGCAAGGGCAGATCAACTTTTTGTTATAAATTTTCCATATCAATATGTGAGTTCGTGAAATATTCTTAAAGTTGCTCTGAAAGCCTGTCAAAAAAAAGAAAAGAAAAATGAGGAGCTCTTTATCAAATATATTCTACTGTACATTAGGTTAAATTGTCCTCTGTTACAGAAATGCAGTTCAACTGAATGTGCAGATAAATTTTTCATTTTTAATTTGTGAATTAATATACATATATGTATATATTTATATCGTCGCTGGGGTGACAAGACCTCATATCTACAAAATGTCAAATGTTCAGGAGAGCAAAAAAACATGGCAGCCAAAGCACTGCATCAAATGGGAGAGCATTTCCTTTGACATGCCATGGTGGCTTTATTGGGGTAAGACAGCTAGGATTTGGACGGGACATCACTTAAGTGATTTTCTGACAATTGATCCAAAAAAGTCATTTTCACCAAAATTTCAGATACGAGGTCTTGTCGCCCCAGCGACAATATATTCCTTTATACAGGGAGGCAATGAAAGTGTCTGCTTACAAGTTTAAAGGAGACATATATTTTGCTTGGGGTGGGGGTTGGGTCTTTTTCATCAGAAGTTTATCTGAAAAGGCTTTCTACTAGATTCCTTTGTACGGTCACATAACTGATTTAATTTTTAATTTGAACATGTTTGTAAGTTGAGAGTTTGCACAATATTACATATACATACACACACACACACACATATGAAATTATATCTTCTTCAATGCTCCAGAGACAACTGAATTCATGTTACACAGCTATCACATCTCTCCCTGTTTCTGTCAGAGGCTCATAGGAAAAAAAAAAAGATCTATCTCTCCATGTCTTGACAATATGTTACAAATGCCTCTTGGATTTAGGAATTATTTTTGCCCATTTGAGGTGCGCGCAACACACAAGTGTCTCACTGGAAGCTTCTTTTGAATCTCCCTGCCTTGGGTCCTTGTGTGAATGTTTGGCAGCTCTGATACAGTGTCAGGTTTTGAATCTGTAGTCAAGTTCTGCCACCCAACATGCACAGACAAACAAACCAACCAACCAAGATTGGCCCTATCTAGAAGCATGCAACACATGCTTTTGTCTGCTCATAGTGTGTGAAGCCTTTTGCTGTTTTGAATCAATTTGCCAAGCGCTTTGCTGTCTTGTGTGGTAATGCAAAGATTGATAGGAGTATGTAAAATGGTTTTTTTCTCTTTTTCTCTTTTTTTTTTTTTTGTGAAACACAGAAAGGCACACTACAAAATTGCTGTGTGTAAGATGTGTACAAGTGCATTTACCACACCCTATGTTTTGACTTGTGGTTTCCTAAACGTCCTTTTGTTTACCCCCCTCGCAGAAAGTTGATCCAATATTTGTTTGTACTGGCTGTCAATGTATACCTGCCAAGCCAGTGCATACCTAACTGTTCACTTAGGTACCTTGTGTTCATTATGCAACTCTGTCTTCTTCTTGTTAGGTAGTTGATATTGTGAAGAAGTGGATTGATGAATTAGCTGTAGCTGTTGTAATGGAATAATTGAGACATGTTTTAAAGTTGCCTTGTGTATTCTAATGTGTAGAAAAAGACATATTTTTTTCTTTATAACTGAATAGTGACGATGAAGGCATACGTGGATTTGTGATTATCTGTAAAAATTCATCATTAGAATTAGTACTAAAGAGCAATAAGACAGTAAGATATTCGTGAAATTTGCCACAGATGTTGTCATTTCATTCATTGTTCACTCCCACATCACCAAGCCATTATAATTAACCACCTTAATGACTGGTGATTTTGTTTCTTTATTCCAGAAAGTTTGTAATGTTGCAGTAAGCTAACAATTGCAGCGGAGAATGTGCATTATCCAAATAAGTGGCTTGCACACGTTAATGGCTGTAATAGTGTAGGCTGTGGTTGTGCTGATTGTGTTGAAATTGCATTCATAATAGGGAATAGCAAGAAAAAGGAAATGCACAACATGGAAGTTTGATGTCCATGCATCTTTATGCTCATCAATGAGTGTACCATGCCAACATTGCTGCCATTTGAACATTAGTTTCTTTATCAAAGATTGTCTAGAGCCTATTGCTTTGATTTGTTTGTGTGTGCTTTAATGCAACTCTATTCATCTGTAACAGTCTCCACTTCTTGGCTTCTCATATGTGATCTGTCACAGGAGGCATCAACTTATAGATGCAATTTAATTTGGTTTTCCTTGTTGCTGTTATAACGCTAAGTTTATATTTCATTGTTGGTCCAAAAGAGGAGTTTATTTCACATCTCAATGCAAGTTTATATTTCATTGTTGGTCCAAAAGAGGAGTTTATTTCACATCTCAGTGCGATGTGTGAAAGTGATTTTGTTTTGAATTCATTGCTTTTCCTATACTGTTTCCTGTAGTCTGAAAAAGTTTCCCCATATCCTGAAGGTTGTTTGTGCAACAAAGAAAGACAATGCAAAAATGAAATATCTTTTGTGCACCACAATATGGAATATATGTGGCTGTCAACATTCACTTTATATCGTGTTTAACCATATTCTATGGCATGGTTTGCTGATAAGCTTTTTTGCTGATATTTTTCTCTGAAGCAATTTGGTGGTCGGTGTCAAAAATTTAGGGATATTTTGGTGCCCCAGTTTAGTATATTGTTTGTCACAGCCTGGAACGATAGCTGGTAGTAGATTTTAATATGTGCTGATGAATGCCTTTCTTTAAGGTCATTCATCATAATACTGATACATTAACCCTAGATTTCAACAGTGTTTAACAGGTTAACCTACATTTGCCAGGAAAGAAGATGTAAAAAATGAGAATGATAAATAAGACTAAGAACTGATTGGAGTGTGCAGTATTGTAATTTGATATACATGTTTAGAAATGCATGGCAATGCATCAAGAGTAACAATGTTATATTTGAGATCAACCAATGAATTATAGATGTGGATTTTATAGAATTTATTATAATACACTGTACATGTATCATCCTGGTAGGAGGAGGTTACTTGTTTGGCATTTTGTTAGCCATCTTGTATCAACTTCCATTCGAGAGTATTTATTGTACCTGCAGCATTTCAACTTAACTTCTTTTTTCTTTATCTTTTTTTTTTTTTTTAAGGCAAGAAGAGGTTAAAGAGTTCACCATCAGGTCCATTGGTGCTAACTCTTTGATAATCTTCTCGTAGTAAAATCCATGTAAATAGTGCTATTAAAAATGAATTCCAGTTCAAAGAGTAGTTCAGTAGTCAATGTATAACAAAGAGGAAGTGACCAAAGTTTATTGTTAGAATAAATGCTAAGTGTATCCTTATGTGTTGTAAATACTGCTAAATACGTATTCTTGTCGAAGTGGAGAGCAATATTATACAATAATATAGTTTCCCGCTATTGGGCACCAGATAATTGGGCACTGCTTTCGAATGACGCTGGTCACTGACATACATTGTAGTTGGAATGTAAATGAGGCATGCTCGTCATTAATTGGGCCACTGCTTTGTTACGTCAATTGTGCATCTTCATACCCTGCATGCTAGGGTAAGGGGAGAGTACCAAAGTTTGACACTGTGAAGAGAGACATTGATACCCAGGGGCTGGACCCTTCAATGCAGATATTTGGAATGTTGCTCAAATTCGAGTGTTTTCCTCCATTCAGTTAAGCTAGTATTACACATAATCCTTTTTGTCATGTTTACTTCGGTATTGTGTGGATGAAACAGACATACAGATGTCAGTAGCAATTAACATACAAGTGTTGAATTTCTTTTCTTTTCTTTTTTTTTTCATGCTGTAAATTCAAACAAACTAGTCATGTCCTAGACATTTCAGATTTGTGTTGTGTCCATGTTGGGGTAGTTCTGCCAAAGTATACAACTAGCAAAGTCATATGTAGAAATGACATGGTGTGTTAATTAAAATACTTAATGTTACTCTGACGAAAGATGTGACTTTCATGTTTACTTTTCCCTCCTTTTTATGGCCTTGTTAACATTATGTGTTCTTTATATGTGCACATGGTGTCATCATCTTGTATCATGTTTGGTTTTTTTCCTCTCTCTGTCTCTCCATATTCTATTCAGTATTGAAAGAATGGTTGCCATTAAAAAACAGTATGTTAATGGAAAACTTGGAATTCTATTGCATATGAAACGTGGTTTGTGTCCTGGGTTGCCTGAACATGAGTGTGTAGAGAAACATGTATATCACCAAAAGTGAAATGTATCACAAAATATATTTCAAGGGAAAATCCACTTAATGTTTACAAGAGTACAGCCAAACAGAACAATTTTATGAAAATGGATTTGTAAGTGTATACATGTATCTGGCCTATTCATGTCTACACCTCAATACAATGTAGTTATCTACATTTGTGTATCCATCTGTTTATCCATTCTTTTTGTCTATCTATCTATCTATCTATCTGTCTATAAATCCAACACAAAAAGGAAGGAAACTCAACTTTGATCAATTATGTTTCTGTAATATTGGAATAATGCATTTGTATTTACTACATGTATTTTACAATTGATATGCTTTGTCAAAGTGGCATGTGTGTGGTGAGTAAGAGCGCAAGGGCAATCAGAACAGAAAAGTTGCAAAAAATGTACTGGATTGTTAACAAGAGACCCAGGGGTCTAGCGCTCACTTGAGTACGATGTGTCACAAGCTCACCTTCCACACTTTCTTACAGACGAGTGGTATATACGAAGAACATAGAAACGGGGGGGGGCCTTTGTATTCTGTTACAGTGGCAACGATACCTGCCAAGTTTGAAAAACAGGATGATGCAAAAGATAAAAATGTGAAAACTGGCCCCAATTTTGTCCCAGGCCCCAAGGGAGCACGCATGGATCTCCCATAAATAAAACAAACTTTACAGTACATTGTACTATAGTAGTATATACACTGAAGATTCCTTACATGTGGGGCTCTAAGATCATGGTGTCCATTTGTACAATACATTGCATTACCCTAGCAATAATGCCCGCCAAATTTGGTAGCAAATTTGACCAGGTGTTGTCAAGAAAAAAGGCCACTGTGGTCCCCCCCCCCCCCCCCCACCCGGACTCAACAAGAGCACATTTGGATCTGATGTGAACAAACTTGAAATATAAACTCTCTTATACACCTTTTTAGCTCTGTCATTGCTGGTTTTATAGAAACATATTTTTCTTTTAGAGATTCTCCAGTTTAGGAGTTTGGGCCCCCTTGGGTGACTCTGACGCAGGCATGGTGCCCATTTAATGTTCTACCACCACATTGATAATAAGTGTACTTGCCTAGTTCGGCGAACTTTACCAGGCATTTTCAAGAAGATTAAGATGTGAAATTGGCCCCTTATTTGGTGGTCCCTCCCCCACAGGGCTCCCTGGGAGCACCTCTAGATCTGCCACGAACAAACTTGAAACTACACTCACCAATCTTCTGATCATTAACTTAGCTCTGTATTTCTAGTTCTAGAGAAGAATAAAACAAACTTGAAACTTCACTCACCAATTTTCTGATCATTAACTTAGCTCTTTATTTCTAGTTCTAGAGAAGAACGATGGGAACGTTGGGGGGGGGGGTATGATTCCCATTTAAACAAAGAGAGGTATTTCATCACCCTGGAGATGTTTCCTGCAAAGTTTGGTCAAAATCCGTCATGGGGTTTCGGCCACGGACGACGCACGACGGACGTCTCATGCCGATCTCGAATGATGAATGATCGCTATTTTAGCTCACTTGAACTTTTGGCTCAGGTGAGACAAGGATTATGTAGTGTTTATTTTGCCAAGTTTATCTGAGTGAATGGCATTTCCCTTTTGTCTTTCAAAATAAGTAAAAAAATGGTCACCTAAGTATGCACCAGATCGCACCATTAAGAGCTAAAAATTGAAAAAAGCTCCCTGCCATAGGAGGGAGGACAGCCCCCTCCCACACCGTCTCCCCGCTCGGTCGCTTCGCTCCCTGGCTCACGAGCATGCACGTGCGCCGAGACGCTGAGTCATGAAAATCTCACTCATAAAAAAAAATTGAACTTGGCATCTCTGCAAAGGTATTGACAATATCCTGATAACTCCATCTCATATACTGTTGTCCTCCCTATCATCAAAGAGCTTAGACGCGCACGGACTGTGCATGCGTGTACTTCAATACTCTTTGGTTAATGTTTCCGCTAATGATCACGGTTCGTTTTGTTTTTGTTTTTGTTTTTGTTTTTTTTCCAGCGGACGCCATTTAGGCCTAATACCTCCCCCATCTCCCACCACGCTCCCACTTTAAACTCAGGAACGCCAGAGGCCGTACAGCGGTGATCCAAGATTTCAAAGCGCCATGCGTATTACCCGTGCCCTTCCATCAATGAAAAGCAACACCTTGATTCATCACTGAAAATGACTGACGGACCATCTGGCTTTAGCAATTCATGTAATACAGTATGCCATCTCATCCTGATCGACTCCAGTGCAACCGAGCCTGAATTTGGTGGTAACCCATGGTTAAGTAAGGGGAGATGTTTTAGGGTCGGGCTCAATTCGGAGGAAAATAGGGGTTCTTTTAGTATTTTCCTCGCAATATCTTCAAGGGGTACTTTTCAGATTTTTTCCGAACAATTCTGAAATGGGGTCCCGAAAAGAGTTAGTTTCGAACCCCGAAAATTCCGAAATTAGGTGCGGCTATAGGGTGTGCGGCTTCTAATTCGTGTTTGCCCCGATTCTCCCGAATGTAAATAGGCATAATTATATACGTACTGTGCATGTTTCGCTGCAAAAGCTTAACGAGCTGGCCTTTTTTTTCTTTTCACATGACATTTCGCAAAATCGCGCTGTATGATATTATGTACGTCACCCTGCTCTGGCTAGCTCAGCTTCCCTTCCAAAAACCTGTGATAGGGGGTCAAGTTTTCTGGCTTTCCTTCCAAAAGTCAGTGATAAGGGGTAATTTTGATGATGTCCGTTCCAAAAGCCCGTCAAGAGTCAAAATCTCTATACACATTCCATCCTTTATAAAGGGATTTACGTCTCTAACAGGGCCGGCGGAGCGTTTTCAAAAGTGGGGGCCCACTTCCGGGTTTGATGAGCTAACAAGCAAAAAATAAAAAAGGTCCTCAGCTCATCTCTCTCCTTCCACTTCCGGGTTTCTTCAGCTGACAAGCAAAAAAAAAAAAAGGGTCTTCAGCGGAAAAACATAACCTTACCGCGATCACATTTCAAGATCTCTATCTATTTCTTTTTAGTACCACTTATGTACTTCCGTACTTCCGGGTTAAAAAAAAAAGTGGGGGGCCCCAAAGTGATGACACCTTATATGTATTCCTTTGTATGGTGCACAAAAAGTGTGGGGGCCCGAGCCCCCACGGCCCCCTCGGTTTCGCCGGCCATGTCTAAGAATCTGCAACAAGCAAAATGTGTATGGTGGACCACCTGGGGTGGGGGGGGGGGCGGAGGTAGGACATCGAATACGAGTCCCTCATGGCCATAGCACGTCTTCGAGCATGAAGATTTGCCTCAAGCAGTCTCATTCGGATGATTTAAACAGGGGGGGGGGGGGTGGGTGGGGGTAAAAAAAAAAAATGGCCCGCACTTCCGCGCCCGCATAAAAGCTCACATGAACCCACATTATAGACCATATGGGACCCAGTTATTTTGCTATCTGGGTTCCCTCGCTAATCGTCGTTGGTCCCTTGCTTGTTTGTTCATTTTCCATCTGAGAAGATGGTTGGATAGCCCATATTCAGCCATGCTAAGCTGGTCTTTCATGGGGTCCAACGTTGGATGTGAGGCGGGACCACTTCACCGGGTTAAACACCCGGTGTCCTTTTCGATGAATAATGAAGCAGGATCTTTTACGTGCATGAGTTAATGTGACTCTCTCACACACGGGACCTCCATTTTATGTCCTATCCGAGGGACAGAGTGTTTTGCCTCTTGCTAGAGGGGACGGCATGATTATGACACAACATTGCTCAGTCCAGACTCGGGTTCGAACCCGGGTCGCTTGCATATGGGTCGGAGGCATACGCGTTACCGACTGAGCCAACTCACCGACCCTGGCGACATCCCGACAAACCTGTCTTCATTGATGATGATAAATTTGACATTCCTAATCCTGTTCCGCAATGTTTTAAAATTTAGACTTGGAATTTTAATTGACTCTTTCGACCCCCTCTCGGAGTATGAGCGTGTACGAACAAACAGAGAATATACATATCGTTAAACAGACCAGTGAACACAATGCATGTAGATTATACGCTGATGCAAAAGATACTAAATGATGAATATATTGTGTGAGAATACAAACATGAGTAAAATATTTTAAAACTAGATATGTCGCTGCGGCGACTGATATGCCTCCGCCATAATGCATGGTTCTCCTAATTGTTCCCGCCGAACGAGTTCGAGCAGGGGACTATGAAACGGGCTCCGTACGTGTGTGTGTCTGTGTGTCCGTTCGTCTGTCTGTCTGTCTGTCCGTCCGTCCGTCTGTGCGTCCGTGTGTGATCAAAATGTTCAAAATGCTACTCCTTCGCCATTTCTAACCCGATTTTGATTCTGTTTGCTTTATATGATAGCACTACATGGGAGCTTTGAAACTTCTATACAGAATTTCAGTTGTGAACTTTGACCTTGACCTTTGACCTATATTGTACATTTTGCTTCAAAATGCTACTCCTTCGCCATTTCTAACCCGATTTTGATTCCGTTTGCTTTATATGATGGCACTAGGTAAGGGCTTCAAAATTTTGACCTTTGACTTCTTTGACCTTTGACATTGATTTTTGACCTATATTGTACATTGCCTACAAAATGCTACTCCTTCGCCATTTCTAACCTGATTTCGATTCCGTTTGCTTTATGTGATGGCACTAGGTGAGGGCTTCAAAACTTCTAAACAGAATTTTGACCTTTGATTTCTTTGACCTTTGACCTTGATTTTTGACCTGTATTGTACATTTTGCTACCAAATGCTACTCCTTCGCCATTTCTAACCCGATTTCGATTCCGTTTGCTTTATGTGATGGCACTAGGTGAGGGCTTCAAAACTTCTACACAGAATTTTGACCTTTGACTTCTTTTACCTTTGACCTTGATTTTTTACCTATATTGTACATTGGCTACAAAATGCTACTCCTTCGCCATTTCTAACACGATTTCGATTCCGTTTGCTTTATGTGATGGCACTAGGTGAGGGTTTCAAAACTTCTGCATAGAATTTTGACCTTTGACTTCTTTGACCTTTGACCTTGATCTTTTTACCTATATTGTACATTTTGCTACTAAATGCTACTTCCGGCGGGGACATATATTACGCACCGCGTAATTTCTACTTTTCCTTGTAGGTCTATAGTACAATGTCTTGACAATGTGTGATGACAGTTTCACACAGTTGGAAAAATATTAAAATGACAGGTTTGCCACAAATGTGCTGAATGTTCACTTTCCTAGAACTAGGTTCAATTGGATGAATGATTAAAATGTCAGAGTGCAGGTATTTGGGGAACTGATGATTTTTACTTGACTTTTGACCCTTTTATAAGTTTATGCATTGAGTAATTTTCAAGGTATTGAGAAAAAGTATAATTTCAGTATCAAATGGGAAAACAGCATTATCTAAACCTGGCCTTTGACCTTTGACCTCACAGTTCCAAAGAGAATCACTGTTAGGTTGAACATGCATAAATATGTAAGTTTCATGATGATACCTTGAGTTACTTTTGAGATATGGAGGAAAAAGTGCAATTCAGCACTTTCACTTGACCTTTGACCTTTTGGCAAGAAACTTCCCACAATATATATTGGGTAATACATGCATACATCAAGTTAAAAAAAAACCTTCAGGCATTGCATAAATATAAGGAAAGTAGTGATATTTTGAGGAGTTCACCTTGACCTTTGACCCCTGACCTTTGAACCATGACCCCCAACTTCCCTAGATAATCACTGCCCATTGGAACAAGCATATATACTAAGTTCCATGAAGATACCTTGAACCATTTGCGAGATATGGAGAAAAACATGAATTTTCAACCTTTTTTTCACAAAATAACCTGTGACCTTTGACCTTTGACCCGTGACCCTAAAATTCAAACAAAGTATTATCCCCCCAGGATATACCCTCATACCAAGTTTGATGTAAAACCACCACACGGTTCTTGAGATATCGACAAAAACAAAACGGGACGGACAGACGGACGGACGACCCGAAAACATAATGCCTCCGGCCACTTCGTTGGCGGAGGCATAAAAACAGACTAAAAACGATGAAAAGAGAAAATACACAGACGCAATCTACATGTTAATAGACGTGTAACAGTCTTTGACAAGCTGAACAAAGCAGGCTGTTTCACTATCCTACGCGGCGATACGTGTACCTCTAGTGTAAATCCAACTCTTCTGTACCATCTATTATACATGGTGCTTGAACGATTTTCTTTCTCAGAATTTTGAGAAAACTTGTACAGGATAAGGCGAGTAAATCTTGGTAGTTTTTTGGTTTTTTTTCAACTGAAAGTACTTCTGGTGTAAAAGTTCCGTTATGTGAAGAGCACTTGAAACCAGATTTAATCAACTTTGCTGGCAGATACAAACGTCCCTCCTTTTGAAAATAAGAACATGCAAAATAATACTAATGAAATGTATCACCTAGATTAGTATGTGAGAAGTTAAACAGAGTGTGCCCTGCATTATCACAATGTTATATGTTCACATTAATAAATCGGCCATTGTTTATACAGGTGATTTATGTGATCTATACACCGACACTCGCACACGGTAAAGGCATCTGATTCATTTAGGGTGAAAGTAGTTTTGAATTACTTGGTTGCTTTTAAACATTCCATAATTTGTGCACACATGGTTCGACCATATTGCGACTCCACATTCCTGACAAAAATGTACTTCAGTCTTAGTTTCAGCAAAGAGCTAATCATTGAAACCAAAACTTTGGTTTTAGTCTAACCAAACGTTGAATAGACCGCAGCTTGATAAAGTGCAACGTGTCTTCAATAAATTTTAACCATGATGAGTTAAAATCCATGTTCATTTTATGAATGGCGGAGATGAAAAAACAAACAAACAAACAAAAACAAAAATATGAATATTTATAAACTTTACCTCTCAATATATTCTCAACCAGAAATTGATAACTCGGCACTTCATTATATGGTTTAAGATCAGTCCTCGACTAGTCTCTCCATATGTCCGGTGTAGGCTTACATGAACCTGCTCGATAATAAAGTTCTAAAGAATTACCTATGGAAAACTTTTATTTGCTTTCAGCAAGTTGGGTTTATTCTTTTTTATTTTGTTTTCATTTTCACAGACTTCACTACCATATAGGCCTATAAAGAGAACATTGGATATACATGTGCTGACAACTGCATTTACTTTGCTGTAGTCACGATACTTCTGGCCCGAACTACCTGCCTCGAGATTGCCTTTTTAAAAGAACCATAGGGCCTATAATTAGATTGTACGCCAATACAAACAAAGTCATAAATCACTGCTTCTACTCTTTCATATAGGGCCTGTCTATCATTATGTAAAATTCGAGATGTTCCTATTAATTTTGCCTCTGGAAAAAAAAAAAAGAATCAGTTTTAGTTTTACTTGCCATTCATTACAATATCCTTGTACTGCATTCAGAGCTACTTGCAATTCATCAGGGGTTTCTGCCAAGATTATTGTGTAATCGGCATGCAACAAGCAAACCATCTATGGGGGGGGGGGGGGAGCTCCAGCCCCTCACCCTGTAAAATATCGCATAATTTTCATTTCAATCTTACTGGTTTTCCCCTATGACGAAACGCGATCGCGTCGACCGTACGCGTGTGCGCGCCGAGCCGGTCTTTTTTTTTTTTTTTTTTTTTTTTTTCTTTCTTTCTTTCTTTCTTTCTTTCTTTCTTTCTTTCTTTCTTTCTTTCTTTCTTTCTTTCTTTCTTTCTTTCTTTCTTTCTTTCTTTCTTTCTTTCTTTCTTTCTTTCTTTCTTTCTTTCTTTCTTTCTTTCTTTTTTTCATATTATCGTTCTGTCTTTCTCTCACTCCCTCTCCTCGCTCGGCGAGCTTGCTGCTGTCTACTCAATCGATCTCTCACATACTGCACATGATGCACTGCGAGCTCGCCCGACCTTTACCTCTATCAAAAAAAAAAAAAAAAAAAAAAGAGAGAGCGATAATTATGTGTCTAGTTCCGTCTACGAAGAAGCCAGGTGGACGTTACACGTGGGTTATTATTCTCTAAAATCTGCCAGGAAACGAAGATCCTCCATTGATCCATTTCAGAAACATGTACGTGCACATAGTTTGTAAGATTGTATCTTTTGAGATTGTTGAAAATAAGATACTTTTGGAGTGTTAGAGAATTCATGCGTTTCAGTTTTGAAGTTGCATGCTAAATGACGTATAGAATGGTACAACTTAGTAGTAGTCCCGAACGTTTTGTTCGATGTGATGTTAGCAACGTGCAAATTTCACGTAGGGTCTATTATATTGAAATGTCATGCTATGTTTTTGTTTACATTCTCATGAAGCAAATTGATAATGTGCCACAGCTAAGCCAGTCCGGTTTGAATTTGGTTATTCGATTGTCTCATATGATAATGTCATTAAACTGATATAAACTGAGTAGTGTTAGAGATTCTAGTGGAACTTTTTTATTCAACTGCACGAGTCTTAAACAGTCACAGTGCAGTGTCAGTGTCAGTGATATTGTTATTGCACTGGCCAATAAAATGCTACACTTAAGAGTATATTGAATTATTACCTCCACCAAGGGAGGAGGTTATGTTTTCATTTCTGTTTGTTTGTCCATGTACATAATAACTCAAGAAGTTGTGCACGGATTTGGATGAAACTTGCAGGAAAGGTCGAGAATGACACAAGAAACAGATCATGATTGATTTTTGGTAGTGATCCAGAAATTTTTATGGATTGTATGAAGGTTTTTCGATATTTTGGCAGGTAGGGTCAATGAACTTGGGAGTTCAAGCTGCACATTTTTTAGGTTTTCATACGCGCACTAAAGACTAGTGCATACTCTAGTTTCTGCTAGGGCAAGGCGCGCCACGCAGCTGATGGTTTATGACGCAACAAAGGCTTCTTTCTTGGGAAATTGGGCAATTTTTCAGCATGCACACATACGTATGGGTGGAAATCACTAATCTCTATGGAAGAGCAAGATCTAGATCATGGGTGGACAAGGCCAAGGCTCTTTTCCTTTTTTGTGTCAGTATCCTTTTACGTCTCCCTCTTGTGTTCACTATCTGCAGAAGCCCACGAAAAAAGGACAAGGCAACTCTGGCACCGCCGCTGGTTTATAATGAGGTTCATTGCCCCGCCCACTGGCCTGTCTGTCACGCGCATCGTGTCCAAATATAGCTTGCGTGTAAATGCGCTCTTCATGCTTTTACATGCAGTACTCACGCTTGGTACTGCTGACAGGCACTTCAGAGAGCCAACGGGAAATGTTCCCTTTGATTTTGCAACCGCCCATGCATATTATCTGCATTGCGATCTTGGTGCAAATCATCCAAAATATACCGGGCTGTATTTATGAAGCTGTCTCTGTTATTGAGCTACAGAGGGTGTTATTGCTAATTGGGGATGGAAAATACCACCCGGGCAGCAGGCTAGATCATCAGTGGAAAGTACAAGCTGCTTGGCGGAGGTCTGCGGCGCTTGCTCTCAGAGTGCTTTTCTAGTTACATCTTTTATTGATAATTCTTAGTGATGCATTACATCACATGTTAGGTAATCCCATAGTAATGTGTCCTGTTGTATTAACAGCCTAGTGCAGCCTATTTAATTCCTGAGTGTTTACAACTTAATTCAGATAAGCTAAACTATGAGATGATCTTGATGATGCTGGCTTCAACATGTTTAAAATAAAAAAAAGCACCAAATTCAACCTCCCATGCCAAAATTCAACCGCGCGCAAAAGCATAGGTTTTACATGTAGCTGGCGGTCAAATTTTTGTCGGTGTTATGGTCGAATTGTGGGTGGCTTACTTAACAAAATGGAAACTCCATACTATGGGCCTAGCTACCTACGGTGTAGAAGCAGTCATGGTCAAGTTTGCGCTTCAAATGCATATTGATTGCATGTATGCAAGCAACTTGCATTTGTCCTATATGAACTGATGAATTATGAGAACTACACGTAATTTAGCAGTTTTATGAATGATCAGTGCTATTTAGCATCAGGATTGATACCCTTGATATTTCAAATTCCATTTGATTTTAATCAAATAAAGAGCAGTGAAAAAAAAAAATCTGCATGGAAAATTTTCAATCATTTGTTGATGGATGTTTGCAAAATGCTCAGAGGCATATAATGTAATGTCTACATGTAAGTTGTAGTTACCTATCTTGATACTAACGATATTCGTTCTTTCAACACTTTATCATGTGGAAGAAGTTTGTTTTCCATTAGAGTTATTTGCATGTAATATGAATTTATTGATATATGTATAAATTACTGAAATGTGGGTTAAACCAGAGACTTAGTTTCACACAGAAAAGTTCTACAATGTTCTTTCAAGCCATAATGCCTGGAGTCTTTCAATTCCTTACCGTGAATTATTGTTTGTTCTCGTGAAAATGAATAAAAAAGTTTGCCACACACACCATTTATCTGTGTCACTTTCTTCATTTGTACAGTTGAAAGAATGAAACAAATAAATCAACCTAGTATTGTGTAGACTAGATAATGAAGCATAAATTTGGCTGTTATATATAATAATTGCATTGTCTGTGTGAAGTGTATGATTGTATGTCACAAATGTGTGTGCAAACAACCTTGCCCCCATTTAATGTTCATTTAATGTTGTGTTTAATGGTGCACTTCATGAATATGCCCTATTATTGTATACTTTTTGAAAAGATTGACACTTACGTTGTGAGGATCTTGTTATTTTTTGTTATTATTCATGCTCTCATTTTAAGTAGCTCAAATATTTTTTGTTCTTTTGTATTTATTTTTCTTTTATTTCTTCCTTTTTTCCAGAGATGGTAATTTATTGAAAGGCTGCTGCATTTTTTGCTGTTTTTGGTGAGTACTTTATTCTTCACCACATTTTTTCCTTTCATTTGTATTTTTCCTATACTTTTTTTGTTTATTTGACAAAAAATATAATGTATATTCTCATTATATGCTACCTAAATACTGAATTGCATATTTGTTTTCATACATTTGAAGACATCCGTGGCAAGGCATTTATTGATAATCCTGTACATCCCTTGTCATTTGTGTCAAATTGATGACCTAAAATGTATTTTTTAATTTGTAATTCTTCTTTCATCATTACTTTCATGGTTTTTTTTTTTCCATACTTCTGAGCTGTTGTGTTTGTATGAATTTAAGTTGTGTTGTTCATCTGTGTACTGTGGTTCTCTGTGAATGATTTATCTTTTTAGAGGTTGCACAGTTTTCACCACCCCCCCCCCAAAAAAAAAAAGGCAAACAACAACCTGAAAACAAAACAAACAAGATGAATATCGTTAAATGATGTTGGGTAATTTTTGATGCATCAACAACAAAAAAATGGAAACATTGATGCGTGACTTTTTTTTCCTCTCTCTCTCTTTTAATTTTGATTGTGCATGCTTGTTTACAGTGCTCTAGAAGAATAATGTTATCCAGGTAATAACAGGTACCAGGAACATGTGATGCAGAATTTGTTAATATTCTTGATTTTAATGACAGCCAAACTCAAAGAAAGACAAGAATGTGAGTGCTTAACAAATGTATATTGCAACAATCTGGAGAAGGAAAAAAAAAGAGGAAAATTTGAACCTCGCCAAATGGGTTCCCCAGTTACAGATTTTGCTAATTTTTGAGTGATGTCAATAGATCAGGTGCTCAAAAGGGATATGTCAAACATGGTTTGTGTCCGTATCATTTTGTCAGTGATTATTTGTTCTGTGTTTTATATATTCTTTTTTTTTAAATCTATTGAAACAAGAGGTCAGTGACCTTTGCAGATAAAGTCTGAGCAAATATTATTCTTCACCTCCATGTAGATACTGATACTGTGGAGCATTATGACAGTGTGTGTGTGTGTGTGTGTGTGTGTGTGTGTGTGTTTGTGTGTGTGTGTGTGTGTGTTTGTGTTTTGATTATTACCCAGACATGTAGGTCCTACAACTAAATGCCTTTTACCACTTCCCTGATTCAGACATAATGCTTAGTGTTGTAAAGGATCTAACTGCAGGATATTACTGCTATCCTACTATTGAGTTATTCAAGTGAAAGTCAATGAAGGGCAACCGCAATCTTATTACACATTGAACAGTCACATGATTGCACAATTGAGGACATGGAGAAAAATGCCTTTGCTGTTCCCTGTGTGGCTGTGCCCGTAACTTTCAGTTAATATATTTCACTTTCATTTCGTTCAGTCTATCTCTCTATAGTCAATTGAACATTGGACTTACAACGATGACCTCTTATTAGGAAAGCTTAGCATATAATTATGGTCCCATGTCTATGTGGTGTAGAGACATATCCTCTTACACCAAAGGTATGGATGTGTGATGTAGGGAGTTCCCCAAACCTCAATTCTTTTCTTTTTAATGAACTTGCCATTCAGTGATACCATACAGTCAGTAAGGACCACGTGGCAATGAAAAGATTAGGGAAGTTTCATGCTCTTTATTGACATTGAAATGCAGAGACTCCAGCCCCAAGCATCTCGTAACTGTTGAGGATGGGTTGATTTTGCTACAACACGCATTTTCCAAAGACACTACCGAGTATACTCGGGGACTCCTCCTCAACGGGTTAAAGCCACTAATTACCATTTGCAGACAGGTGAAAAAAAAAGGAAAAAAAAAACGGCTTCAGTGCTTCAAAATAGTTCTAAAATGTGAGTTAGGTATAGAAACACCCAATGTAAAAATGTTAATCAGTATAATCAATGTTAAGTAACTGCATGCTAATTATGCAAAATGTGAACAGTGGTTTTAGCAAATCGTTTCAAAATTAATCTATCTCATAGATGCCAAGTTCAAAAAATTTTTATGAGTGAGATTTTCATGACTCGGCATCTTGGCGCGCGCGCATGTGTGTGAGCGAGGGAGCGAAGCGACTGAGCGAGGGGAGGGTGTGGAAGGGGGGTGTCCGCCCTCCCACAGAAGGGAGCTTCTTTCAATTTTTAGCTCTTAATGGTGCAAGCTGAAGCATATACTTAAATGACTAGTTTTTACTTATTTTGAAAGACAAAAGGGAAACATGCCTTCAATTGCAACTCTCACTTTAATTCTTTAAGCTATGCTCCCAATGCGTGAGAAAAATGGATGTCATGCGTGAGATCGTGAGACAGACCCTAAATGCTTGAGTCTCACTCACAATGCGTGAGACTTGGTAGCTCTGCGGCATCTACAGTTATGGTTTATTTAGAAAATTAGTGATATCTGTGTACAAAATATATTGTATTTGTGGCTTTATTGCAAAACTTCTATTTGGTAGGATGTTTTGTGATACAACTTAACTATACTATGCATCAAATGCGATAACTCCCAACATTTCTGTAATCACTGGTCCCAATGGTAAACAGTGGCTTTAAACTGGAGATTCTCCTCCCTGGACCCCGTAGCAAACTAGAGACTCTGATTACACAGACATGAGCAGCACAGTGCAATGTATGTGTGCATAGTGTGTACATCATGAGTATGAAGCACAGCACAGTGCCCCTTGTGGCTGGGGTCCAGTGTCTGCTGGAGGGCCCGGGAAGATCTTCAATTACAGATGCTCTCTTGTGCTATCTTTGCCTTACATAGGTGATTTGAACATAAATGACAAAACTGTACCTAAATCATCTCTGATAAGTTAGTTTTAACCGTGGCCCTTGAAAAATTGTATACTGTGCTTTCTCCTCTTGCAATATGTGCAGTGGGAAGGCTGCTTGCCATTGACCCTGTACACAAATCTTCATGAAATGTCATTGTTAGATGTAGTATTAAAAAGAATGAGTTACATCCTCCTGAAATGAGTACCCGGTATCCTCATTTAATGAATTCATATGTGTGGTCGTGACCAGTATTATAGTTTCCTGAAAACAGTGGTGGATCAAGGGGGGGGGGGGGGGGGGGGGGGGGGGGGGGGGCGCACTGGTCACGCTCTCCCATTTTATTTTTTGTTAAAACAAAAGAAATAAAACAAAAAAAATGGGGGGGCGTGTGCACCCCTTTAATTTTGTAAAGGCGCCTCCTCTTTACGGAATTCCTGGATCCGCCCCTGGAAAATGTGGAACCGTAAAATTCCACTTAGTATTTTCTTATTTAGGTCTGATGTCAGTGACACTTGATCCGTTCTGATTTGGTGCTGAATAGCTAACTGAACATAGAGTGGTGAATCATAATTTTGATTATGAAAACAGAGAGTGTGATCTGATTCTTGGTTATTAATGTGTCAAAATGAATTATTTGCTTGTGTGAGAGCTGCCAAATGACTGTTGTACTTTGTCCGAGTGAAAAATCCACAGTTCATGTCAAGATGCTAATACCTATTACAAATGAGGACAGTTTTCTAGCAAAAGCAATTTCTCAGGTACTCCTATTACAATAAATGAAGAAAATAAATTCAAAATGGAAGGAAATGAAGCCATCAATCAATCAAAAAAAAAATGTATATTCATTATTCAGAGGAAGAGAGTGATTTATGGATTAAGTGGACTTTGTTGTTTTGAGATTATAGGGCAGGTATGAGCCAAGTCATGTCTCATTGGCCATAGTATACAGAGATAGGAAATTTAATCATTGCATTGCATGTCCCATACAAGAAGAAGATCACAGTATGTTACAATTCACATTCTTCTTTTTTTTTTTCATTTTATTGCAAACAAGTGCCATTTTGTCTTCCATGTTTCCTGGTTATCAATTTAAATTTAGCAGAGACTCTCAACCAGTGATATATTTCCAACGAAAGTTATTTTTGCCAAATCCAAATCTACATGTGCAAGTTTTAAAAAATGGCACACATATTACATGTATGAAAATGACATAGAGTGTGACAGGGTGAAAGTGATAGGGAAGGATACTGTATACAGCATTATGTATTCAGAGACTCCAACCCCAAGCACCCTCTGATCTGGAGATTCTCCCGCCCGAAACCCCTAGCAAACGGGAGACTCCAAGTTGATGTGTGCGAAGTGCGAAGTTCCTAGGATTCTAGATGTTCTCTGGTGCTATCTAAGGCTTATTTTTTCAACATACGATAGAAATAAGTAAGAAATCCTTTCCACCAGGAGACACAGAGCCAGGGTGGGAGAAATCAAATCTCAAACGGGAGAACGGGAGATTGTGCAAAAATGGGCTTTCGGCGGGAGATCTCCCGTCGAAAACGAGAGAGTTGGAGTCTCTGTGTATTTAGCGAGTCTAAATTTTTGTGAATCGGGACTTCCGACGATTTTGCGATCACGGAGTAAAGTACTGAATGGAGAAAGGTATATGTGTGCATCACATTCATATCACGATCAGAGTTGATATTTTTGTTTGTCTCTAAATTCGCGAATAGCACCTGACTCACGAAATTCGCAAAAATAAAAACCTCACGAAATATTCACCGTATACAGAGAGATTGAGTAGAAGCATGATAGTAACCTTACGCGGCAACCAGTGATTCTAAGAAATTTGTCAGAAAACTTTAACCACTCATTCATTGCAAACAACTTGCAAAGACTCCAACTCTCCCGCTGAAAGCCCATTTGTGCAAAATCTCCTGTTCTCCCGCTTGAGATTTAATTTCTCCCGCTTGAAATGATTTCTTACTTAGTGTCATCGTATGTTGGAAAATAAACCTTAGATAGCATGAGATAGCATCTAGAACTCTAGAGCTGGACCCCGGCCACAAGGAACTTGTGCTTCGCGCACATCAAGTTGGAGTCTCCCGTTTGCTAGGGGTTTCAGGCGGGAGAATCTCCAGATAAGAAGGTGCTCGGGGTTGAAGTCTCTGAACTTGTTGTTCTCATGTATTGTCAACATAGTGTGCATTAATGCAATACAATCAATGTGTTGATGTTATTGTAACAATAGCTTATTACTAATGGCTAATTGTAACAATATACAATACCTGTATACTCCATATTTTGCTGATTTTACCCCCACATTTAATTGTTGTTTTTTCTTCCCAGGAGTGCAAAGCCTAAGCCACGTCTGTTCCTTCCCTTCTGTCAGCTATGCATCGCAACTACAACTCGGGCTACGGCCACCATGGCGGGCACCAGAGCCACCATCATGGGCCCCACCCAGGCGGACCCCACGGAATGGGCATGGGAATGGGGATGGGGATGGGGGGCATGGGGATGGGGCTGGGGATGGGAATGCCCAACATGGGGCCACACCACAACATGGGGAGCGGGATGAACTACAACAAGTACCCCGCCGTCAGCAACTACACCAACGACATGTCCCCCACGGCCAAGGCGTCGCGCGTCTTCGTCGGCAACCTCAACACGTACACGCGCAAGGAGGACCGGAAGAACATCATGGAGCTGGTGATGGAGACATTCATGAAGTACGGCCGCATCCGCGGTATCTCCATCCACAGCGGGTTCGGCTTTGTGCAGTTTGAGACCTGTGAGCAGGCCAAGAATGCTATTCGGGGTGAGCAGGGAAGACTGGTCAAGAATCAACCACTGGGTGAGTTTTTTTTTGAAAGCCTTTAAAAGGGATTGTACAGTACTGGTTGAGGTGAGGATTCAGCCTGTAAAGTTTTGCGAGATATTTAGAACCCACTCTGTGAAATGTTAAAGAGCATACAATTCTAAGGGGAATCATAAGTTTATTTGATATAAATCAGTTTTGAAATGACTGAGATATCTAAAAACAAGGAAAAACAAAGAAATCCTAATAAAAGCTGTGGCTTGTCAATCTTAGTATTAGGATCGCTTTTTTGGATATCTCAGCCATTTTCAAGGCCAATGTTCGTCAAATAAACCTTGAATCCTTGAAATTACATGTTCTTTTATATTTCATACAACTATAAGAGGTTTCTCATTATCTCACCAAAAAAAAAAGAGAAAAACGTCATAAATCTGAATCCTCACCTCAACTAGTACTGTACAGTCCCTTTAAGAATTTGCTCTCTTTCTGCAAGTCATGGAAACATCCACTCATTCTTTTTTCCTCTCACTTTTTAGTCATAGGTACCAGCATAGCTTAAACTGCATTTTTATACCCCTGCCAAACGAAGTTTGAAGGGGGTATATAGGAATCAGCGGACGGTCGGGCGGTCGGGCAGTCGGTCGGTCCGTTGCAAATCTTGCGTCGCGAACTACTTCCTCAGTTTTCAACCGATTCCCATAAAACTTGGCACAGATGTGTACCTTGGGTTGTAGATGTGCAAGACGTTTTTTTTGACAGTACCCAAAAGTACGTTGCCATGGTAACGGCATATTATGGGCAAAAATGAGTACAAATCTTGCGTCGCGAACTCCTCCCACAGTTTTTGATCAATTTTTATGAAATTAGGTACAGATGTTCGTCTGAATATGTTAATGTGCAAGACACATATTTCCGCAGTGGCAAAAAGTGCGTTGCCATGGTAACGGCATGTTATTGGTAAAATATAGGGCAAAATGCTTCATGGCAAAACTGCTTCATCAGTGTTCTTCCAATTCTCATGGAATTCATATTGAATGTTTGTCTTAGGATATAGGTCAGCATGACGCATTTCTTGACAGTGACAAAAAGTATGTTGCCATGGTAACAGCTCACATATTATGAGCCAAAATGATGGAAAATTTTGTGTTGCAAACTACTTCCTCAGTTTTTGCCCAATTTCCATGAAACTTGGTACAGATGTGTGCCTTTGGTTGTAGATGTGCAAGACGCATTTTTTGACAGTACCTGAAAGTATGTTGCCATGGTAACGGCATATTAATGGCAGAAGATCAAGGAAAGATCTTGCGGATTTAACTACTTCCTCAGTTTTTTGACCAAAGCTTATGAAATGTGGCACACACCTTGATCTTGGTGGGAAGATGTGGAAGACATATTTTTCAGACGTGTCGGAAGCTGCGTTGCCATGGTAATGGCATATAAATGGCAGAAGATCAAGGAAAGATCTTGCGGATTGAACTACTTCCTCTGTATTCGACTGAAGCTCATGAAATGTGGCACACACATTGGTCTTGGTGGGAAGATGTGCGAGACATATTTTTGGGACGTGTCGGAAGCTGCGTTGCCATGGTAACGGCATATTAATGGTGGAAGATCAAGGAAAGATCTTGTGGATTGAACTACTTACTCAGTTTTTGACAAAAGCTTATGAAATGTGGCACACACAATAGTCTTGGTGGGAAGATGTGCAAGACATATTTTTCGGACGTGTCGGAAGCTGCGTTGCCATGGTAACGGCATTTAAATGGCAGAAGATCAAGGAAAGATCATTCCTTGGGTAAGACTGTCGTCACGGGGCGGGGGTATTAATCACCTTAAGTGATATTTCTAGTTTTAAGTTTCATGAGTAATTGAAGTGCTACAGGTCAAAGAGATGTTTCAATTTTCTTTTAGCATTTTTTAGATAAGCTTAAATTGACCACAACTAAATGGAGAGGTATAATTATTGAGAGTATATTGTGTTATGACTGTGGATTTTATATCATCATGTGTTTACAACATTACATGTCATTTGAAATTCTAACTATAGAGGTTTCATATCAAGATTCCTTTTTACCACATCATGATATACCATGTACATGTACTTCATATCCTTGTATATAAAACTGTCATCTTCTTTCTGAATGTTTCATGTTGTTAGTAGAAAAAATAAAACATATGGGCCCGTATTCTGCTAAAAACTTAGACCCGAGTTTAAACCCACGCCTGGGTCTAAAGTGGGTTTTGGGGGTTTAAACCTGAGTTTAAACCACCAGTTTAGACCCAGGTTTAAACCCAGGTTTAATTTGTATTCTACTAAGTCCAGCTGTGGTCTAAATTGGGTTTAAATTAAACCTACCCTGGAGGAGGTTTATTTCGAGTTTAAATCGAGTCTAACGATGACTGGTAAGGGTACCAGCACACAGATCAATGCCAATGGCACAAAACGAGTGGCTGGCTGGATACAGCAGCTAGCTTGCTGGCCACACGCGAGTACACACGAGATACGCCTACTACTACGTCTACTACCTGTACTACAGTTAATACGTTAGTCTAGATAAGCTTTACGATGAAAATAACCTGAAGACTAGACCAAGAACTCAATGTAGGACTAGAGGGTAGAGCCTGAGGTCGATTTGGCATAGATAGACTAACTGTAATGTTGTTAGATCGAGAACCTAGATCGATCGTAGGACTAACGTTAGGACTAACCTTGTTAGTTAGTAGGAGTAGGGTCCTACTAACGTTTATATATAGTAGAACCTATTCGAATACTGTAGTAGCAAGAGTACATTATTGTAACGTTAGGACTAACGTTAGATCTATTAAAAGTTAGGTTAGTGTGGTACGGTACAGTCGGTAGGTAAAATCTAACGTTAAATTTACTTCTAATATCGAGACAGGGTTGATAGTAGAACTAGATCTATTTCTAAATTTTAGAATGGTTTCCATTTTTATAAACTGACAATCTTAAGAGAAAAGCTTTTATTCAATTTCCTACCTCAAAGTCCTGGTTTGATCAATCGCCAATCCATTCCGAACTCACGATTCAATCGACATAAAAAGCCATGTCCCATCCAGCGCACACAGCAACCGTGCCGCCGGCCGGCGCGGCGGCTCTGCTGGTACTACTGACCATTCAAAGCTAGCTAGCCAGGCCAGGAATATAATAGCGCTACGCTATATACTAGTACGCTTACCATGTATCCTGTGATGTGCGTCGCACACGTACACAAACTGTACAGTAATGTACAGTGCTTCACGAGTCGTCGCAAGCAAAAATACAGCATGCCCTTATTCGACATAAATACCCGTAAAAACTATTCAAAATCCAAGAAAGTCACGCTCATGTGGCTGATACACTGCCAATAATAAATTGAAGTGGATTTGTGGAGAGAAAAGTACTCAGAGAGGGAGAATTTCTTCTTCCATAGAGGGCACCATGGTGGCTTGACCCAAGACTATTTCGGGTTTAATTTAAACCCGAAATAGACTTGGGTTTAACTAAACCTCGCTAGCAGAATACAAAATTAAACCTCGGGTCTAGCTAAACCATAGGTGAGTCTAAAATGGGTTTAAACCTTGGTCTACAGTAGAATACGGGCCATAGATTTTCATGTCATGCTGTATGTATTACTCCCTGACAGGTGCTTGCCTGCTGTTTTGTTTTCATGTTCGTTACAAGAGGTGTTGCTATTTATCTAGAGACTTCTGTGCAGTAAATCATGGATGCATACAAATGTTGGGTATTTTCATTGGAAACATGCCCTCACAAATCCCTTATTCTTTCTTGGCAGATTTATACCTTGCGAGTGATCCAGACATGAACAGACCAAAGGGTTTCAAGAAAGTTAACCACGACTGCGGATATGTGTGAGTATCAAAGAATGATTGGTGATGTGCTACAGGGATTTAGAGATCAATGCGATTTCACGGTGCAAATTGGTATGAGAGGAAATGCAATGACTTAATGCTTGTGACAGTGTTCATCTTGGGGAGTTGTTTGAATTCATGGAGGCGTAGTCTCATAAGCTGTGGTAGTGGAGTGGTTAAGACCACATGGGTAGACTTCGAGCTTTCCTTGCATATCCATTCATGCGTGAGGTTTGATTCCCAGCCCAGCAGTTGTACCCTTTGGCATAGCACTTTGATATCCTCTTTGCAAGGTCTTTTTGTGGAGACTTGAAGCTGTTGGTCCCATCCGTTAGAAAGCCGTATCCTGTGCACATCAAATAACCCACTTAACTTCTCTCATTGAGGTGAGGGAAAAATCCTGGTGAAATGGTCACATACCAAAAAAAAAAAAACAATAACAACAACAACGACGCCCTGATACACTTGAGTGATAAGGTCTATGGGTCATGGTCCCTAAGTTGACTCTTCACTGCCCTGGCAGACTAGGATTTTGCCGTAGAATTGATAATGATAATCCTCAGCCATAAGTGACAAATTGAGACAATGTGTAGTGTAGTAAACTTGAAAGGACAGGAATTCTGGCTCTTCCACAAATTTTCATTCTCTCTGTTGTAATAGCTTTGTTTTATTTTGTTTTGTTTTGTTTTGTTTTGTTTTTGCTGACAGAGCGTACGTCGATCCTTCCACTCTGCCCACCATTCCAGCCAAAGGCCCTACATCTCAGAAGAAGAGGCACAGGCTCACAAAGAGTGGGGACGGTAGGTTTTGGATGTAGTTTTTCCTCTAGCAGTGATGATACTCCTAGTGATACTGACGTGGACAAATGAAGAAGGCAGATGCCATGCAGCTTGTAGTGCTCCTAGCAGCTTTTACCTAGGAAAAAGACAAATTAGCCAACCCAAAGTTAAATCTGATGGACATTGTTACCCAGACAGGAACAATATCACATTCATCAAAATACTTGCCTGAAAATCATCCCCCACCCCCCCCCCCCCCCCCCCCTCAAAAAAAAAAGATAAAATCAAAGAGCAGACGAGAAGAGAGGAAGAGATAGTGAAAGTAGCCTTGTTGTGCATTTGTGAGTTCTGGCTTAGCCTCTGCTCAAGACTGTTCCTGCCTCACACCAGAGGGGATAATATATTGGCATGACTGTGTTTACCCAATATTAGAGCAGAGGCCTCTCTGCCAAAAGCTTTGTTATTTGTGTCATGCAGTCAAACGTGAATATGAGGCCACGCTCGGGAATCCAGAGTCTAGTTGCATTTTTCATAAAGGTGACATTGATCATGCCACTGCACATGATGTACTGCAAAGTGTACGCATACAAATGTGTGCAATGTTTGCAGTGGCGGATACAGAGGGGGGCGCACCGGGCACGCGCCCCCTATTAATTTTTTTGTTAAAACAAAAAAGAAAAAGAAAAAAATGGGGGGGGGGGTCGGTGGTGCATGTGCCCCCTTTAATTTTGTGAAGATGCCTCCCCTTTACGGAATTCCGGGATCCGCCTCCGGTTTGTATGCGGATTTAAATACACAAAGAAGTACTGATATGGTTCTCTATGACTTGGGGCCTGTGATTTCCTGTTGACATTGATGGAGTTCAGTTCAGATTAAAATTCATTTGATAGTTTGAGAAAAAATTTAATCAAGTTACAGAAAACATGAGCTGCAGATTATGCCAGGATTGCCAGGGAGCAACAGTCCAGGCAGATAGAGCCTGTTAAAATGCAGTGGCATGCCAGAGAAGCAGAAATTAAATCATCACGACATTTGTAATACTGATGATGATAATGGCTACTTGCTATATCCACATAAAAGCTCAAAGCTCTTCAAAGAAGTGAAAATGGAAAGTGATACAAATAGGGAGCATTGCACAACAAACAAACAGTGTAGAACATAACCAGATATTTGTATGCCAAAGTGAAAGGTGCAATTTTAGCTTAATTTCAAATACTTCATTATTGTGTGTTTCCTGAATACTAATAACAATTTATTTCAAAGTAATGGATCTGTATGAATAAATGCCGATCCCCCATTTGGTTTGATCTTTTGTTACAACATATGAAATGGAGTCAGGTGAGCGTAGCTGCCTAACAGAGGTATATTACTGAACAAGAGAACCATCATACAGGTAGTCGCATGCAAATCATGATATTCCATGTGTCAGCCCTCAGATGTTAATCTAATGAAGTCTTTTTTGTTATAGGTAGATGAACTTGAATTTTGCATGATGCTGTTTTGTTTCATTTTTCCCCCATTCCACAGAGCCGCAGAGCTGGGTCTGTGTATTCTGCCAACACGAAGCCATCACTGCCTGGGAGCTGATGAAGCACGCCTCGGCGATCCACCAAACCCAGATCTACGACATGGGAGGCATCGAGCAGCCCAAGGCCGAGGGACAGGAGGCCATGCAGACGCAGCAGCCGATGATGTAAGATCCCTCCCACATCATCGTCGTCGTCATCGTCATCGTCGTTGTAGCCCAACTTGACGCAGCAAGAATGAAAAAGGACTGAGAGAAGTGAAAGATTGAAGGGAACAAACCGTCAAGGCCGCCATCTGCTGGGAATTAGTAACCACCACCACCACCACCACCAAGGCTATGGCATGTGTAAAGTCGCCAGACATTGCTCCTGTTGTTGGTTTTGTTTTTTTGTCTCATTGTCTCTGTCTCCCCTTGTGCGACTGAAAATGCCTTTCAGATGGTGGTCCAAGGTGATTTTGGAGGTGTGCAGCTAGCGACCAGGGGTTTCTTAAAGTGGCCTTGTGACCCTTATGTTTGTTGGTATGTGTTTATGTCTTTTGTTGTTGTTTTTCTTTCTCCATTTGTGATTGACTAGTGCATCTCAGATGGACTATTATTAGCTCGGAGTACCAATGGGATTCTGTCAACTCTTGGTGACTTTGGACTCCTTCTGCACAGGACCTTAATGTGGAATTGCCATTTGGGCCTGTGGCTCAAAACAAAAAGAGCAAATCTAAAAACTTGAAGTAGTTGAGGTCATGTGTAGGCTTAGATGATTTGCATATTTCTCCACGGTACTTAATAGACCTGACATCACATGCAAATTAGGATGTCTACAGGGGGACTTGCTGGTAGTACAGATTGATAGACCTTCGCATGACTCTACAGAAATTTGATTTCATAACACTAATATTCTTCAGATCACCTACATTGCTGGTAGTGATACCATGTGAATTTCGGCTCAGAAGTCCTGTTTGAGATCGAATGCTCATGCTCATGCGTAGCACCAGTCAGAATACTTTTCCTTCACAGGAAAACCTGCGATGAATAAATAGGCACTAGTTCTCCCCTTATATTTGCAGTTTTTCCTGACAGTAGCTTTATGAGCATTAACATGCCAGCTTAAATTACAATACCAGCTGTTACAACTGGGCACTAAAAATCAAAAGTCATTCTTTGCATGGAGCACGGTTGTTTGTCAGCCATCATCAGTGCTTTTTTGAAATTATCTGTGTGCTACAGAGAAGCAGCTATCATTGTATGTATTTATGTCAACCTGAGTATAGCAACTCGCAAAAAATACAGAAATCCAGCATAGCTGGTAGGCCTACATGTATGTGTAGCATAATTACATATGTTTCTTTCAATAGCAAGGGCTTGCCCCAACAAGGTGTCTACCAATTCCAGGAATGACAGTGTTGATTAACTGTATCAGGTTTTTAATCTTTGTCACAAAGCAAACAGATTATTGAAAATAGAGTGCATTCTGCATATCAAGTTAAGGAATACCCATCAATTTATAGAATGCCTATTCATAGATTGAAGCACAGGGCACAACACTACACATGCATACACATACACATAGGAGGATTAGAAATAGAGTATGATGACGTTTACAAAGAATGTTTTTCTGTACTGCAGAGATCCTATAATTAGTTGCCTACAGGTCACAGATGAAGGAGCTGCAGTTTCAAAGTCATTTTTCTCTGCAAGATCTTGCAAGATGGATGGTATAGCTTGCAGGGCCATTAAGAAAACCAAAGGACATGTATGTGCCATAATAGCCAGATCTTTTATGAAAAACAAAATAGAAACGAAAGAGAAAGAGAGTTCAAATACTAAACATGCATGTGACTTTGGTGGGGGAGCTCTTGATAAGGGACCCATATATGAGTTGTTGCTCTCTTTCCAATTTCTGTCATGATATCTATTCAAGAGGTCACATCAAGTTCCCAGACGAGTATTTTGCTATGAAAGCTGTGCAAACCTTTGCACAAAGCGTGTATCGTGATTGATGCCGTATGTATGTGTATTCACGTGGTCCGGATTATACCGGTAGATAAATATTCTTTGTGATACAGGATACAGGAATGACTTTTGCTGGTCATGAAAGTTTATTGTTCGCTTTTTCTTTTTCTTTTCCTCATGTGATTTGTGTCATTTATTCATTATTCGATATTTGCAGTCATTTTTTTAGCACTAGATTTAGATCATGCTAGTATTAAGTTTGTTTTTTCTGCATTTTTTTGTTTATTTCCTTCTTGTAATTGTAAGATTAAGATTTATTTACTCTGCATATACGGTAAGTATGCTGTAGTGGATTATTGTAGTTAATGGTTTATTTTTCTGTAACTGATCGCATGTAACAAGTTTATTGTGAGTAATGATTATTCTAAGTCATGGTTTATTATCTTTAACAGTTTATTATCTTACATGTTTTGTTTCTTCGCCTCATTTATTTAGTTCAGACACGTCATGTAGACCAACAGTTCTGGCCTTTTCTTCTTACGACTATTTTCTTTCTCTTTTTTGCCAATTTCAAGTTCGCTATGGTACATCATGTCATTTTTATATTCCTCACACTGTGTCGAATAGCACTAGTACTATTGATACCTATTATCTCTATCTGTAAATAGTGCCGTACAGAAGTTTATCGTATTGATAGCTTCACAAATTGATTGACCGACTGTGTACACTTTCTATACAGATGTCTGAAGATCAGACATGTGTTGTGTGTGGAAGGCACATGGCATCTTGTGGGAAGTCCAAACCGCATTGAATTTTGGTTTTCGCTTGATTAGATCGTGTGTTTTTTTTCAGAGGAGGTAATTGAGATGATGGATGATGTCAAGGTTTCGTTATCACCCAGTTTCACTTTCAACAGTGCAGACTGCATATTGGTTTTGAGGCATGTCTTATATTAGACTAAAAAAGAAAAAAGAAGAAGGAAGATTTTAAAAAAGAAGGAGATTAGTACATCCTCCATATCTGTATTACATGATATTACTTATGATGTCAAACCCTATTCAAAGTCCCATTGGGGACTGTGTATGCTTCTTTTAAAACCTTGATAATGAATAGTCCATGCTTCAATTCTCCTGCTGAAAATGGCACCCCCCAAAAAGATGGGTCAGTGTGTGGATGACGTAACAGTATTAAAAACCCATCAGGAGAAAAGGGGTTACTGTAGACTGCCGAAAAGAAAAAAAAAGAAAGAAAACAAGACGCAGTTAGCAGTTAAAACTCAGATCTGTTTTTCTGTGGCAACACAGCCAGTTCTATGGTAAAGCAGCTCAGATTTGACTTCTCTTCATCAGAGTATTGTAAAACTGAGTGTGAATATCCCACAAGTGGTCGGTCAGTGCACACTTTGCTTCCTCTGGTATGCTGTCCATGAAATTCTGAAAGAATCATGTGAATGTATTTCTAGATTTTGTTGAATTGATTTCACAGAGTTATCATGGATGTTTGCTAAATGTGCGTTGCCTATGTGACAATGGAGTGTAGAATTTTATGGAGTTTGTGTGTAGAAATGGCAGTCTTTCACGACCATCAAATTCAGCTGTACATGTAAAAAATTAAAACAACATTTAAAAAAAAAGATTGAATATGAAAAGTTGTGTATGGGGCCAAATTACTACTGTAGAGAAGAGCGATGAAATGTAAATACTGAATGGAAGCACAAAACTCCGCTTCCAGTTCCGAATGTTCTTGAGGGGAAAAAAAATGCCACAAACTTTTCAGTAGTTAAATGGAATTATTGATTCCAAATGCACCTTTGTAGTGTAAAAGATGACATAGTCAATGAGCAGTTGTTTCATTTTCCAATGCATTCATGAAGATTTTTACAGATTTCAGTCAGTTTCACCAAAAATTCTTAAGGCAGCTAGATAAAACCAAATAAAGACTTTAAAAGTGTTGCCATTCGATTTCTAAATTCAAACATTCCTTTTAAGTGTTTGCTTTGCCACCAAATTAGATATCTACTTTGAACTTTGCATGTCTTTATGTTCCACTGTTTTCTAAGTCAGATGACATGCCATTGAAGGGGGGGGGGGGGGGTCGTTTTCAAAAGTTGATGTTACTTGAAATTTGTCCTCACTTTGCATCATCTTATATTTTTGGGAACTGGGTTTATTCTTGATGGACAAGGTGCAACATTTGAATGGACAAGGTTCAACATTTGAATGGATGAGGTCTGATTAGCCTATCATCGTTGATGATTAATTTTCAAGAAACAGTCCCATTTTCTCAAGCATAGACAAATTATTAGCAATATTAGATATCTTGGCTGTAAAGTTCAATTTCAGCTGTGAAGATGAGATGCAGGAGACAACGCTCAGTATTAATAGCGGCCTCTCATGTTCAGTTCAGTACGGTGCTCTCAACACCCGGCCCAAATGCACTATTCACATCTTACTATTAATCCTTTCTTTGCCAATGAGTCAAATGTGCACAAAGTTCACACATATACCTGTGGACAGAAAATTGATGTGGCATGCATAGGCTTAAAGAATGAAGAGAGATTGCTTGACTGACGGCAAAGTGTTGTATCAGTTGGAGGACAGACATATGTTTATTAGATGGGTGTCAGAGCATAGAACTGTGCATGCAGGCCCCCACACTTGTGCATAGATTTCATATACCATTCATTAGATGCAGTGGCTGAGCAGCACACACATACCAGTCTCTGTGTGTACACTCTCTGTATGAGACACACACACACACACACACACACACACACACACACACACACACACATGTGAATGAATAAATTAATTGCCGACACACTTGACCACAGTGCACAAGTTGACGAGATGTATACTGGTACAATGTATATGTATGTTAGTGCCATAGAGCTGCGTTGAAGATTTTCGGTCACAAAGACAGTCACCATGCATGCATCAGTTTGTGAGCATGTCAAAGATGGTTGACATAGCGCCCTCGGGTGAAGATTTTTTTGTGCTAAATTTACAAAATGCTTGATGTTACAATGTGATACACATGTTTCTTCACCTGGCCCTCTGTATTGCAGAAGCCAAATGCCAAAAGATTGTGAACAACTCAGCAATTAATGCAAACAGGCCAACAAATATCATCGGAGGACATTATTTTATCATGCACTGCTGGTTAGTGACACATCCAAATCTTTGCTAATTCTACTTCTAATGATGTGTCATGAACCACCTATGTTTGCCTGCTTCTCTTTGTAATAATTCTAATAGGGCTTATAGGAATTTTCTCTGTCTGCATAAGAAGGTGCTAGTCCGGGCAAGCCTCTCGCAAATCGTGGGTTGATTGATCAAGTAGTGCAGGCTAATTGGTGACGGATAGATGCATAAAGTTTTAAAATATATTCAATCTATTATCTCGTTTTCCCTCGACCCAAAGTATTACTCCAACTTTGCTGTTCACACTGGTGTACATTTTCATGTATTTGTGTAGCTGAAAAAAAAAAAAAACAATGTCCACATAATCTCTAATATACGTATGAGATCTCATAACCTGCACTCTACATGTATAGATAGCTGCACACACTACTGTACCAGTTATTTTGAAAATGCTTCATAATTAAAGATACATACAGCTTTCAATATGTTTATTAAACAGATGGAAGACTGACTGAAAGTTATTGCTAATTCTATGTCCGACAATGGACATGTATGGTAGTACACATTGCATGTTTATTATTCAAGTGCCCTTGTCTTCTTATAGAACAGTCAGCCTCACATGAGTCTCTCGAGTTTTGAAGAAATTGGCAGAGGAGAATTTCCATGATACCTCCTGCATAATCCAGATCAGTATTCATGTTTGAAGTCCGACATCGTGCAAGTTGAAACCCTATTTTTCAGGTCCCCAATGATTTGAGTTGGGCAGGGTTCACTGTATCTTGCGTCCTTGTGCCGGTAATGCATTCAAAGCTTCGTGAATCCTCTAACATTACGATTGCAAATATGTGTAGAGTGTTGTGACAGCCATATCTTGTCTTCGGAGGGACGCACATTCATGGAGATTTTTTTTTCTTCTTCTGTGAATGTGTTATGGTGTCAATTTCAAAACCTCCCATTCATTCTCATCAGCTTCCATACTAGCCAAGGTGTACACAGACACAGACACACACTCACACACACAAAAGAAAGGGCAATATGCCCTCATGAAAGACTGCTGTGGGTTATTAGTGATTGAAGTTTGATGGAATGATAAAGATACTCGACTGTACTGTGACACAAAGTTGGGGAAATCCTGGATGGTCTCTGTTGAAAATTGATACAGTAGTTGTTTTCTCTGCCACCACAGCTTGTTTACTTTGAGGAGAAATGCAACCGAGCAAGCCTGACCCAATTTTCGCAAACTTTTGATTGGTTCAGAATGTGTAGTCCTATCTGTGTGGATATTCTATGCATGACTCTGTCCCTGCATTGTCGACAGGATTTAAAAAAAAAAAAATCAGCATTACACTACATTAACGAGAGAAGACCAGTTTATAAACATAGGATGTACATGATTACCAGTAGTGTCTTGGTTGGATTGATTGTTGGTATAAGACGAAAACTGAGTCCGGGAAGTATTTTTGATAAAAACAGCGCAAGGAAAATGCGACTCGAGCTTCTGCTTATACTTAGATGTATCATTATTACATGTGTATAAAATAACATCATGTACAGCAGACGTATCGGCACTCTATGTAACGAAATATGGCAACCATATGTATGTTACATGGAGAATGTTAATAAACGTTGGAATGTTCATAGAACACCAAATATTGTTGTCACTGTTGTCGTTTTTCTCTTTGGAATTCTCGATTTAAGAGTTTACTCTGATAATACAGTCTGACCTCTCCTATCCCGACATGTCAGGACCGGCGCTCATCTTGAATAAGGGATTTGGCTGGATATGGGAGTCTCGATGTTTAATACATGCAGCTGCCGAAGAACAGTCGCCTGTACCATGCCCTGATTCAATGAAAAGTTTTCTGTCCATGTTCTTGCTGTGATTTGAGGGTAGTGAATATCTGAATGCATGTTATTTAGATGAAAATTAGATGTGAATGTATGTTAATTATGTCAAGTAATACATTTATGTAATTTGTGTGAGTTTGTGTAGGAATATTGAGTTTGAAATCCCCCTTTTCCCCGTAATTCTTAGATTTAAAAAACAAAACAAAAACAAAACAAAACACGCCAAGATCGCATCCGGATAATAAAAGGATCTGGATAAAGGGAGGCCAGATAGGAGAGGTCAGACTGTATTTATTTCTTGTCACTATATTCTACCCTAATGAGCCTTCAGCTTAGGATGACAACACTGGCATTTGACTAAAGTGTCTAAACAAGCATGTCTTGTGTGAGATGGAATGAAACTGTGAGGAGAGAAAAAAAAAAAATGTGTACAGTATTACCTATGCTGTTTCACCATACAGTCTATTATAAGGAGCATATAAGAGTCATATACATGTAGCATTACTTCAACAAATTTAGCCTGATGCATTAATTTTTGTTAAATCAAAATACTTGTTACAATATCAGGTTTTGAAGTTTCATTGTAAAATTTAATTGAAAAAGAGAAGCCACACTAAAAAGATAAAAAGAACACAACTCTAAAACAATAACCACACAAACAAACAAATGGACATTTATTTTGTCTATATTTAATTGAAGTAAACAATATACATCATCTCATTACAATGCCTCAATAATTTCTGATACAATAATAAATTCTGCTGGTCAAATTGCCAACCAGAATATGTTGCCTTAGCAGAATTACCAAGTCTCCCTGATTCCGCAAAGAGGTACTGTATATGCCATATATTTTTAGAGAGTCTAATTTTTTTGCCAAACATGACTTCCCGACAACTTTGCGAGAGATTAAAATCATGATCGTGGAGTACAGTATTATCACAAACATTGTTCATGTATTGCATACCAGGGGTGGTATTCTGAACACCGTTTTATCTCTGTTGTAACTTGTGTTGTAACTTGTGTTGTAAGTCTGTGAGTTACAACACCGCTAAAACAGTTGTAAATCGGTATTCTGAAAAGTGTTTTAACGGTGTTGTAAGTCATGATAACCACGCCCATCGCAATAATCATATCCAATAGGAAATATTGTTAGAAGTAGCATCTAAGACAGTTCAACCAATAAGATTGCTCCCTTGGGCAAATGCGCCTTGCTTAACTCTGCGCGTTTTAACAAGCGCTCATTCTCTAGCGTGCGCACAAATAGGACAATGGCATGCGCAGGTAAAGAGAGCCGCAGATATGAAATAAAGTTACAACAGAAGCTTGATCAGTATGCCTTCTTACCGGTTTTGACGTATAGTTGGTGCAGTAGGGGATTCGCAAAGCTATCTCAGATTGAGTCTTTTTATTTGAAATTTTGTTGAAAAAATAAGAAGATATCTGGCGTTCATAAGAGGAACCCAAATTTCATGGTTTATGGGGAACTAGACGCTTCTAAATTAAGTTAAGCCCTTGCAATGCCATGTCATTATTATTATTATTATTATTATCATTATTATTGTTGTTGTTGTTGTTGTTGTTGTCACTATCTTCACAAGCTATCTCTTGGAGATCAATATCATGTCAAGTTCCATCATTGAACCTTAGACTTCTAATACTTTTCTCAGGATTCGCGCCATCCCCAGCAATCAATATTTTTGAAACACCCAAAGGTACTGATAATGAATTCTTATTGGTGAAGATAGCGAAATCATATTAAAAAAAAAAAAGTTTAATATCTTGAAAGATATTTTTGAAGTGAATAGTGCTTAAAACAAACTGCCGACGGTGCCAGTAACCTTTCTGTTCATGTGTTTGTGTTTTTATCTCTGTGCATAATAATGCAACGCGTATGTACTTGCAATGTTACTGTTACCAAATTTTGTATCGTGGAATTAGTTTACATTTTGTCAAACTGCTATATCTTTTGCCTTTCTGTGTATACATTGTTTTTATTTTGTGTATATCTTTTTTATTTTGAACTCGCATACCACAATATTGAGTTGATGAATTATCTCACTATCTAACATAAGTTAAAACGAAAGTTACAACGGAGTTAAAACACCTTCCACCCTGTTTTATCTCAGAAGCATAAATTCGCACGGGGCATGACTTACAACAGAAGATAAAACAGTTTTCAGAATACCGTGTAATCTAATGGGTGTTCAGGCTTGCGCCCACTGTTACGCGCGTGCGCATACCCTAAGACAATGGTATGCGCAGGCAAAGAGTGCGCAAGATAAAACACAAGTTACAACAGAAGTTACAACAGAAGTTACAACAGAGATAAAACGGTGTTCAGAATACCGATTTGTTACAACAGACTTACAACAGAGATAAAACAGTCTCAGAATACCACCCCAGTATGTGTACGCATGCATGTCAAATTCTTGTCTGGATCAGAATTTTTATTTATGCTTGTTCATGAATTTGCAAATAGCACCTGGCTCGCAAAATTTGTGAAAATTAAACACCCGTGAAATACATGTATATGGCATACACAGTAGCTTGGCCCTCTAAATACAGCTGGAACATAGTATTTGCCACCTACCATTTTTGCTATGCTCAAACCCTTGGGTGTTTACAAAGGAGGTCATGGGGTTTAAGATCAAGATCAAGGTAAGACACCTAAACACATGAAATGATACCAGAGAAGAGCCAAGATAATGCAGCAACAAAATCAAAGATGAGCAGCGACGCCCAGGAAGGAGGTTTAGGATGTGAGGTAATGAGAGAAAGAATAGACCAAGCTGTCATTGAGTGTACAGGATCTGTCCCATGTTATGGCTGGCTGACCAGAGGAGAAGGCATTGCTAATTATTCCTGTGACTATTCCTCTGCTGCATTACATCCCTATCAACTCGAAATTATTCAGCTTACCAATCAAGACCTGGATGTGCTAAAAACTCATACTTGATCATACTTGATCACTTGGAACGTCTTCTAGAAATATCCGCTCAATTTCAGGGACAGCACTAAAACACTCAGCACAAGGGCAACCAAAACTACAGCTTCAATCAGCATATGGTGGTCAAGTTCTCTCCTGAGGGCCCTGTATCATAAAGCTGTTTGTAAAGTTACGCACAGCTTTACGAACGACTGTAATGTGGCAAGCTAAGAGTTTCCTAATCATTGTTAATTTCAATAGCTAAAGTTGAAATTTGCAGATGATGATTACTCTTAAATATTGACATACAGCTGTACTTTGTAAAAACGTTAGGAAAAAAACACACATAATGCACTTCATATTCTAGTCATTCATAAAGTCGTGTAAATTTACGAACAGCTTTATGAAACATGGACATGGGGGTGTTTCATAAAGCTGTTTGTAAAGTTACGAACGATTTACGAGCGACTGGTGATAAGTTCTTGTGCTAAATTATGGAAATTCTGATAAGTATAGCACCTCAGAACTGATCACCAGTCGCTCGTAAGTTGTTCGTAACTTTACAAACAGCTTTATGAAACGGGGCCCTGGTTTGTTTCTTTTTTTTTTTGGGGGGGGGGGGGGGGGAGGAGGGAGAGGCAAATGAAAATATGTGTTAATTTGAGGTTGAAACATACAGCTTGCATGAACTGGTAAACCAAGAAATCTTCCTCCTGACAAAGCATGTATTCTTAGCAGTGAGTTAGTAGGATATTGATGGGAGAGCAGGTGCTATCACTGGGTGATATTCTCTTCTTCATCATCTCCATCCTCCAATACCTTTCCTGGGCTGGCATCCCCTGGGCGCACTGGGAGCATGTCCCCCCAGTTTGTGTAGCGGGAACACCGGTACAAATCCCTGTGAGATACAAAGCAACCAATACAATACACCTATTGCTCTAATACTGAACATTTTTTCTCAGCAATTTTGCAACATGGTAATGAGATGAGAAGGAGGCAAGCATAAAACGATGGCAAGATATTGAATGTGTTACACTTTTAGTGGCTTGGACAATGTTGGTCAGTTTGTATTAATAAATATGCCAGTAGTGTGGGTCTCTCGCCAACCGTTGTGGGAATTTTTCTCCCAAAATAAAGCAAATACTTAAATGACTTGTTGAGAAATATGCCCAAAGAGCATAATGTAAGGGCAAGCGTTCAACAAATTTACATCAAGACTTAGCTTTTCTCGTTATAATAATTAAAGGTCAAAAATTTTGCTGGTATTTGAAATCTACTCTCACACACAACTGGTTGTCCAACATAATCCTATCCATTCACATAGCTACCTAGGGCTTGGGTATAATGTCCAGGGTGTAGGTGGTAACATAGAAACTGCTAGGACACACAGAGCTCCACTGAATCCATCAGGTACCAGAATGCCCATTTCAATTGAATTTCAATTTGAACTTTTTTTTTTCCATTTTTTTCAACAGAACGCACAAAGTAAGGGTTGAAATTATACATACTGACCATGAAATGGCATAAAAATGTATGTCATAAATTTTGGAAAATTGACTTAGTCACATCCTTCTATTTTATTTCACTCACATACTGAAATTTCAACTCTCAAGACTGTATGCTCTTTCATATGTCATAAGAGGTTTCTAATTATCACCTACCTCAACCAAAACTATACCATCCCTTTACAATGTATTCTACCAGAAGACAGAGATGGTAGATATGATGAGAGGGGTGGTATGAAAGAGGTGCCAATCTATTCGTACTTCTCACTCACTTGCTGTGTTTTGACTTGGTAATTACTGCCTCACCAAGACTGCCATCGGGACGGCAGAGACGACATATCACATGGCGCGATTTCTTCAGCACAGGTCGCACGACGCGTGGCCAATTTGAAGCTTACAGCACAGAAAGTAGAATTAACAAATGGAAACATTAGCCTACAAACTTCACTTTTTAAATTTCTGTGAGTTTCCAATGTAGCAAGGTACTCATAGGGATTAAAATGCAAGATGATTTAATTAGTTCTCTTCCCCCTTAAAAACATATCCCACCCTAGTCATTAATTCATATAATACTGTCTTGCAAAACCTACATAATGGCACACATGATGAGTAGACTTTATTCTAATCTTCAATAAGATACTGCAAGTAACTAATTTCACAGTCATGAAGTTTTAGCAACGTGGATAAACCTTGTTATTATTGTAATCATATAATTGAAAGATTGTCCTCTTTTAAACAAGTCCAAAAACTCAATGTCTTTATTGCAACTGCGATCAGAATAGCTCGTGACATACATTATCCCACAAAATTTTTTTAAAGGAAATGCACATCATGGTGCCAGTGCTGTCCAACAGATAAAGTGAAAAAACAGCAACAGAGAAGACCAAGTTTCAATGATGCTTATAAACATTTACTGTAAAACCAGAAACATTTGTGGCACGAAACTTTCACGAAGTGTCACTGGAATTCAACACACTGTGTAGACAAACACTATTGTGTGCATCTTATTTTTGAAAATCTTGATTCCTTGTGAAAGTTTCATGAATGCAAAAATTTCTTCTTTTACAGCATTGCAAGGATACAACACTGAGATAAATAATGCAAATATCAAGACAGTAAATCAAACATAAATGATTTGTTCAAGATACATTATTTGCTTTCACAAATAATTGTATTGATGATTCTGCACATCTTCGAGAAAACAAAATGATTATACAGTCAACCTTGCCTAAGTTGAATCTATTTGGACTGAAGAAATTGCTTTGACTTAGATAAAATTTGACTTAAAAGGGATTAAAATCAATAGCATTTCAAGAGAAAAGGACTTGAAAAGACCTTCGACTCAGGCAATTATTCAACTTATGCGAGGTCAACTTAAGCAAGGTTGACTGTACATCAAATGTACATGTAAAATTTAGCCCTCACCATCAGTCTGCCTGGAACCCTTCTTAAGAACTACATAGCAGAAGGTTTCCGTCTTCAGGCCGCTTGCCCTTGGTCCCACGTACTGAGGCAGGGGATGGTAAGTCTGTGTGAAATTGCACGGGGTCCCCCTCTGCTCCTGAAGTCTGGGACACAGCATGTCATGGGGGCACTGCATAGTTTTAACAAGAGAAACACAAGTACGTACCATGGTATCATTGACACACTAATGTTTACCAACAGATGATTTGATGATTACACAAACATGAAATGTTTCTGGTAGATGATTTGATTATACAAACATGAATGGTTTCTGTGTATGATATTGTTCTTTATGTAATTTCTGAAGAATATACTTCAACTTGACTCCAACTTCTGACCACAGAAGCAGAAAGAAGAATTTTTCCTGATACATGAAATGTATTGAAGTCAGTCCGTCACTGTGAAGTACGGTAACTTTCTGCCTCTTTGATACTTACTGGTGCAAACACATGACCTCCCACTGGCTCCTCATCCTGAATGAGTCTATCTTGTATTGGTTGTTGTAGATCAGTTGATTTCTCCTCCCTCAAATCCCCCTCTGGCTCGCCACATTCTTCCTTCAACAGAAAAAAATGAAAATAAACAAATAAATAAATATGTGTGTATATATATATATATATATATATACATGTATATATATATATATATATATATATATATATATATATATATATATATATATATATATATATATATATATATATGTATATATATATATATATATATATATATATATATATATATATATATATATATATACACACACACACAAATAAATATACATGTATAAACCTTTTGTATGTGATCTGTAATACCATATTGGTTTTGATGAGATCTGATCAGGACTGTTTATATTGCATCAGTATGTATAATTCTCACACAGGAGTATGGTATTAATTGTGTAAATATGGAAGCATGAACGAGTTACTCTTTTGAAGGAACTCAGTGTCCACTTCATCTTGCCATGAGTTCTAATGTCTATAATCATTTCCTCCAAGTACCATCAGTTTGGCACTTGTGTAATGCGTCAAATCATACCTGATATTTTATTTAAATCCACCTCCGTCAAGACAAAAGGTAGTTATTTTATCAAGGGATCTACAACCATGGAGTGCTATTTTTGTAGATTCTCTTGTAGTTTACACATTCTTACCTCTTGTTTGAATACCTGATATCAATACTCTGCCAAAACTATAAAGCATACACTAGTGGCAGGAGACTCACTTGGAAGTAATTTCACATTATTGGGGATACATGAAATCGCTATTCCTGGTCGCATGGTAAAAGGGGGGTGTTCCGTTGAAAGTTCTATTTACTGTGCTCAACACTTGTCTTGAGTTTTCCACTAGAATGTGCACTCTTCATTTCTGGGCATGATGACCATTGTGTCCCTGGGCAAATTTTATCACTGATTAGGACACTTTGGTTCCCTGCTGGCTGAGCTGAAACAGTACTCAGGGGAGTGAGATACTCAATTAGGATAACACACCACCATTGGCGTTGGACTCACCTGAAGTATGGCATCTCTCACTTCCATGAGCGCCAAATAGCTCTCATAGTTTCCGCTCTCAATCAGCACCATGTAATCTGATGTCTTACGCCACAGATTCCTAACTGTGTTTATTCTGTCATTGAGTGACGGCAATTCTAGTAGTGAGTAGGCCGACAAGGTCACGCTGTATTTCGTCTGAAGAGGTGTGGATAAAGGAAAGATAATATACTTCCTGGTCATTCACCTACAAATGCCATAAACCTACTGCTTCTGATTTTTTTTTTTGTCCTCAAATAATGAAATGATGACACCAAAATATCTTTTACAAAATTATTTTAAGCTAAGCTAAATCCTGGATAAACAGAAGTTCCAGGGGGAACTCAGTAAAGTAATTTCTTCAGGAACATGAAACCTCATTCATTACATCTCTGTTTTGCTCCAAAGATAGCAAAACAGAGAGGACACAATACAAAAGAATTTTTCTTTTGTTACTAAAAAAAAAAAAAAAAATAGGTTGTTATGGCACATATTATCTTAAAGTCTGATCTCATCAAACTAAGATCCTCTTCAGTACTCTCAAACTTAATGTCTAAATAAGCAGGAAATTTCTTCAGATTAACCAATGTCTGCATTAAAAATAAATGAGAAATGTATTATTTTTTTTTATTTTTTTAATGAAGGAAATTCCAGACATTAATAACTTTCAAATAAAAATCAAATACACACTCATTCCCCTTCCCCAAAAAAATATTCATATATTAGTTACCCTGAGAGCGACTGGTGTGAAGTATCGGAAGTAGACATTTGGTATGTGGAGCTCATCTTTACCCTCCTCCTTCCGCAGTAACATCTCTGAGAGCTGGTTCATGGACTTGGAGACCTCCACCAGGTAATACTCCCTGATTACTTCACCCCACACCCTGTTAGCTGCCCTGGGATTTAAAGGAATCAATGATATTGAAAATAAAAAGAGTGAATAGAGTAATATATCTCAATGGTGGATGTGTTATGTAACAGTACGTCATCCAATCATGGCCATTTGCTTTGATTGATTCGCTTACAAACATTTTAGGGTAAAAGCTTAGGAAATCTTAATCATGCTTAGCTCATTCTTACAACTATAAAACGAGCACAAAAACCCAGTTTCTTTATGTCCCAGTTCGAAAAAAAAAAAGAGCGTCTCAGATTGTAGGAAAGAATTTATCACATTTATCCAAAGGTGATCTTCCTGCAGTGGAATCTTGGTGTTGAGATATAATCACTTTCTTATATCTATAGCCCCCTTCCCCACAAAAAAAAACAAACAAACAAAAAACAAACAAATAAACCTACACACAAAAAAAACAACAATAGAAGAACAAATCAATTTGTTCTGCCGTAAAGAAAGAGAAAAGTTTGTTAACCCGTTCCATACGGGAACCTGGCGGCCTGTGTATTAAGTCTATGGGGATTTCAGAATTCAGTACGGAACGGGTTAACTCAGGCATTTCAGCATGTCAGATTTCTTTACATCAAGTTTTGTCCAGCATTGTATTGTATTTCGCAGTATTGCAGTCATTCTCTGCATGTAATTTTTGTTTCTCCTTTGTGTACATTTAATCATTCTTGTGCAGACAGTAAACTCACCATACTGCTGTGCCAACACCCGACCCAAAATCTAGAATGTTCTTTGGCTGGAAGTCTGGATCACGATGCCTGATCTGCAGATGATGTCATAAACAAAGAATATGTTGTAGACACTTGTAATTGTATCGCAGAACACACGTTTAGTGAAAGTTAAAGAGATGGTACAGTTTTGGTTGAGATGGGAATTGAGGTTTTAACTTTTGCAAGATAATATACCACTTATATGAAATACTAAAGAGCATACAATTCTAAGAGGAATCAAAAGTATATATGATGAAAATCGGTTTTGACATGGCAGAGACATAACAAAAACATGGCAATTAAAAATGCAGAGGTCCTAAAAAAAGTGAGGCTCATCTTTTATTAGGACCTATAATTTTGAATTCCTCTTAGAATTGTATGCTCTTTAGTATTTAATATAAGTGATTTCTAATCATCTTGCATAAAGTTAAACCTGAATCCCCTTCTCACCCAAAACTATAACATCTCTTCACAGTACATTGTCAAAAGAGCACTAAATACTCAAACCCTGAGCAAACAAAGACAAAGGAAATGGTTTTAGATTTATGGAAATTATTCAAGGCATACAGAATTCTCATCAGAATTGATATAGTTACCTCATTGAAAACCCTGTACAGTGCAGCATAGTTGGCTGGCATTCTTGCTATCATGTATGCCAAACTCCTGATGTCATCATACCTGTAAAAAATAAGGACATTTTGATTTCTATGCGAGTGTGTCTGTGATATATGCATGCCTGTACATGTATTGTAGAATACTGCATAGAAATGAACAAAAAGTATTATGCTACAGACTTGTGCACAAAGTTAACATTGAGTAATAACGTGGAAAACATAACGTCGCTGGGGTGACAAGACCTTGTATCTGCAATTTTGGTGAAAATGACTTTTTTGGATTAATAGTCAAATAATGGGTTAAGTGATATCCTGTCCAAATCCCAACTGTCTTACTCCAAAAATGAAGCCACCACGGCAGGTTAAAGGAAAGGCTGTCCCATTCACTATAGTGCTTTGGCCGCCATGTTTTTTGGCTCTCCTGAACATTTCACATTTTGTAGACACAAGGTCTTGTCACCCCAGCGACAATAAAAACTTAAGAAGTACTTGGACAGATTAGAAAAACCTTTGAAAACAGAGAGAGACATGAAAAAGAGACATAGATCAATGGAGCATATGTTGGTTGTACACTGCTGTTTATCTCTATTTTGATAGCTGACCTTAAATGAATGTTGATACGGCTTGAACAACTCACAAAACTATGCGGCACTGCACACATTTTCCGTCAGCATTTCTTAACCCATTGAGGACAAGTCCCAAGTATACTCAGGCAAGTGTCAATGGGAAATGCGTGTCGTAGCAAAATCAGCTCGTCCTCGAAAAGTTAAGAGGACATTTTCATAGCTCAAATGTTCTGATGCAATTCCATTAAGTCACTGTTTCATTGCTAACATGTCCTAACAATACCAAGAACACTTACTCAATAGCTTGCCACCTGTATAGTCTCTGCCTCAAGATCTTCATTACATTCTGCATCTTCTTCTTGGTGTCGGGTGAAAGTGATTGTCCGGAAACCTCATCAGCATCCACATCTTAGGGGTACAATAAAAAAACAATCCGAACAAACACTTTGTATTCATGACAGATATGCGCAAAATAATGATAATGATAATGATAATAATAGTAATAATAATAATGATAATAATAATAATAATAATAATAATAATAATAATAATAATGATAATAATAATAATAATAATAATAGTGATAATAATAATAATAATAATAATGATAATAATAATAATAAAAATAAATACATTATTTTTTGTACAGACGTATAAACAATTCGGATAATACACATCTTTGGAAACACAGTGGCTCTAAAAGCCATGACAAAAATATAATACATTGTATCATTTTACTCATCACATGACATCAGGCAAAGTCACGTTGAGATGATGGATATTGGGTAGATTAACAAGACCAACTACTGTACTGTCTTTTCTTAGCTCACTCATACTGGATGACCAAGCACTTAATCACAATAAATAGAGTTCACTGCAACCGATTACATTGATGAAGGACAATTTATCAATCAGTGGCAAGAAGAACATTTCGATGCAAGAATTCTATAATTTGAATAAATAGAACTTTTCTCCTTTTTTTGTCTTGCTTTAGTCCATCTGACCTGTCACAGAAACAAGACATAAAAATGCTAATATATTGAGACCTGGAAAGAAGTACAGGTAAAAGTCAGTCATCATCATTTATTACATTTTTAAGATGTATCCAAGTGGATAGTTGGTCATAGAATGTAATTGTACAAATATATCATGAAAAAATGAGCTTAGCATGATTTTTAAATGAGAAGAGAATCTTAAAATGATTTTACCTGGCATGCCAATCTCTTCAGAAAGGTGCTTTGCTGCACTCCTCAGTTCTGCTTCCTCTACAGGTCTCTTCCGACTGTGCAGGTAGTTTGATAGTTTGGCTGCCTCCGGAACGAGGTTGCGAATGGTTTGCCCTAAATATCAGAAACCAACACAATATTCAAAGAGTAAGTTTACGCACCGAAAATGAAAACCACTCTCTGATGTCAGTTGCTTTATCCGCTATGAAACAAAGTCCTGACATGATAATATGCAAAGAATGTTCATGCTCACAAAGATCAGGCAAACTATGCCAATACCACAGAAAGAAAGTTTGGTGATGTTCAAAATGGCTTCAGATTCAAAATCAATTATTAAAATAAAGAGCACATATTCAATGTAATGGCATGAATTTCAATTTTATCACATTCAGCCAGTGCCTCAATTCTAAATCTTCACTTTCAGCTCTCTACGCAGAACTGATGATTACATCTGTAGCATTACGAAAACATTGTGTATGATCTGAAAGCCAGTGTGACAGTCTCAGTAACCATTTTAGCTTTGAAGTATAACTCAATAAACAGACACCTTGCAGTAGGGTATCTAATGCAACATGATGGAGATATTTACAAGAAAGAAATATCAATATTTTGCAACAGCTCCTTTTTGAAAACTGTCACAATATCTGAGCCAATATCTCCAGTTTTAACACAGGGAAAGTTTACCAGGTAATTGCCAGTCTAATGGCCATATGAAGGCAACAATCAATCTACCACGTTTTGGGTGTACCATAGGAGGCCCACTTCCTGCAATAACACATTAAAAGCCACTAAGAAAGGAGATCTCACTCTGAAGGACAGCATTGATGTTTGTGAGCAGTGGTTCTGGTAATCGGACAGGCTTGACCTGAAGGACTCCCACATGATGTCGATGAGATTCAACCTTAGTGTCCAGGTGCCAATTAGTCCTGTCGCTGACCTTTGTCTGAAAATCTTCCTGTGGCACTGTGGATGATGACTGTTCAAGAACAAAAAGATGATTTCATCATAAGAAACAACAACAACAAATAATATGTGCAAAGGGTGAGGTTAAATTCTATGCTGAATTCAAAGTGAGAACCCCAACAGGATTATGCTTAAATGTGTACTAACCATGTACTTGTACAACTAGCCTTTTCCTATCAAGTGCCCCAACAACAACAACAAAATTGAACCAATCTCATTTCCTTTAAAAAAAAGTAAGCATGAAATGAAATATTGCAGAACAATTACATTAAGTAAAGTTGCCAGTCATTTCACCAGCAACCGCCCAAAATGGCAGAAAATCATGAGGTGGATGCCACCACTCAACCCTTTGTTGAAGTGAAATACATACGTCAAGGTACAGATGTAGGTCAAAGTTGAAGTGCACCCCCCCCCCCCCCCCCCAATATGTTCTGCAGTTTGTTTTCCAGGTCTATGAGTTGGGAGATGTCTAGGCCTGCATGTCCTCATCTCTCCCTGTGATATTGTAAGAAACCAAGCTATTTAGAGTCTACTGGCTCACTTAAGGACACCATACTTTCTCTGCAAAATTTGGCCAGAGTTTGATCTCAACAGCATAGAGTTTCTTGAAATATGCATTTCTACCCACAGCAATGAACACCAAACAAGATCTTGCTTCAGTATCAATATCACCAGTGACCTGTGCACTGTAATTATTACTCAGATATATGTAGACCACTGTGTGTGTATACAGGGCTCGACACTAACGGTGGCCCGGTGGCCCAGGGCCACCAAAAATGAAAGTCGGGCCACCAAATTTCAAAAAAGGGCAAATTTGGTGGCCCGCCTCGGGCCACCAAATTTTTTTGAAAAGTATGTCAATAAATTCGCAACTTTTTGCGCCGGACATTAGCAGTTAAATTTTTTTAAAGGATGGATGAAAAGGACTGAATCATTGAGTGCCTGAGAGTGAGTGTTGCAAGTTCGTTGAAGTTTAGTAGATATGTCCAACTTCTAATTCTTACTATCATAAAACTAAATATTTGACTCATTAAAAAAAGGACTTTTAATGTTTTTTATTGTTTTTTTCGGGACACCAAATTTTTCTCTCGGGCCACCAAAAATTTGAAATTTAGGATTTTGGTGGCCCCATCGGGCCACCAAACAAAAAAGTTAGTGTCGAGCCATGGTGTATATATGTTTACACCCATATTCAATGCACTCTAATAATATAAGCACTCATTTTGTGTAAGTTCCTTGCAAAATTACGATCTGTACAAGAATACTTTGAAACAATGAAGATCACATCCCTAAAACTAAATGTTTTATGACAGTGACATGTACTGTTCATAAATGGTGGTAGATTTGACTGGAGGTCACCATACATAGTACATACAAAGGCACACATGTGCCTAAAATACATGGCTACATTCCATTTCAAGGTTATAGGGTCTTCTATAGAGTTCTAAATCTGTAGTGTAACTTTATTCATCGTCTGCACCAGACAAATATCTGTCTGTTCAGAGGACATTTATAAATTTTTTTTATATCGATGGTTCTTCTCTGATTCCATGAAGCCAAATAGTCTCCGCTGAACATATCCCCAATGATAAACACAGACTGCTCTTTCGGTCCACGCCTGTACTAACTCTAGGTGACCAGCCTGAACGTGAAAGCAATTAATTTGCATTTAGAATCTCATACATGGTGGTATTAGCTGAATTATTTCAATTTAAATACAAATTTTATAGAAGTAGGCCCAGGTAGATCATTAATAATTCACATTGGGTAGAATTTGATTCCTTAGGCTTTACTGTCAATTTATTGCTATGACAATGTAAACCACCATGAAATCTCTACACTTTGATTGCATAAAGTAAGGAGTTTGGAACTTAATTGTGTGCATGCGATAGATAGCTGATCGTCCAATTGCACGCACACCTGTCCGCAGGTGCCTACACAAGTTTCGAAGACATAACCTCGGGGCGCTCTTTTGTGAATTGCGGAAAGAAGATGAACAAAGACAAATGTCTTTTCAAAACCATTGGGAACAGTCAGGCCTGAATTTTGTATCGAATAGAAGTCTAACACAGTATAACACTTTTAATAACAGTTTCAAGTGGAAGTGGTTATTTACGCCTACGGTGGGGTAGCCTAAAAGTTAATTCATGATGAAATTTTATATACATTTTCTATGATTGATCAAGCATGAATGCCAGCTCCCTGCTGATGAAATAGGACACTTAGAGGTGCCTGAATCTATGTTTTTCTGTACAAACTACACAAAGAGCCCTCCCATCATGGCCACAGTGCAGTCAGATGCATGTATGCATGCAGTGAGAAAGTGCAGTGGAGCGAGCGAGCGTCCCGCAGACGCAACAATTACGTCTGCACATGAAATGCTATAGGTGGGACCTACCTTGGAACGTGGAAGGTTATGAATATGATTAATACACATGTAAATCTGCATTAAATATTTCCATTGAACTACAGTTTGGAATTACCCTCTTTGGCAGACGTGCAGCAGAAACGAAAATTACTCTTCGTTGAATGCAAGACTTGCAGTAACTCATTGAAGGACGAGCAGCGTGACCACCCATGGACGCTGCCATTTTGATTGCCATGAAAGTACAGGGAATCTGATTGGACTGAAGTTATTTGCCATCCAATAATATTCTTTGTTTCATTGAGGTACACCACGTACACGTGCGGTAAAGGTCGCGTACGCGCACGTCCAGGGTATCGCACCATTTCATCGACACTCACGCATAATCCGTCTGCTTTTGACCGTACCGGTGACGGAACCTAAAGAGGCCTAGAGGGTGATCAAGCAGACTGCAGCATCAGGATCGAGGAAATCTCCAAGACAAGTGACATCTCCAAGTTGCGAATTTGTTTTCCGGTCTCGAAGAAAATGGAAAGTGCCCGGGTCGTGACGTGCAGAGCTCCTATTAATATAGCGGTCATCAAATATTGTGAGTAAACATAACCGTTAGTCCGTTACTACTGGCGTTAGATGCTGTGCTATCTCAGTTCGGGAAACCCACTCACAAGGGGGGCCTCTCCTTATAAGTAACCCGTCCCCCTTATAAGTAACTCCGTCCCCCTTATAAGTAACCCCCGGGGCACCCCTTATATGGAGTCTCCACGCTTTTTTGCAATGCAACTCGAAAATGAAAGGACTGCGGCAATTCGCTTGATTATGTCCATAAAGCTTCACAAGTTTCCTAGTTACTCACGAAATTTGAGCAAAATCGGTTCGAGGCATCATATCTAAAATCATGGATTTAAATGCGATGTCAAACGACCCATGCGAATGCTGAAATGCGAGCGATTACTGGCGTGAGTGTCGCCAGGCGCGGCGGTGCGGCAATGCTTGAGTGCAGACGTGGCGACTGAGTACGGAGACTTTCGTTCATTCAGGTGGCTTTAAATGAAGGAAAAATAACAAAAGTAACGAAATAGTCAACCACCTACCTTTGCAATTGGTATGCATATATACAAAAGGATACGTTCCCATAGGGTTGTCCAGTTGAAGTCGTCCCATTTAAATCCATGATTTTAGATATGATGCCTCGAACCGATTTTGCTCAAATTTCGTGAGTAACTAGGAAACTTGTGAAGCTTTATGGACATAATCAAGCGAATTGCCGCAGTCCTTTCATTTTCGCGTTGCATTGCAAAAAAGCGTGGAGACTCCTTATAAGGGGTGCCCCGGGGGTTACTTATAAGGGGGACGGGGTTACTTATAAGGGGGACGGGTTACTTATAAGGAGGGGCCCCCCTTGTGAGTGGGTTTCCCGAACTGATCTGCGATACGCGATAGACCGAACGCCGAACACTCTCATCTAGCATCTCAGGCTCTTGTGTACAAGGAGCGACGCGCCCCGGGCCGGGGTTACATTAAATAAATTTTCAACCTTAATGAGAATCCACCAAACACTAGAACACTTCTACACTGTATTGTAAACTTACTAGTAAATGCCAGTTGATGTCCCTGCTTTATGTTGAATGCTTGATTCGTAAATAAAACTTTTTGGACAAGATGTTCCAGGACAGGAGGTCACATACTCCAGTGTCCAGGCAAGCTCAGAAAACCCTACGCAAACTCAAATGTAAGGCAAAGGAGTTTCTCACACCGAGTAAACTTGGTAGTTAACCTATTGAACAGCCTACCACCTGAAGTCATCAATACTGGCAGTATCAACACCTTCAAATCAAGTCTTGAGAAGTCATGGAAATATAAATTCAACTGTTACGACCCGGATACTAAATTCCCTTGATGCTCCTGCCCTAGTAAGCATGCAAATACTGTAGTAAATTAGTGCAAATAACAATATATATGTAACACTTTACTTGCAGCAAGACTCAAGAGGATGCAGAGGGGCAAATAAGTCCAGTATAGTCTTTATGCCCAACATCAAAGTAAATCAAGGTAAACTTGACATGCGGATCGGATTGAGCAGGAAATCAACCATTAAACTTTAATTAAATTTACATGTAGCATTCATTGGCCATGTTTACACTGTAGGCCCTACACTATTCAATTCTTCTTCTTCCAGTATTAATTGCAGCTGAGCTAGCTTCATGCATAAAGATTTTGCACAGTGTAGTGTGTACGTGTATGTGTGTGAGTGTCTGCAGCCATATCATGATATCATGTGTGCTCCACCAGTCAAATTCCACAAAATAGTGTAAAGCAAGCTGCCCAGAATTTAGCCCGACCAGAGACGTCGACAGGCGGAGCCTCGTCATCACGTCGGGGAACCACAACACAACTACAAAACTTATAAAAATTTATATGTTACTTAGAAGTGTCTATAGAAATTTAGACGTTACGTGAAGTGCATGTTTATATTACAGAAGGTACACAAGTCCATAGAGGGCCCTCGCGATAAGTCCATGGAACAAAAAAAAAAAGAGGCACTTTCTAGCGCAATCCCCCACTGTCGGGGTTCATCGTTGCAGAATTCAAAATGGCTTGTTGACCACTCTGCAAATTTATGCGCGGGCGTGCGTGGCTGGAAGTGCAGCTATTGCATGCGTGCGCTCTTTGGTAGCAACACGGTCGACAGCGTGACCTTTAAAAGTGCATTCAGATCGTGTGAACTCTCGGTTATCAGATGTACCGTTCGCACATGCTGCATATAATCTTCATTTTAAGTAAGGTGTGAAAAGTGTATGGTATGTCAATAGTGATAACACATGTAGTGTTATTAATGAAGATTACATTCAATGGCCCGAATTCACGAAGTTGGTACAAATGAAACCATGGTTTAAATCATGGACAAAAACCATGGAGGGCCAAGTGTTGCACAGAATATTTCGTTACAAAATTGGTCATTTCATCGACAAAATGACTGTTTTGTTAACGAAATTATCATTTCGTGGACGAAATGCTCATTTAGTTACAAAATGTCATTTCGTTACAAAATAATCATTTCATCATCTTCTTCTCAATGCAGTTATCACCAAAATTCAATTTTTGTTTTCTTTCTTCTTTTTTGCAGGGGGAAAGAGGGACGAAAAACTAATACTGCCCGTAAATTCCTCGCTAAGTGCCACACTGCACATCGATCATCTGTGTACAACCACCAGTATCGCAGCTAGTCAACACTTCAAAGAAGACAAGTTATGGCTAAATGGAAAGTAAGTACTTTTCTTACAGATTTCTCACCATGTTAACCAGATTGTGCTGTTTTGACTGAAAAAAAAAGAAATACAAAGATTGTCAAAATGAATGCTATGAAAATTAAAAGAACTTTTGCGAATGGCATACTGTAAAACGAGGAATTTTCGCGTGCATTTTAATTTCGCGAATTTCGCGAGCGCTAAGATTCGCGAAATTAAGATGAACGCGAAAGTTCTTGTCTACACTATATGCATTGAATGCCAGTGGCAGTTCGCGAAAATTTCATGCCGCAAAAAAGGCTGTCGGCTCCAATTCGCGAAAAATTCATGCCGCGAATATATCCTGTTTTACAGTATATAATTATCAAATAATAACATATAATGTCAAATCTAAATGATTTGGAAATGATAGAAAATGTTATTAGCCAGATTCACACGTACAAAATAGCGGGATGACAATCGCACTCCAAATCTCGAGATTTTTTGAACTGTTCAGACGCTCCAAATTAGCGGAATAGCGATCGCGCTCGGAATCTGGAGTTTTTTGCAGCCGTTCACATGTACAGAGAATTAACCCGCTAATTGCCGATCAAGATAACGGCCAAACCTGCAAACTGAGTCACACAGCACACTTCACTGCCTGCGCTCGTCTTTGGCCATTGCTTTTTGCGCGTCTTAAGTGGTGTGGTTTGCGCGCTGTTGTTGTGGTACACAAAAGAGATGAAGGACCTCTTCGCAGAGGCCTCGCTGTTGTGATGTGCGCATTGCATGATGGGATATAAAAACTTGAGATTCCAAACCCGACCGTTCACACGTACCGATGGGGGCAAATTAGCGCGCTAATTTTGAAATAAGCACAAGATTTCTTGGGATTAGCATCACGATGCTGATCGTGTTAATTTTCTGGTTTTTTGTGTCCACACGTGCAGAAATCTTGAGATTGCGATCGCGATGCAAATCTTGAGATTTGTATCCAGCTAATTGGTGTACGTGTGAATCCCCCTATCATAGCATCTTTATCTTAACAAGAATAGAACATAACCTGTTCTTTATTTCTTCATGAACCTGTATGATATCCTTAAACATTGATGACTAGTGTCAAATTGTAAGGTGAAAAATCTACTTGAGTACTTTTAAAAAATCCCCAAATATGCACTCATATATCTATTGCACTTATTAAACCAAACACATATGTGATTGCACAGGGTGCTCTTCTTTGTATTTTTTTAAATTTGTATTGTTTTTTTTTTTTTTTTTTTGGTTTTGTTTTGTTTGTTTGTTTGCCATCATTGCGATCTCTTTATTTTGCAGGGAACAATCTCTGGATAATCCAAGAGTGAAGACATGCCTGCAAGAAAGTAAGCTAACCCCCCTTATCTGACCATTGCACAGCCACAAAATTAAAGGGACCAGTCAGAGAATAATGTTCTCACATTATATATAGAGATTTTAGTTACAGAATGTGCACATCCCTATCTTTGTCTTGTCAGGAAATTGTGAAGTGAGTTATATCGATTACATTAATTTTGCATGGACATTTCCTTTGTAAACACATACAATGTATTACCATTCTTTTTGTTTGGTTAATATTTGTTTGTTGTGTCACTTTCTCAGAGCAAAAGAGACAGAAAAAAACAAACAAACAAACTCATAACAACCAACGGGGAGGAAATTGCCATATTCGTGCCACAATTCAGGACAATTATAGAAGCCAGTATGCCCTAAGAAATAATCGTAGTTGCAAGCTGATTTCAACAGAATGTGCGTGTATGCCAAGCATACATGGGTACACATACGAAGAGTAGCAAGCAAATGTTGAACCTTTATCTGTTACTTATACAGGCACGTGGCAATATTTATTGCAATAATTTCATTATGTATGGTCAAAGTTGGATTGTAATGACATTGCAGAGAAGTTGGATCATGTGAAATTGCTATTCTATAACCTAATATGTCAATGAAAGTCAGTTTTTAGGTCAAAGCAGTGCATGGACTCAAAATTCCTGGATTGCGACCTCCCCCCCCCCCCCCCAAAAAAAGGGGGGAAAAATATGTATGTATATATATATATATATATATATATATATATATATTATATATATATGTATATATATATATATATATATATATATATGATATCATTTAATTTCATCACAGAAATCTCCTGCTTTAACTGGACACAATTTTCCTCAACAATGTCCTCAGCTGCATTCCTTTTTCTATGATTGTACATAGAGGGAACTCCTTCCCAAACACTGACCACTTCTACATGAGTTGAATAAAGAGTCTATTGTGGAAATGTTGCCCAGACCAGCTGATTCAAACCTGTTTTATGCATGGTTAGTCTCGGCTTGTATCATAATGCAAAGACATTTGATGTTAGTTTATCTCACTACAAATAACTGGTGACAGTTTCTTTTTATCCTCTTACATACTGTTGTGCCATTACAGTTCGAAAACGTGTGAGAAAAAGGAGGCTATCGGAAAGTGGAGATGACTCAAGCACCAAGGAATGGCTGTCGTGGAAACTTCATATTTGTTCAGAAAATAATTTTCCTACTGCTGCCGGTCTGGCCTCTTCAGCTGCTGGCTATGCTTGTCTTGGTAAGGCTTGAGCTGGAGGAGTCAGGGCTTGAGTGGCATGAATCATTGCCTTCGTGCGAGTTTCTTAGCAATTAGAGACATATTCCAGCTCTGTACAATGCTTGTTAAATGTACATAATATGTTACCCTGCGTCACAAAACCACCAAAAAATTGTCAGACATGGATTTTCAGTCAAGAGCAGATTCTGAAAGAGCAGACTCCAAGCTTTGAAATGATGCATAACTCAATGCAAATGGACTTTCCTAACCTATCTGAATAATGGAAAGAAAGTACAGAGAAAAGAGGCTTTGAAGTTTCGGATCTGTTCAAAGGCTAAATCTCACCAAGCTGAAACATATGTAAAGCTCAATAGTAACCACAACAAATAGATTATCAGATTAAGGCAAAATTTTGCACACTCTCAGCACATTCTATTCATGACTAATACTACAAGTAACTTTCAGTGCAGTAGCATCATCCTTTGAAAAGATTTTAGAGTTGAGAGCAAAGAGTTTGTAAAGGATTTTTAAGAAAGTAACAAGAGTGTGCTCTCAGGCATACCTAATCACACTTTTCTACAAAACTGTGTTCTAGAAAAACTGCAAAAAAAAAAACAAAAACCAAAAACCAATTTTTATTTGAGTTATAATCCCAAACTTTAGAATTATGTAGAAAAATTCCTTATTCAGAAGATATAAAAAACCAAACCAACCTATGTTGACTCATTTCACCTATTTTGAGTCCTCGTGTAAAATTAGGTTGTGCAACTTTTTGTAGGTCACATATATCTGATGAGATAAAACAATCCTATTGAGCAACAAAAATATTTAAACAGCAAACATATGCTTCAAAAGCCTGGGTGAATATTAACACGTATGGACAGTAGCTCTTAAAAGTATGTTGCTTTCAAATGGTCAGTGTAGGAAATTCTTCACAAATATTTAGGGAATTTCATACAAGTGTTTTTGTGTGACACATGGGGGAAAATGAGAGAGAATTTTGATTTGATAAGCAGAAGTTTAGAAGTTATTCATAGAATTTGATGAATTGGATGAATTTGATGAGATTCCTATATTTCCTATTTATGATGTAGTGGGGAAATTTGCTTTCTATGGCACAAGACCATTTGACTAGTTTGAAATATATTGGTAATGATGATTTTTGTCTTCATTGTTTGTTACTATGATCAGCATCATCAGCATCAGCATCATCATTATTATCATCATCATTATCATCATCATCATTGTCATCATCATCATTATCATTATCATTGTCATTGTCATTATCATCATTGTCATTGTCATTGTCATTGTCATTATCATTATTATTACATGTGTCATTATCATTACTATCTCTACTGCTAGTACTGCTACCAGTACTTCAGTATTACAAAGTGACCTTTGTCTCTGGTTTCATAGAATGTGTAGCTGCAAGCTCACTACTATGCCTCTCCACTCTCACTTCACAGTGGCTTCTCTGGCAGAGGTGTATGGCATCACTGGCAACATGTCCGACATAGCTCGCCAGGGCTCAGGCAGTGCGTGCAGGAGCATGTATGGTGGCTTTGTTGAGTGGCTGGATGGAAAGTTAAGCTGTGGCAGCGATAGTATCGCCCAGCAGGTGGTAGACCAGGACTACTGGCCGGAAATGAGAATTCTCATTCTTGTTGTGAGTGCAAGTAACTTTTTTAAAACAGTTTGAGAGTGCTGTATCATTTTCATGTGTTATTAAAAAAAAAAAATAAAAAAAAAAAAGATGAAAAATTTTTTGTCTGTGTATCCGGAAGTGCTAGAAAAGACATTGCTCTTTTGATAATACACTCCTGATATTCTGTGTGTATTGTGCTATGCCTGATATTGATATGTATTGCTTTTTTTTTTTCATGCGAATGTGTGAAATGGAAGGGATTTTGTTGTGCAGCATAATTAACTTGAGTGCTACTCGATCTTTGGAGAATGTATTACAATATTAAAAAAAGTAGAAGTGATTTTAATGTGAATGCGTAATAAAAGGCATCAAATCACTGAAAACTTATGAAACAATGGACATGTAGAAAGAAATTTGCATAGCGGACACTGTGTTTGGGAAAGATCACGTGTGGGTAAGGACCTGTATGAATCTCTTCATTTGTGGCTTTTATCCTCTCTTGAGTTGGAGTTGTGCCCAGGAGCAATATTCTCGAATGTAATTGACATGAGGGGATTATCTAAGGAGTAGTAATTATGATGCAAGTATTTGTTCATTGTCTGATGTTATATGGATGTGGCCTTTAACATTATGTCTTTCCAAATGACAGGTGAGTGACCAGAAGAAGCACACCAGCAGCACGGCAGGGATGCAGACCACGGTGGAGACCAGTCCTCTCCTCCAGCACCGGATGACCCTCATCCCCGCCCGCATGGAGACCATGAGGACAGCCATTAGGAATAGAGACTTCCAGTCCTTTGCTGAACTCACCATGCAGGTACAGGGTTCATTCATTCAAGCATATGGCAGTGTGTGCCTGGTTGATACCATTTGCTGACTAATGTCAGTCACCTGGGGCAAACAAGGGGGGTCGGCATCATTCACCTCTTTTCTTGTGTGGGTGGGTAAGAGGACCACTTCACCAGGTTGGCACCCTGCTCTTTACGATGAATAAATGAAGTGGGATCTTTTATGTGCGTGTGTCGTGGCAAACACACACACGGGACCTCCATTTAATGTCCTATTTGAGGAACACAGTGTTTTGCCTCTTACTAGAGGGGACGGAATGTTTACACACAACATTGCTTAGTGAGACTCGGGAATCGAACTCGGTACTCTTGGCTGTGAAGGTAGATGTGCCATATCCTGCCCTTGCCTCCAAAGTAGCTGGATTACAAGCACATGTCAAAACGCAGGTACAGGGTGATATGGCAAAGATAAATGGTAACAGTGCTTGTCATAGCAGTAGCACTGAAAGTTATGGAAGTAGTCGTGATAATGAAGATAATGTTAATGATGATGTTGAGAGAAGGTGGAGTAGATGATAATGGCAATGCTAATGATGGTGATGTAGAAGATAATGAGAATGATGATGATAATTATGACAAAGATTGTGATGCTGACAGTGACTTAATGAGGTTGAGGAGAAGGTAGTAATGCTTTGTGATACACCCTCTTTATCCATCAATATCTGTTTCATGCTGTTGGCTTCAAATAATGGGGAGCTGCATTTTTATGGATGCTGGCACCAAAAATTAGCTGCCTCCAAGACACATCTGTAAACACTGCCTTGTGCCTTCTCTCATCTATTTTAAGCTGTTTTGAACCAGTTACCAGGGATACAATGAGTTCAAAATGGTATTACTTTGGTTAGATTTTTCTTATCTTGTGTTTTATTGACTCAATTTTGCAGGATAGCAACCAAATGCATGCTGTGTGCCTGGACACCTTCCCACCCATCTCATACATGAATGACACATCAAGGGCTATAGTGCAGATGGTACATGACTACAACTCCTACAAAGGGGAAACAAAGGTGAGAACCTTGTAGACATTGATTCTTTATTTCTCAATACACTTGACGGTTTTAATGTCTCTTTTCATAAACTCTTTTACAATAAACTGCAATGTGGCCAGAATGATTAGGAGTTATAATGAACTGAACATTTCCAATTTTTGGGAAGCTGTGTTCATGTAAGTTAGCAATAAGCTTACATCAAAAGCCCTGTTTGGGTTTCATATTATATTAGATACTTGATTGCTTCTTTCATTGTTGTTTTTAAAAGCCATAATCACAGTCAGCACAGCTATTTCAAACTGTAAGTTCAAAGAATAGAGAGCCTCTGAAATAGCTTTGTGTCTAGCGTTATAGTATTGTCTAACCTGTGCAAGTACTTGCTACATTTTTATCAATGTTTATTTTCAACATTTCTCTTTAATTATAAAACTGCAGTCCCCCCACAACATGTAACTATTTCTGATGATGCCATTGTTCATATAATTCATTTCAGGTATCATTTTGACAAATGAGTACAAAACTGTAGAATTAAGATTTTGACAGAGTGAAACTGAGAATTTGAAACATTTTCATACTGCCTTCATGTTTAGATGTAAATTCATGTCACCTTGTTACTCAAAATATTTTCCACAGGCTGGCTACACATTTGATGCTGGTCCAAATGCAGTGTTGTTCGTCTTGGATGAGAATGTTCAAGAGATGTTGTCTCTTGTCAACTATAGCTTCCCACCACAAGACACAGATGGAGAGAAGTTCATCCGTGGGCTTGACAGTCATATAGAAGATATACCACAGGTGAGTAATCATTCATCATGTATGAAAACTATACCAGATGACAGATTTTATACTTATAATAATATATTATTTTGAGGCCCATTGTTATATATTTCAGTACATTATAATAAAGTTTAATGAATATTAAAATTTGTGTACAGGGAATACCAACACATGTTGAAAAATTGCCCATAATCATGTTCAGAGGATAATTAAGAACAGAAGGAAAGTTAATCTATTTTTGTAACAAAACAAATATTGATAATCATATTAAATAAATCAATTTAAAAAATGTAAAGTAGAGGTACATTGTAGTGTGTTTATACAATATGTGAATAAATATCAAGAAATTTGCAAACAGTTTCTTGCAAGCATTTTAAAAAAAGTCATCTGGGTCATATCTTTCATTTTCAAGAAATCATAAAAATTGTGATTTTCCTCCTGTTTCTTTGCCAGATTTTTCCAACGTCTTTTAACGATTGCAAGTCTCAAATAGATTCACATGGAAATATATGTAAACATTGTATCATAAGTGTACATTTATGGATGTGTTCCTCGGGTACAGATATGAGTCCGGATATAACTAGGTGAATTAACCAGACCTTATAATTTCATTCTAACAAGATTCCTGTTTTTTCTGTACATGTAGAAAAAACTGATGTTCTCTCCACCCACTTGTCTTGTACAGGATATGAAAGCTGCCATGAAGCGTGACCCAAGCCCTGGATCACTGAAGTATGTCATTCACACAAAAGTAGGACCTGGACCTCAAACAGTGGCAGACCAAGAACTGTGTCTCCTGGACCAAGATGGCTTTCCCAAAAATCTGGCCAGTTGACAGAAATGGATCTCTGCAATAATTCCTGTACATGTCTCCTTCTTAGCATATACTGTAGTTAACACATTCTATCTCAATGAAGCTTGGTACAGGGGAGACTCGGTATAACGAACACTGCTATAACGAGATATCGGTTATAACGAGGAAATTTTCTCGGTCCCAAATTTCCTTCCACACAAGTCTATGTAAAATGCTACTCTTATAGCGAGATCGGCTATAACGAAATAACTGCTATAACGAGATAAATTTTGTGACTTCCAAACAAAGAAAAACATAGTAAATCAAACCTGCTATAGCGAGGTAAAGCAAAATGCCTTCGGTAAAGCTTTACTTCGCCTGTGCTATCATCTTCCGAGATTGTAAAGCTTGATGCGCCAAAAACTGTCTTGTACACACATAATCATTAAGCACTCCAGCTAGCACTGCATGTTGTACGTGTGAAGTGTGTGTGTGCACGCACACTATGCAGAAAATGTAGTGGGACGGCCATATGCATACATGACATCATCATGACGTTTAGCAGGTGTGAGGCAATCTGATGCTGTGATTGGCCTTCTACTTTGGGAATTCCCCGTCTTCACACACACGCAGTCATAATGTACATACAGAATGTGTCACATACACACACAGCATTGTGCAGACCATATTCAAGCTTTCCACACAACACACACCCATACGATAACCACATACCAATCCACAGACGATCTTGTATTGATACAATCGCAAGCTACCGGTATATAAATTTACAAATTCAAACATCTACAATTAATAAGAAACACATTCTTGATATTGGATTTCCTTGGCGAAAAACATCTTCTTACCCATAAAGGTGAGTAATTCCCTCACACACAATATCAAGTTATCAGTATTGATTGAAATATGATGGGTAGTCCCACATGTGCAAATTAATGTCTTTATTTTATGCCTTCTTTTATGCCTACTGATATAACGAGATATCGGCTATAACGAGGAAAATGACTCGGTCCCGACCATCTCGTTATATCGAGTTTCCACTGTATTGGGAATCTGTATAGGTATGTGGGTGTGACTGGGCCAGAGCTTAGTGTCTCTGGGCTTATGTACTGTGGTTTATTAATTCATGGTGGTGCAAAAGGTCTATACACACACACCTCAGAATGGTCCTTGTTTGGAGGCACACGTGCGTGCATGTGTATGTGCATGTCTATAGCTACCATAATGGCTTATTTGTACAAGTGTATGTTTGCGTGGATGAATGTGGTGTGAACGGTGGCATTCTCTTGATTGATACTGTAACAATGTAGCCTGTAGCAGTGTTTCTTTTGTAATTTGTACAACAGAATCGACACTCTGAGGACTTACGTGACAGTGATGTCTGTAATAAACTTAACATGTTTGGAATAACTATATCTATGAAGAAATAACAAATTGAACCCCTTTTGCCCGAAACCAATATGATTCACCCTGCAGGCAAAGTCCCAAGTGCATAGCCAAGTGAGATCATAGTCATGTGACCACAACAGCCATCTAGATATGCCCTTAGGACTGGGATGTTATGAAAAATCACCCACTGGCTACACTTTTGCGATAATTGACCCAATATATTAAGTTTTAAGTTATTAATACTGATCATATACAACTATGTAGTTCTTCATTTTACTAACTCATTTTTTTTTTTTTTTTTGGTTTAAATATCAATGCTCTCTATCTTCATATTTGATGGCACAAAAAACTGCCATTTTGCACTGCATGCTTGGAAGGAGGTGTACTAGCTTTGCCAAGTACTTGTACAATTTCTTCACTCATCACTAGATCATCAAGTTATGTAGAACCAGAAGCACACAAACACAATCCACTTGCATAGTGATTATAAACTCTGTGGTCTGTGGGTGATGAAAATGACATTCAGAAAGAGAGTGAACAGATTTTCCCTGTAAAACATGATAAAAAGCAATGATAACCAATTTCCACAGGCTTTAGATTTTGTTTTATTCTTGATAGCAAGCATCCACAGTATAAAATATTAGAGGCAGTTACAATGCTGATGCACAATACAAATCTTCTACAGTGTAGTCTTATTTTTTTTTCTTACACACACCAGTCACTTTGTTGTATTTAGCAAGTTTTAATTCTTGCTATAAGAGCAAATATTCAACATTGTTATATAAATCTATTTCATATCATTTGGCATTGTTTCTAATAAAATATCTGAAAATAATCTATATACATTTTCTGTGTACATGTGTCAACATTTTTTCCACATTTGAACTCTTATCACAGTCAACCTTGCCTAAGTTGAATCTACTTGGACTGAAGAAATAGCTTCCACATAGAGGAAATTTGACTTATGAGAGATTAAAATCAATAGAATATAAAAAGAGACCTTTGACTTCAGCAATTATTCAACTTATGTGAGTTCAAATTAAGCAAGGTTGACTGGAATTGAACAATGAGATGACATCACATTCAAATTTTCTCCTCAATTGGATATTTCATAATTACATGTACGTGTATGTACTTTTGACCTGAAAAAAATATAAACATTTTACATACAGAAACATATATCTTTCATTCTAAAGGGACCATCAAAGTTGCATCTTCATTTTAGCTCATAAAGAGTTGGGTACAGTCCGACCTCTCCTATCTGGCTTCCCTTTATCCGGATCTCTGTATTATCTGGACGCGATTTTGTCGTGATCTTCTTTTTCAATCTAGTACACGTAATTACGGGGGGAAAGGGGGATTCTAAACTCAAACAAAATTCCTGCACAAACTCGCATGAATAACATATTATTCCCAACATAATTAACATACATTCAAATCAAATTTTCATCTAATTAACATGCATTCAGACATTCACTTTCCCAAAATCACAGCAAAAACATGGACAGAAAGCTTTTCATTAAACCAGGGCATGGTATAGGCAATTGTTCTATAGCAGCTGCGTGTATTGAACATTGAATCTCTCATATCCGGCCAAATCCCTTATCCAGATGAGCCACGGTCCCGACATGTCCAGATAGGAGAGGTCGGACTGTATATGGCAGGATATTTGTTATCAATCAGAAGGCAGAAAAGGAAAGACTTAGTATGAAAGGGAATGACATATTGTGCAGTGTTTTTGACATTACACATGCACTTGCACAGTTTTGTTATAGGAGAATTTCAATTGAGACAACATATACAAGGCTTTGCAGGCTGAATCAAATCATTACAGAATTGAATCTTATTTTGTCGCACAGCCTTGTTACTTTCTTGGTCACCGTCTACCGCTCATTATGAAAACTGAATACACCTGTGCATCTCTTTTCTTGCTCACAATTTTAAAAAATGAACAGCATCAACATAAAATAGTAAGCACAGTGAAGCATCCACTCAACCTTAACCGACTGCATACAATGAATAATTTGCAGCTTCTTATATTTGTTGGCAACAGCTTTAGTCATGTAGACTTTTTTTTTTTAATAGAATGTTACGGTTCACCATGTTTTGGTGAAGTTACCCACATTTAGAACTTAATGCAGATTAATACAATTAATACTTCACATTATTATACATTGCTTTTAATCAGCTGCATTGTGCTAAAAATCTGATGTCATTGTTTCAATAAACAAATCAATACTGTATTTGTATTTACAATTTCCAAGTTTGTATGTGTGTGTGTGTGTGTGTGTGCGAGTGTGTATATGCATATTATGTATATGTACACACATCAGTGATACAGTACATGAAAGTCATGGGTAACTTGCACAATGATCTTCTTAACCATTATTATACCTTTTGTACATGTATCATACACTTTATGAAGAATGCATAACCAGGAAGACTTGTTCTTTGATACAGGTCAGAAGGAATTTTACACAATTTTTCATACAGTGCACTCCCGTTATAATGAACACAGTTGAAACATAGTTTCTGATAGACAAAGTAAAATCCAGGGCCCCAAATTGTCATCTAGATATGTTTATACACTTTATTTGTTCAGATATAACAAAATTTTGTAATATTTTTTAAAAAAATGAAAATTGAAGGTCCTGAGGACTCTATTGTAATGGGAGTCGCCTGTATCACAGAATGAGTTTCTCACTATGGTCCTTTCATCAGGTGACGGACCTGTTCAGTTGGTTACGTGTGAAAAATTACACAGTACTCCACGACAAAAGAAAAAAAAAAAAAGATGAATGAAGTATACATTTCAGACCAATGTGTTTGTATGTCAATGTCGATCATCAAATGATCATGTACTAAAAATATACATGCTGTAGTGCTTTTTGTTCACTTTTATTAGCTCCTACAAGTGTAAATGAGAAAACAAAATGTTCCTCTTAGGTTATTACTGTATGTATCTTACAAGACACACCTGTTCATGTAGTTTCTGAAAAGCTTAGAAAAAGCATGTCTAACACAAGGAAATGGAGAAAGAAAAAAAAATGCTATGAAAAAAAAGTTAGTACATATAAGATTTCCATTAGAATCGATTGTTTTGACGTGAATGAAAATCTGATGCCTTCTTTAATGGTCAATCTTCCACTTACTAAAAAGTTGCATGGAGTTGCATGGTGGTTTAGTGCTCTCCAGTTGAAAACCATAGGTTCTCTCCCTTTATAGTCTCTCTCTCTCTCTCTCTCCCTCTCTCTCTCTCTCTCTTTCTCTCTTCTGACACGGGTTTATTCTTGAGGTAATACATACGACAGTACAAAAAGAGAAAAAGGCATCCTGAATGGTAGCAACATATATCAAATGCATGTATTCCAATCACGATAAAGTGGAGCTTGCAGTACCTTTCTTACAATTTGTGTCTGCTTTTGCAGTTGTTTTTTTTTTTGTGCTACATTTTAGAAGACAAAATCTGTGCCCCGCGGACAAAAGCTCGTAGTCTCTCTAGCTTCTCCTCCTGTGTCATGCTTTTTTCTTGGCTTGCCTTCTGCTCTCTGAAGGGGGCGCCATACAGCTTGTCCTTTACAGCTGCCACAACGTCTCTGTCAAGTCCGTCACCTAGGTATGATATTGATAGTATAAAATTAAAGGGATAGCATATTCACTGGCTAGATAAAGTGCAAGAAAGACATAAATGACATAGGCAAAAAAGAAAGTAATTTTAAAAGCGGGGGGGGGGGGGATGAGTACAGAGACAACTGAAACAAACTAGCATACATAAGTATGAGATTGGCAATCAGTGGTTTATCAGTGGTTTACCATGCAATGACAAGGAGACTCCTTTCTGTGTTCTCAAACATTGGTAACTCTGATCACATATAAAGTAATGCAATTCAGAAACATAATTACATATTAGTGGGTGTTTGTTTGTGTGTGTGTTTGTCTGTTTGTTTTTGAGGATGAACCCCCTCCTTGTCACCTTGCTTTATGTCCCCTGCAAAGAACACTATATCTGCCTTGGAAGTTCTGTACTTGTACAAGAAAAGACTCTTACAGTGCACTCCTGTTATAATGAAATTCAAGTTACAACAAAGTCAAAATTCAGGGTGCAGCATTATCTATCTATGTATTTTTGTTGTTTATTTGTACAGTTATAACGAAAATTTGATGTAATGAAAGAAAACTGCCAGTCCCAAGGACTTCGTTATAATGGGGGTCGACTGTAGTATATTGATTTTTCAGTTTGGTTGCTGAAAAGTGTATGATTCTTTTCGAAGAATGTGCATTAAGAACTTCAGCACATTCATGAAGACAGTTTCTTTTCCAGACAATTTAGATCCTGCTGATGACTTATGAATTCAAATCAATATCTTGGACGAGCTCCTCTAATCCTCAATCTGCACACGGCATTTTCTCCTCTGCAAAGACTAATTATATTACAAACAAAGAGGAGGAATACATGATTACTGTTAATTTGACTCATGTAAATAGTAATGTGAAAGATATTATCAACATTAGAAAAGTACTTGGAGAGTACGGGCCACCGCCAAGCAATTCATTTCCACCCATATTGTGATTCTACTCTATATCATAGTCCTGCATTCATACTGCATACTAAAAGTCAATGGTGGTCATCATAATACAATGTATAAAATAGTGACAGTAATGCCAAGTAGTGTGGCTTTTTATTGTGGGGTTATATGCACATAACTGAAAATGGCCCTACCAGTATATGTATTTTGCAATGATACAGAATCCTTTTAAAAAAAAAATCAGAAAAATTCCTGGATCAAGACGGTACTCGAGATCATTACCAAAATTTAATCTTCCGTTTCTTATGTCATAATCAACTTTTCCTGAAAATTTTGAGCCAAATCCATTCGTAACTTTGTGAATTACTTTGCAAACAGACAGACAAACAAACCAATACATGTATGTGTTGTTTGAAGGCTTAAACCAAGGAGGTACTAGGCAAGCTTGCCTAGTACCTCCTTGCTTAAACAAACCAATCCCAGCAAAAACACCACCGCTTTGGCAGAGGTTTAAAAAAAAAAAATGTCTGCACGCCTGTGATATGAAGTTTAGATTTGGGTTTGAAAGTTCAGGTCTAAAAACTGTTGACACTATACCTTGTACCCAAATAATCACATCTTTCTTTATGTCAGTGCCATTTCAGACTGTACACTGTTTACCCGGCAAAGGACTTTGAATTGTTTACTCATCAAACTACTACAACCAACCCAATGCTACTTAAAAGGGATCTATGTCACCAGTTATATATCAGATACATGTGTAATGGCTTGTATAGGACAGTGTAAAGGCTTGTGTAGAATAAACAGTTCTTTTTATTTATTTGTTTTGGTCATAATCAAATCACTACCATTATCATGATTTTATTATCATTCTAAATACAGGCAGATATGATCTGTGCAAATTGGAAACATAAGTCACAAGAAACTCTTTGTTACACACTTCACAATGTGAATTGGAGTGCATACCGGTACTCTGACAGTGTTTCATCAGTATTTCCTTGCAGCACAACATACATGTATTATGCAGATCACCCCATAACTAATAACACATTTGAAGTGGCACACATATCTGAAGGATGACTTTGAGAAGAGAGTTACATGTATTTCAAAAATAATTTACAGGTACTTCTGATGGGGTGGGTTACAAACATTCACACGTTAGAATTAGGAAGGATCCTCAGAGCTTGTGTTTAACATCTGCATTGCAACGAGCAAAAGTAATTCTCAAATCAGGAACATTTTTGTTTTCTTTTGTTAGGATGTAAAGAAATATTCCGTCTATCAGGGAGCCTCCATAATCAGAGAGTCTTGGCTTGGCAGCTCTGGATGGGGCATGAGATCTTAATGAAAGAAAGACCCGCAAGATCTTGGGTCAATAAACATGGCATGTAACTGTCAGTTAACAGCCATGTCTTGCTCTTTCATCCTGGGCCTGAATTTGATCTTTTCTTGGGGAAGAATAAACTCATACATACACACAAAAATTCAGCAACAACAATGTCAGAAACAAAATGTGAGTATTCTTAAACTCGAAAGTTGTTAAAGATGGGCCATACTGAACAGCATGCACTAACCTGCAATGTCCTGCCCAAGTTTGATAGCGGCGTCTATGAGCTCTGTCTCATCAACGGCAGCGTCAGCTATTTCAGCCCTCACAGCTTCCTCTGCTCCGTACCTCTTGCTGAATATGGCAGAATCTCGCAGGGTTTGACCTCTGCCCAGTTTTAGTCTGTGATGGTGAATGGCATGACACGTACAGGTACAATGAGAAATTTGTTACCTTAAAGAGATAGTTTGGTTACATTACTTATCATTGGAATTAAACCAAACAAACAAAAAAATCAAAAACAGCTATGCATCATTTAAAATTTTAATCAATGTTAGAATTTTAAGTAGAATTAAAGTACAGATGCAAACTGTTTGAAATCAAAATTTTCACCTCTTACCTTACACAGAAAATGCACTTATACTTAGTAATCCTCACTACAATTATTATATCACCTGCAGATGACTACTTGGTTAGTTATTTGATATGTGGAAAATGCCACTTTCTATAAGAGAAACCCCTTTCTCAGTCTAGACAGACTGGAAAATAGAACAAGTGCATGGACATGCATTAAATTGATAGAAACGTGATCAGCTAGGAAGCGTTGAATGGAGAATGTATCTCTTTGAAAAGTGAATTCTTAGTTTATGAACACACTGATGCAGTTCAGGTGAACGTACATAATATTGTGTGAAAGAAAAATGCCAATTTGATTGACCTAGCCCACATCACAGCACACAAATGATGGTGTTGAGTGTTACTGCACATAAACCTCATGGTTTATGCAAGAGGAGCTGAACTGACATTTTTAATGTTTAAGTGAATGTGCACATTATTGTGACGGAGAGATCTTTTTCCTTATTTCTCTAAAGCCAGAGTAAGCCAGTAAAGTAAAAGACTTCCCAACTCTGGTTGTGTGTTCTCTCTCGTAGATCAGATCATATTTTATATTTTTAATCCCCCTCTTTTAAGGGACTTTCCCGCTACATTATGTTCAACATTCTTTTACCTCTAAATCATGTGATGGAGACATCTTATCTATCCTGGCCAATATTCCATGTCTGATCACAGATTGTAAACATGCAACATTATGCTTCCACAGGAACCCTTAATGTTTTCTTTCTTCTTCTTTTTTTTTAACTAGGTAAATTCTTTGGCTATTTTAGATTTCATGTGATTGCCTGATCATAAAACATCGCAATCTATGCCTATAATTCAACACTTTGTCTCAGTTTTGCCACAAAAATATTATCATTTTTGTACAATTCCCTTTGAATACACACTCTGTTATCTGTTAATGTTCTATGAAATAGATCAAACTGAATCATATCTGCAGTATAACAAAATACTTTTGTACTATGTAAATGCAATGAAGATAAGGACAACAAGGTTTGAGACAACGCTAACAATGAAGGCAAAGTTGTGATTTGTAGCAGCTTTACTTGATGATTTCCAGGGTTGGGTATGAAAATTTCAGGCGAATCTTGGTTTCTGGAAGACAAAACCAACCACGTCCTTTCTTCATCACCCGATAATCACAGGTCAGAGCGAGAATGGCTCCATTTCCAAAGGCATGCCCTGTATATCACATGATCAAAATGTTACAAGATGCTGGAAGTTGGGTTTAACATCTATACGCAACCAGATACTTGTGAAATATTGTCAAACATGCTCAGCCATTTTAAAGGAGAAATTGAAAAATAATGAGTATGGAGATGAGCTATTTAGAAAAGCCAACAAATACAAAGTAATTCCTTTTAGCTGATTAACCTGTTGAGGAAGAGCTGATTTTGCTACAACGAGCAATTCCCATCTAGACATCTGCCCGAGTATACTCGGGACTCGTCCTCAATGGGTTAATTGCTGAAATTAGCACAAATTTCTACAAATTTTACTTTGTACAATACATCATTACAATTTATTAATACCAAATATTACAAAAAAGTTCTGTCACCTTCCAAAATATTCTGTCGACAGGCTTGTGACAATCATATAGTCAAACATCTCAAATCTGCAATAAAATGTCAATGTTCCTGATCACTTCTACAATATGTAAACAAAAGTAAAATGACAACATCATGTGTTTGACTAGTCCTTTCAGGCCTTACCATTCAGTGCAGCAATTGTTGGCATTGGAAATGTTAGTATTTTTTGTAGTATTCCTTCACTCTCTGCAAAGAATTTTGCATTGACATCAAATGGCTGACTGGCAATCCAGGGCAAATCCAGGCCATAACTGAAGAACTTGCCCTCTCCAGTGATGATCAAGAAGTTGACTTCTGGATTGCTGAGTATTGCAGTAAATGGAAAATACCACGAAGTTGGGCCAATTATCCAATCATAAATGAAGAAAACGAGATCACCTTGACAATATGAACATCAACTTCAGTGATTCAACTTGAAACATAAGGCTGGAGCAAAAGACAGACACTAGCTTGCATTTTCATCAATTATTAAAGGAGGAATAAATTGCATTGCTTGTGACACAAACATGTTTAGACTATTTTTGTACTTTGTGAAATGTATAAACATGCATGCAGTGATGTACACGTTGGTACCCGTCATTCATCTGTTCAAAAGATATGGAACCTTCAGCAAACTGTTCCGGCGCACCATCAAGTTCTGGTATAATTTTGCATGAGATATCATCTTAGCACTATCCTAATTAAAATGGCAACTTTGAATTTTACTGCATAATTATAGTAATATGCTACAGTGCAGAAAGAGTGATATACTAATAATAGTAATAAGAAACATTATGTAGCATTAGTTAAATCAATTAGATTTGCTCAAAATTAGAAGAAATAAAATCATTTAAAGTATACCAACTCCAGTCACAAACATTGATTTTTCTCTCCTAAAATGTGCTGCAAATTTAAGAATCAACAGATTTCAGAATTTTAGAAGCTTTCCATAATTCTGTATCCTACCAAGACAAATCAGGATTGGTACAGAAACTTGACGATGTGACAAACAACACAAAATATGGCTAATTAATATACGGCTAAAGTGAAAGAGAAATTTGGTTCTGCTACCATAGATCTCGATATGAAATTGTGGAAATATTAAAATGACAGGCTACATAAAATAAGATCTGCTTATCAGTTGTGTTCTGACTTATTAACCCAAAAGGAATGATTGCTGTATTAACTGAGCCCGAGGAAAGGGTGTAGAAGCATGACTAACTTAGTGTTGAGGATGAGATAACTCGCTCTCTGCATCTGGACGAATCATTCATTTTAACTCACTTAAAAAGTTTTTCTTTGAATTTCTTTTTCTTCTTTTCTTTTTACTTTGAATTCAGAACACACCAGCTTCAACTGTGCTAATCTCCGTTTACATCACTTACTAGTATTGCCAAAGACATTGAAAGCAGTGCACATGTAACTGTCAAAAAGCCTACGCCAGTTTGAGCAATGCATTTAAAGACCTAATAAAATGGTTTAGGCATTTTTTTCTCAATGATGTAATAATATTAAATGTTAAATTCTAAGTAATTCTATGGTTGTGCGGGGTTTTTTACTGTTCTGAATTTTGTTCTATATTTGTTAACATAATGGATGCAATTTCCTCGGTTTTGGAAAACTTGCTATACTTTCGCCGCATGCGGCGCACTATCACCTCTAAATTGTGATGACGTCTAAGAACGGAGTCGTTCACGACCAGCTAGCCGTAGCCAGCGAGCTGGCAAGGCTATGCTAGCGCAGCGCAGCGACAGCCGGCCGGCGGCTGCACTGGCTAGCGCTGGCGGGGGAGCGAGCTAGAGAGCGCATAGCAGGTGCTGCGCTGCACTATTGTCATTGGCTAAGCCTTTAGACAAAAGAATATTTAATGAACTGTATCGGATTTAATACTGCCAATAATACAGATTACAACTGTGGTACGCTTGGATATCCATTATTTTCGGCAAACTCGTGAAATAGGCCCCACCACTGCGTGTCTGTACTAATAAATAGTAATACTACGGCGACTCGCCTGTTTCAGCCCCACCGTGTGGCGTTCATCTCGGTAGGTAAGCACGGCGGTGGGGCTGCCTTCCACAGTAAATACTCGTGAATGCGGCGAAAATGACTTCATAATATGGCCCTCGACTAATTTAACGGCCAATTTAACCATAAATACAACCCTACCTAACCCTAGGAGGACCTACCCTTGCTTGCTATAAACGCACGGGTACGGTGCACGCGCACTGCGGTGGGGCCTATTTCACGATAGCCCCACCACCACTGTGTGTCTGTACTACGGCGACTCGCCTGCTTTATAGGCCTAGACCACTAGACCTACTCGTGAATCCAGCCCCACCGTGGCATTCATCGGTAGATAAGCACGGCGTTTGGGCTTCCTTCCACAGTATGATTTTTAGCATAAAACAAAAACTACTCGACCAAAATTGACGATAATTCTTGGTATCGTTTTACTTAGAAAATGGCGCATCTAAATTACTGATAACAAATGTTGCGAGTTGCAGAAACTGACTATGGGAAACTGGTTAGGCCTTTTTTTTTTTTTGAGCCACGACCCACCCTGTAACAACATATCCCCCTAACCGTTAGGCGTTAGAGTGTAGCCTTTGTACTACTACCAAAGATTCTGCTATTACTACTTACTAGTCTACTAGACCTAGTGCCGTAGTGGTAATAGTACTACTACTAGTAGTAGTACTAGTAGACTACTACTACTAGTAGACTACTATAACTACTACTCAACTAGTAGACTGCTACTAGATCTACTACTAGACTACTACTGGTAGTTTAACTTGTAAGCGCCGGCCGACGGGCCAGGCCACGGCCGGGACGCTCCCGCTTGCTTGCTGCGGCCGGAGTAGCCGCTCATTTTGTGAGCGAGCTGGGCCTGTTCTTCTACTTACTAGACAGTTACAACTTACAAAATACAATGTCAATCATGTAGAATACAGTATATCCTTTCTAACGTTAAACTATATGGGGGCATACCAGACATACCTCTCTGTATTTCCCAGGCGATCGTTTCCGTGAGGTCTATTCTCGGGCTTGGTGCCATGTTCATACGCTCTTGCACTGGCAGCGGGGGAGATGCAGCTGGTTCATATCGGTAAGGTACAGCAGCCCCACGGTAACGTTCTGGTTCATCGGCTGCCTCTCCCTCCCCATCTTCCCCTTCAACTTCATGTGCCTCCTCTTCTTCTCCGCTATCGTCAGAGCTGCAGTCTTCATCATCATCATCAATGTCGAAGTTTACCCATATAGGGGAAGACATTATGCTCGATGTACCAGGTATCTGTGCAAGCTAACTTAGTGATAATGTACGTGGTAATGAGTACATGTCGACAGTCAGTGGGTCGACCGGGAGCGCACATCCCGCGGGGCCCGGGCCTGGCCGGGCTAGCTATCGTGTACGCGCGTGTACCAAGCTAGTAATCTGAGTGCTTGTGCTGAGCGGCGTCTGCTAACTGAGCACAACTCCGTGCTTATACGTCATCAATCGGTTCAGGGGTGTTGGTCACGTGACTATCTTTTTCGCAAAAGCTGCAACGGGGTCCTCCAAAAATGTGATATTTGGGGGAGTTTCTAGAAGCGATAAAAACCGGAACGACACTGACAACCTATTTACATTGATAATCATGACATATATTTTACACTTCTTTTGCATATTAAAACATTTTGCAAGCATTTTATTAGGTCTTTAACATAATGATCTAGGGTACAGGCGCACGGCGCGGCGCAGGCCTGGAATGAAAGAGTGTGCTTCCACGTAGATTATTTATCAAAACATCGAGCAAACGTTGCCTTTACCGTTCTACTTGGTCCAGTGTTGTCCTGAAATCGTGGGTGAACATCCCATTCCACTTGTTCTCCCCGTTGACCATCCGCAGGATGGCACAACCGTTTCGAACTTGGAGCTGAACAGCTTTTCGGGCAACATTAGCAGCCGCCATCCTTGTTGTGTTGTGTTGTGTGTTGTGTCGTGTTGTTGTGTGTTGTGCATGTGTGGGCCAAAAGATATCTGACAGCACAGTTCTATTCTTACAGGCGCGGCGCAGGCAGATCAAGCGAGCAGAGAGGTGAAGCTACGCCGCACTACGCGGCATGCGGCACGACGCACGGCCGCGGTGCGCTGATGACATGCGCTAACGTTTGTGCTGTGGAGGAAAGACGAGAGCCCACTGAGCTTGTTCTATTATACCGCTATAAAATGTAATAAATTTCCTGTATCAGACGTCATCGAGAATGGAGAAATTACTTCAGACGATGATATTGGTGAGTTCTTCGAGATTTTAACAAAAACGAGCTATGGCAGCTTTTCGTGAGGGTTTCGGATCATGCATGGTTAATGAATGTTTATTTTTGCATAGTCCCATATGTCGAATAATATGTTGGGTTTTTTTTGACTGGGGGCGGAAAGGGGGAGTTCTATATAGTATAATACTGTCAACTGACTAGATCTAGAGTCTAGACTATACATGTATGTGCCTTTCTCTTTCTTTGCCATAGCCTACACCCTCTTCTTCTTTATCATCATCGTCTTCCTCTTCCTTGTGTGTAGAAGGTCAACGTTACATTTAATATCAACGGTAATTTATCTTCTTCAAATTCTTTATCTAGGTCTATATTAACAATCCTAATGATTGATAGATTCTAAATTTGATTGGCATGTCTTTCGGTGTGGTTGTTTTTAATATGGGATGAGGTAGACCTAAGTACGTAAATGAATAGACAGAAAATCTGTCTGTCCAGAGGAGTCTTTTATTTATTTTTTTTTACATTATCGCTCTCCTCCGGTCCGCAGTCTCTGCGGAACATATCTGCGACGACCAGATACAGCCTGATCTTTCGGTCAAATAAATGATAGAAAATGAAAATCAAATAAAAGAATACAAGATTCAAGATTCAAGATAATTTATTGTCATGTATAAAATATTCATAAAATTTGTTTTTGGACATACATAAAGATAAAGGTGCATAAATGAAGAATATAAATAATGAAATAACTTAACATGAATTTCATACCATACATACATAAAATACATACATTTGATACAACAAAATTTAAGATATTGCATTGAAATTACAACGAAGAGGGAAGAGAAAGGCTCGGAGGACTGGAGAAAAATAAGCGTATATAAAGTAGGCATTTTTTTTTTCCTTCGCCCCATCACCCCATCCAGGCACTTCCAGGGGGAAGTGCCTTTTATACCTCATAAAATTTATCAACAAATATAAAAAGAGAAATTGAATGAAAAAGTGACCTCATTGTCGTTGCCTTCTACATCGAAACTTGAAGTATTTTTAATTTAGGGTCTTTGTGAATAAATGAAATTATGAAAGTTTTCCTTTAACTGTACCATAGTTTTAGTCACTTGCTTTAAAAACAGGTGCCATCACAGGATGGTTGGACTTTGGTAGGGTCCTAAGTCTCATACTTATTGTGTGATGAAGATGAATAATTGTTATAACTGTAACCATCATCATCATTCATCATTACTGGCATCATCGCCGTTATTAATATTATTTCATATCATTTAGCAATGCTTTTCGAACAGTTTCCACACAATGTTTCATTAGATGTAGATCTAGTCTGTCACTTAACGATATTAGAAGCAACAATTTCTGTACTAAGTAGATACGCCCACACCAGACTGGGATGGCAGGGTGAGAAAAAGTCTTCCTTGTTATTTCTTAATGAACATTATGGATTTTAATGTGACTAACTCAACCTATTATATGCATGTACTTTCTGGGATGGTAGAATATATAGTGACAAGATATCAATCTGGATTATCAGTTTATTCAGTTGTGACCTTCCCCCCCCCCCCACATTTTTTTTTAAATCCCAGAAGTGGCACGTGAAAAAAAAATCAATGTGGTTAAACTCTTGCCGATTACACATTGAATTTGAAGTGGGTAAGGCCTTTTTTTGTTTGTTTGTTTGTTTATGTGGTTGTTTTGTTTTGTTTTGTTTTATATTGTTTGTTGTGCTTTTTCTTTTTTTTCTTCATTTTTGCTTGTCAGGTGAAGAAACCCTGAAGTGGAATCAGAAGCTACACTGAAGGTCTTTCTTTTTATTTATATATTGTTAGCTGATGAAACACGGAAATGGCAGGAGTAGATGCACTAAAAAAGGCCTTTTTTTTCCGCTTGCTATTGCTGATGAAACTTGGAAGTGGCACCCCTTGACCCCCACCCCACTTTTGAAAAATGTGGCTCCAGCCATGATAGGCCTAATGGGAGACACTTAAAAAAACAACTCAAACACACACACAATCATACACAAACGTGCACCACTCACACATCCCCACACACATTCCTGCTCGTTCTTACTAGGTACACGCTTTTACATCTAGACACAGTTCATTAAATGCAATATACACTTCAATGGAACATTACTTCATCAATATTGGCATCATTCTTTTATGTTGCTACAACTACAAATATCAAATATTTGACAAAGACATGATGATTTTTGAAAGTAGAAGAAGTTAATCTGTGTAACAGTATTTACGAATCCACTTTGAGACATTAATTTGCAGACATTGGAATTCATCATTCCTTATAGATTTCTCTGGCTTTTTATGCATGGTGTGAAGAGAATGATTGCTCAAGGATCAAGTCACGCACTGCATATTCGATCCTTGAAAAGGTAAGTCTGTGAAGTCAGAATTGAGTTATGAAGTTTTAACTACAGCAGTATATTAAAAAATTACTTTTAAGAAGAACAGATTGAATCTTCTTGATGGATTCTAGATATGGTTTAAAACCATTTTTTGTTTAAGTTTACCTGTAGACCTATGTTTGGAATGATTAAACCTAGTACTCTTTTGTAGGCTTCAGCAGAAACTGTCGAGTCATACAGCCATACTACCTTATTGATAATATGCTTGTGTGAACTCATCATTTATCCTTGCAAAGTATACAATGTAAGGAATATCTTAACTCCTTTTCACTTCAGAACTCGTGAATTTTATGAGATGCACAAGTGTTGGAATAAAATTGAAAGAATTATAATTTTCTTTAGTTCCCTACAGGTCAATCAAGTGACTGATTGGGCCCATGAATGCTTGATCTCTTCAGAGCGGATTAGAATTATAAGAACCAGTGATATCTGTTTGATATAATTAATGAAGTGACATTTCCATCATGATCTTGTGACATTCCATTTGAGTGTCAAACATAACATTATGTTCTACTCTGTGCACTTGTTTGAACTTCTTCTTTTGGGCAGGGATTTATGTCCAAATTTGCATTGTGTGAATATCATTCTTCACATAGGCCCTATCTTTGAAATGCTGAATTTGTTAAAGTCATATCATTTAACCCTGCAGCAGCACATTTAGAAGCTTTAATGACAAAAGAGTCACAGAGTGATCAAAAAGGATGCCATTCTAGGGGATATTCTTTAAGTACTCCATTTGTTATTGTTGTGTATCAAAATTCAAGGTTTTCAACTAACCTGGAAGTGTGTTGTGAAGATTTTTATGTCAAGTGATCAGTATCTGGTGTTATCCCTTTTCTGCTCCATATATTCAGTCTTTTTTGTCCATCATGGAGAAAGAGGGACTCCAGCCAGGACCGGAATGCCCCTTGAAACAGGATCGGAACATGTACTGGGACAATGAGCGGCACAAGGCTTCTGAGGCCTCCAACAACTGGCAATGTCTCTACTGTGCGAAGGCCTTCTACAGCGAAAGGTTCCTCGACAATCACTTCGTCAACAAGCATCCAAACACGGTGTTTCGGGTGAGAAGATGCTTTAATCACCAAGATGGGTAAAGCGTGAACAAAAACATAGCTAGTCATGTATCCTCTTAGGATACTTCTGGGGTCATTATCAAATTTGTTTGCCCATCTATCTATCCAATCAGCATGCTTTGTTTTGTTTTGTTATTTTATACACCTCAATATATGGAAATTTGTGTTGTGTGATGACTTTAGAAAGTATTGATAATAAAGCCTGACATGTAAAAGAAATTGAGGATTACATTTTTGGATATTCCGATGAATGTTGGGTGTTAAAGTTTAAGTTCAGATTCTTAAAGAATGCCATTTTCCAAAATCACTTGGGAATGATTTGATAATATGTGTATGTGAAGTTCAAATGACTGCTGACAAGATTTTGAGGCAAAATATATGTGGTGTAGGTCAGGTAACTAACAAATGTCAAGGATCAAAGTTGGAATATAGAAAGAGCATGCAGGGTTAATAGCTGAAGAGATTTTGGCAAACTATTCATAAGACCACTGGGGGTCCCTACTCCCACCTCATGTCAGTACCGTATCTGAGCAGGATACATTGTGATATACAGAGGCACCTTAGTCAACCTCGTACTCTTGCTCGTCACAAGATCTACTAGATCAGATTTATTTTACATTGGCCACAACAAAGTGCAACACAGGATGTAGACCTTGAAGCAAGTCAAAGCTATTTCATCATTCGCCAGAAATGGAAGGAGATTTTGCTTTTTTGTTATTTTATATCCTAGTATCTGTAACAGCTAGTTATCGATGAAGTCTGCTTTCATGTAATGCAGTGAATTTAGTATGAAATGCATTTTTACCGACATTTCAAATAGGATAATGAAAAACATTAAAGTATGTAAATGTGTTGTGTGGGCACATCTGTGCTCCTACTGCCATAAAACACTTTCCAGCTTCTGTTTCAACTTTCTCTTCGCAGGGAGCAAATGCAGTCTGCCTGGCTGACCACTGTGACTACCTGCGCTGTGATGTGATCTCAGAAAGCAAGAAGTCGTCCTACTGGGAAGAAGCACTCTGCAAGCAGAGGGAACTGGAAGATCTTAATAAAAAGTGTCAGGTGGATGCTAACTCTGTGATAATTTTTCACTTAATTTACTGTAATCCCACGATGATACAGTGGACTCCCATTATAACGAAGTCCTCGGGACAGGCAGTTTTCTTTTGTTATATCGAAATTTGTTATAACTGAACAAATAAACAATAAAAACCATGGAGAGGATAATATTGTGACCCTGATTTTTTTTTTATTTCGTTGTAACCGGAATTTCGTTATAACTGTGTTCGTTATAACGGGAGTACACTATATGGGATGATGCCTGTTCAAAATTCTCCTTCGACCCTAGAGCATTACGTTATTTAGCTTTGCATGCAGTTTGTGATAGGTGGTTCCCATGCAAAGTGGCTACTACTTGGCTAAATTGAAGCCTCTCTCTGCTTTTACAGCTTCAGATGAATTGTTTGGTTACTTTATTTCTGTCTTCCATCCTTCTTTTACAGAGCATCATGAAGATGTGCATTCCACCACAAGTTACTGGTACTGACAGATATGAGCTTTTAGGTTTGTACTAGTATTACGTTGTTTACAGATAAGTGTGTTTATGTTAACAGAGTGGCATAGATGTGTAAGGCAATGGACACTTGCACAGGATATCCCAAGTTCTATTCCCCTTCAGGTGCACATACATCCTTCATGCAAGGTGTTTTGCCCATGATACCTCTCCTCTCTCTGGTGTAAAATTGATGCCTAGCTATACTGTGGTAATAATACTATGAAAATAGTTCTGGTTAGGATAATAATACTGGTAGGGCCATCAGGCAATGTACTTCTAATTACTGACATCTGCGACAAGGGAAGCACAATAACACATTGAAATCCTCTTGCACAAAATTTGTCCCCAATGAAAGGTCAACCTTGTGTGTAGAGGCACATAAAACTTCTCTATTGTAAATCGAGAGTATTTTCGCCTTTATATAAGCAGCTACCTAACAATGATGGTCAATCCAACAACCCAGGAGAAGTGATGTAGCATAGACCCTCAATATTTAAAATCTAAGGTGCATTTGAGCACTCTCCTAAAGCAAACTGTACCCTACCGTACCCACGCCAGATGAGCGCTCAGATGCTCCTAGAGTGCACCATACCGTACTGTACCGAGCCAAAAATGGACCACTTCCTGATGTGCTCCAAAAGTGTACCAGAAGCATACCAAAAGTTTGCATGTGAGAGTGGGCATAGCATGCACATACATCATAGTGCAAAGAGTTCATTCTCTTTGTTTGGGGCATCTGTAAGTAGTTCAAGTGCGCCTGGGGAATGACCCTCTTGCTGCAAGATGTATGACCCCTTCCAAAAATAACCCGTGAGGTACATTTTCTCCACAGAGTGCTCGAACGCTCCAAATCTGGCACAGTTCAGTATAGTATGCTTTAGTTCAGCATGCTTTGGTTCGCTTTAGAGCGCTCAAATGCACCCTAACATGGTCAACCAAGCCTAAATCAAATTCAAATGTGTTTAAAATCCATCAAATGTTATCAATTGCAGAAGAGATGAAAACTGCTGTGTGTTCTTATCTTACCTGTGACAAGTACTGGGAGAATCCCTACAGTGAGGTGAGTTATCACATGTTTGTAGGCAGCCACTTCTTCTCTTCAAGATATGTGTGTAGGAGCCAGCTTGCACAAAAAGGAAAAAAATAGTGATTAGATAAAATGATATTGCATACAATGTTGATAATAATCATGACAATAATAAGAATTATAACAATTATTTGGAAAGTGACAATATTAATGATGATAATGATGCTAAAAAAATGTACTATTAAATAAGTTATTATCATTATTATTATTATTAATTTTATTGAACATTATAATCATCATTGTTATTATTGCAACCTAGAAATTATCAAAGTGAAAGTGTTGGACAATTTTTCATTGAGTTGAGTTGCAATTATGTACAAGCAATCTAATACAGAAGGGCCCTGATGAACATGTATTGACTTTTCAAACCCTTTTGATGAAGCATGACCTTGATGGAAAGGTTTTTCACATACATATAGGCCTATATGTGTCTTTTTTTCAGACAATTATTTACATTTGTTGATTAATGAAACTTCTAAAATATTTAATAAGGAGCAACGTTTAGCAAATCTGGCCACCAATTCTTACCTCTACACTCTATTAAAGCAGAGGAACAAAATATTCAAAGCCAGTTGAATATATTTCCATGAAAGAAAAGTGACCCTTAGTGAGGCAAAGCTTCTGATGTATTGAGAGAGTAGTTGAAGTGAGTATATTGATTCTGATGTTTGTTGCATTGCTCGCTGCCCATGGTGTATTGTGTAAGGACATTTTGAATTCACCAATTGTGAAGAATATATGTATACATGTTTTTACATACATGAACTTGTTCAATGCAACAGTAGTAGCAGACGTGCCAAGCATTTGTCTATTACTTTCACAAGGGTTTAATTTTCGTGAATTTTGCAAGTCACTGTTTGGCCACAAATTGAACAACACATGAAAATATTGCAAACAGACAGGCAGTAGTGCACCTAGGATAGCCTTGGTGTCAAATTTTGAAAACAAGATCTTGCGATAATGTCTGTGCTGCCTCATTTGCAAAAAAAGAAAAAAAAAAAGCGAAAATAACAGCTTTTACTGTACCCACTGAGGACAAGTCCCGAGTACACTCGGGCAAGCATCTATTGGAAATGCGTGTTGTAGCAAAGTCAAACTGTCTTCAACGGGTTAAAGTGAAAACTAAGTTTCGGTTAGTGCTTGAGAACCCGTCTAGCACCATTTCATTTTTTCTTGCAATATATCGAAAGAGTCCACTAAGAAACTTACCTGGCTGACGCGGTTTGCCGGAATGATGAGTCGGTTTGGAGTATTTTGAGAAAAATAATAATAGTAGGAAAACCGACTTTTATTCCAGAAGGCTCCAGACTAACTCGGTCTCGGGAAAAATTCGACCCTACTTCAGACAATTCACACGCAGTAAGTGATCGCCACAGTGGCCACTGCATAATACCAAATGAGGCCTAAGTGAATGGACAGGAAAGTGCGTGCTAACGTAATCCTGTACAAACAAAACAAAAATGACAGCGCGCAGTCCTCCTGCTGAGACGCGCGGTCTTTGGAGTTTTAGTTGTTGTTTATCAAGCGCCTTTGATTGTTTTAGAGGTGCTTGATCGGCGCACACTAATTTTGCATGCGCGCAAAAGAGGTTTTTGATGCGCGCGTTGTAACAACTCGGACCAGACTGCGAGTAGCCAGAACACGAAACGCTAGTTTATACAGGCGAAGCCGAGTTATCCCCGAGTACGAGTTTAGCCTGACCCCGTTCGGGTAAGTTCTGAGACTGAGCCTTTTTGGTTAATATTTCGCATTTTCGTCGTTACCCATCGAATATCTTGTCATAACATCGTTATCCTGCACATTTCCTAAGCATACGTTCACATTTGGGAGCGAAATTTGACAACTTTTGCAGGCGTACCAGAACTTTGTTTGGGCTTTAACAGCATACTTGTGAACCTTGGCAGTGCAGTCTGTCTTTCTTTTGTTCTTCGCTACTCAGCCTTCTCCAAGAGTGACAGCTGCATACATCGTTGCCACTGTATTCATGGTGTTTGGTTTCATCATGTATTACACCATGGCGTGTGCTCACTTGTAGTAAGTTCTGCTTCCATGTGAAATTTGAACGGTGATATGTGTGAAAAGACTTAGTGCACTGCAAAGATATGACTTATTTAGAGAAGAAAAGCTACAGAAACAACAAAAGCTAGAGACTCATAAGTACAAGCCCCCAACCAGCAGTCAAGGCTGTTGGAGTTCATCGAGTTCATCATGTACTCCACAATGGCTCGTTTTCTCTTTTCGTAACTGCTGTCTACTGATAAATTTATAGCAGTGTGTGGGAGTATGTGATGGAAGATCTGATGTTTTTTGAACATGTGATGTGAAAAGAACAAGAACAAACAAACAAAGAGGTTTTTCAGGAAAAACACGAGCCAAATGTTGATGTAAATGAAATGATATTTCTGTTCATTTCTTAATATTATTACAGTATTTCGCTACTTTTTAGAGTGTGTAACGGCAGCACATATTTTCACGACTTCAAAGAGGGAATCACAATTCTTTCTCTTCTAAATGAAACCTTGATCTTCATACCATATGTCTCTTGGCTTAATATAGAGTATTCAATGAAATTTTTGTTTGCCGCTAGAAATTGTAATTGCTGTTTTTTAAGCATTTTTCCCACAGATAAATGACTGACCAGTTGTGCCAAAAAGCAGATTAATACCAGTGTCATATTCATTGAAAGTTAATAGATGAGTATCAAAGTCCAATTTCATACTCTGTGAAGTCAATACATTTACTTGTTTTTGGTCTCAAACTTTTAAAACCAATTGTTACTACTGTTACGGCCCAAATCACACTGAGAATGATCGCACTAAAAGAACCTATATGTTGATGTTCAGGCGGTTTTATAACTGATATTTCTGATATAAATGCTTATATATCAGAACAATAACAATGCACTCACTGCCATGACAATTGATCTGTTTGGACAGTTACGATGATGGCGTGCTCGCGGACAGCGATGGACTGGTGAGGCACAAGTCTAGGCTTCATGACAGTCGCCGATATGTCAGCCGTCCTCCCCCTGAGGGCCAGTCGATACGCAGCAGACAAGGACTGGTGGCTGGAAGGTGACGAGTGTTGTGTGATGGAGACAGCCACTCCAAAACAATTAAAGAACTTTGTGCTGGCACTATCTCCTTGTCCGATCTGACATCGTATGTGTCACCTGATGATAATGTATATGTAAAGCATAAACCAACAAGATGCCATGCTTTTATGTCACAGCTCTTGAATGGCTGTCAATAGAATTACTTCTCCAGAGATAAGGGGCAAAAGTGTCAAGACGCCGTTTTGAAATCTGACAGTCATGTTCTGCCACCACGGCCTCACATTGTTGATGTGTTGGCCATTGGGCAGGGCCATGTTGTATGTACATGTAGGAGATCATGAACGGAAGCATCATAAGACTCTAGGAGTACTACGTACTATCGTGAAAACTTATGTAGATTGTCTAAGTAAGAAAGTTGCATCAATACACAGTACTAATACATGTTCTCTTTCGGTATGTAACCCTGAGACTTATTGCCACAGTGCCTTGACAGTACTCGGCAGGTGAGACATGTGTAAAGTTGTGACACTTTAAAAGGAGCTGCCTTTATTTGCAAGCCTTCATACTGTATACGCTATAATTTTCGCGTACATAAATTTTCGCGAATTGCCGCTGTCACACATTTTCGCGAGTGGTTAAATTCGCGATTGGGGGACCAGAGAAAATATGAAGTGGCTAAGAAAGTGTGAATTTTCAACTTACTAGCAAATAAGAATGATACTAGTTATACACTGCATGAAAAAAAACTTACCAAACTCTGCGAACTAGTAAGTTAGAATTCAACATTTTTGAAGTGGTGAAGTCCATCGCGCTAGATTTCTGACGAGTGGTCCCCTTGCGATAATGGATTGGCTCCCTACAGTATTCGTAAGTAGACGTGGACGTGCGTAAACAAGCTTAGCCAATATGGTCTGTTCGGTATTAGCCGTGACATGGTATACTAGTACTGAAATGTTCGTATCATCAAGGCAAGGGATTCATTTTGGAAGGTAATATTTTCGCGTGTTGTTAATTTCATGAATAGCTCCCGACTCGCGAAATTCGCAACCCCCGCGAAATATATAGCGTATACAGTACTCTTTAAAAAAAAAGTGAAAAGAAGATAGGGAGAGGGAGGGGGGGGGGGGGGGAGGGGAGGAGGAAGAAGAGAATACTGTATCTTCAAATTGTAGTTAGTGTGAGTGTAAACCAAATATCATCCCTTAGCTTTATGAGCAATGCAATTTTCTGTACGTTTTTGGTATTTAGCTTTCAGTTCAGTTTTTGTTTGTGTCAGTTGCTTGTGAATACAGAGTAGAGTGTATCTGCAGATGATTGCTTGTGGAGGAATATTGGTCTTTATTTACTATTTATATTACGGATGGCAAAGAAGTGAGCACATGCGTATTCCTTAGCAGAAAAAAGAAGCGAGTAAATGTAAAGACAGGAAACTACAGAGTATTGGTATGCAGTTGTACATGCATTGATGTCTTTCTCATTTGTGAGGGAATTCTAATTTAATGCAATGAAAAAGAAACTGAACTGCATCTGGAAGAAGTTTTTCCAGATGAGGGAAACTGAATCTATGAATTTCCATTATGAATTCCATTGTATTGAAGTGGTGATGAAATTCAGTAATGCTTGATTTCTTTTAGTCTTCAGAGATTTACAGTCACCACTGTTTAATTGGGATGACTTGGGAGTAAGGTCTTTGTTCTGATTGAATGACTATCCCACAAAAAAAGGGGTCATGCATTAATTGGACGATCTCTATATTATACTTGTGCCTACATATGACATCCTGACTCATGCACACACACCTGGATATAACCAACAAGTGCAGCTCAGACTTTATGATGTAATCATAATTGAGTGCATCCATTGATGACTTGTTTAACCCTAAAAAGACTGGGGGGGGGGGGCCTAAAAGGCCCCCCCCTCGACATTTCTGCGCGATTACTCTGCAACACGCAACGCTCTCGCCGCGATGCTCAATGACTTTTTTCTTTCGAGTTTCCCGCACATTTTGACACCAAATTTGTGACGCCCGGGGGTACGGTTCTGAAGTTACATAACTTTTTGTACATGCATGTCAGGCCAGAAATGGCTCAAAAATGTGATTTTGTGTACAAAGTCAATGCAAATTGAGTTTTTTCACATGGTTCATATAAATATGCTTATTTTTACTCTCAATGGCTAAAATTAATTTGTTTTAAGAGTATTATGCTTCAAAAATGTCTGCCACCAAATTTTGTTTCAAAAAACAACAAAACAAAAGTCGAAAAAACAAAGAAATACATAAGAAATTCATGAAACAATAAATAAATAAGAAATTAATTTTGATACCGAATTTTTTTTTTCACGTACATTTGCTAAGAATGCCACAAAGAATAATTAGACCAAAAATGAGCACTTCTGGAGCTTTATTTACTGATTTAGATCAAAGAGTCTGATTTCTCGCATATATTAGCATAATTAATCAAAATAAAATAAAAGAAGACTATTTCGGAAAATTTAAATATACGAGCTTGTAGATTACATCGCACACTACCACTGTGCAAATTTCCGCGGCGATTGCGCGATCCACGGCCGAGATCTTAAGGGGGGGCCCTTTAGGCCCCCCCCCCCCCCCCCCCCCCCCCCCCCCGATTTATAAATACATGTATAGTACCATATTATCATATAATTTATCGTTTATTGTATCAATATGCATCCAATATTCACTGCATCCATTCATTATACTTGTACAAGTACTGTACTGACTTTGCGTGTGCATGTAGTATACTCGCCAACAATCTTCCCGACGCATTTTGATACCTTCACCGGAAAACTGAAAATCACCAATCATCTCTCCTTGTCTTATAACCCCTTATACATGTAGGTACATTAGCACTGGCAAAATGAAAGATTTAAAAGATCTCGCATTATTATGGTACAACTGAATGTCCTTCACAGAAGACAACGGGGTACAAATCCAGAAATTCATGAACTAATAGGTCCCTGTGCACAAAGCTATAATGCATCGTGTTTTTTTTTTCTCCCGTATGTACGCTCAAAGAATATGGGCAATAATGCTGCAACTCTTATAACAAGATCTAGAGGCCTCGCTGTATGATTTATGAGGAAGGTAGAGTAAAACAAGATAAGCCGCTCCGCTGAAACTGTTCCATTCTTTAATTCTGTACATTATATCTGATTCTTAGTCTTGCCTTGTCTTGTGTGTTTGTTTGTTTGTTTGTTTTGTTTGTTTTTTGTGTGTGTTTTGTGTTTTGTTTTGTTTTGTTTTGTTTTTTGTTTTGTTTTTTTGTTTTGTTGTTTGTTGTTGTTGTTGTTGCGTTGTTTTTTTTTTTGGGGGGGGGAGGGCGGGGGGCTATAATGGACATTTGGAATCTCGGTTGCATTCTTGCTGCACACTGCATACGTATAGATTGTTGTGTGTCTACGTGCTGCTGCAATGGCCAACCGAGTGGTGGCAGCATACAAGTTGAGGGAGACTTTGACATTGACATTAACTTATTTTCACTTTCGCCTATGAATGACACAAAATGAACACATTGAAGATAAGAACATGTAACTAAACGATCTGCACGTATTACAATCGTAAACAAAATATACAGTGATTCCTGTATATTGTAAGTGCATGGTAAAAACCAACCGAGTGATGGCAACAAAAGGCAAGACACTGACATTGACCCTAGCACAACTATTTTCAGTTTCCCCATTAAACATGACTCAAAATTAACACATTCAAGTTTTGATAAAGCTACTTACATTTTACAAATAAATACAATTTACCACAAGGCTCTTTGGTATGATGCTTATTCCTCTGTAGGCCCTACATAGAAACACCTATAAGCACACGGCGATTTGCAGAGATCTATACCAGAAGAAACCATCACACATGAATAACATCTCCAAGGAGACAACGGAATACAATTTCTATACCATGTATTTAGTGGAAGGTTACAGCTGGACATCTAGGGGAGCAATCAACAAGGGTGGGGGAGGCGGTGAATAGGCAACTCAATAATTTTCTGAGTGGCCCACACTTCTACAAGCTTGTCTTTTACTTGGGCCTCTCTTTTCCAATAACGCAAATATTTTGAACATTAGTTTCACATGTATTATATGTATATATCTAGTATTGTTGTATACATTGTATTTTTTCCTTGCACTTGTATCAACAAAATATAGTATTGGAAATAAAATCTCATTTGAAATTGAAATCGAAATCGAAATTAAAAATTAATTCTATCTAATTTGATCTGAAGGGGATTCCGTGACATCCTGAAACGAAATCTCATGTCGTCGGGAATCAATGGGGTCATCCCAACGAGACTGCCCGCACCCATGAATCGTAGGGCCCATGAGTTCGACATTGACAAAAGGTCCACGAGTCATACAGCCTACACAAGTCATAGCACAGCCCTCGAGCTCGACGCTAGGCAAATAAGGCCCATTTGTTCAACAACAGGCAAGCAAGACCATGAGACACTAGGCAAATAAATAAATGAATAAATAAATAAATGAATGAATAAATAGATAGATAAATAAATAAATAAATAAATAAATAAATAAATAAATAAATAAATAAATAAATAAATCAAATAAATAGATAGTAAAATAGATAAAAGTCTTGGAGTTTTACATCAGGCAACAAAGGCCTACAAGACCGACATGACATCGCGAGGTCATCTGTCGGTCTCTTGGACTTTCATTAATCAATTGATTAATCAATTAGTTAATCTATAATATACTAATCGATTGATTAATTTATATATTTTGTTTAATTATTCATTTATCATTATGATAATAATTATTATTACTATTATTATCATTATTATTATTATCATTATTATTATTATTATTATTATTATTATTATTATTATTGTTATTCATTTATTTTTTTTTCCTTGCTTAATGTCGGATTCCTTGTTTGTCCAGAGTTGAGCTCAAGGGTTGTATGAATTTTGGGCTGTTTGACGCGAAGGTAGCGAACTCATGACGCGCACCCAAATCAACGAGTCGAAAGGAGTCCTTCAAAATAACAACATTATACCTGTGATGAGCGTTGAACGTAATCGACGTCTGTAATTGCACAGTATAATGTAGTTCATTCCATAGTGTGAATCCTGTAGTTATTCAATAATGCAGTCCTTGTTAGTTTCAACAGTGACCCTTCATACAGTACTTTAAGTCTAACAGGTGACAACCGTCTCCCTTATTAACAAATTTATGTAAGGCTATCAGATGATTTTTATTCTCATTTTTACTTCTTTTTTAGGGGGAGGGGGAAATGTCTCTAAGGAAGTTATCTCTTTTTTCATGGAGTGTTATGATACATATGGAGCATTTATTAATTCCTATCTGCATCCCTGCTTTGATACAACCAAATTATAAATGGGCCATTAATTTTTGCCTGTATCGCTTCACCCGTTGTGGTTATACTTCAGTGCGCTTTTATTTTGCAATATTGTGAGGCGAGTTTTCAAAGGAAAGTGAAAGTCGGAATGAGTACAGTATTATCTTTGCGGACTAGCAGTTGCTGCTAGAGTTAGAAAATTATTGAATAACTGTAGTCCTTCATGACGTAATAGTTCGAAAGTAAGACACCGGAAATTCGATAACGGAGAGAACAACCATTATTCGTGTGGTCGTGTGTAAGAAGAAATTAGATGAGGTGCTAGATAGATATCTTCTCAATGATTGCATAACATCTACAAAACTTTCGTATTCTTGACAATGATGATACGGAGCGTGAGCTAATTATAGCAGTCACATATTATGCATGGATCAAGGACTTGTGAAAGCCAGTATGATACGATATTTTGTTGGATACTAAATAGTAATACTGTAAAAACAATAATTTTACGGGAGTCAGGTAAGGATAACAGCGCCATCTAGTGATAATTTACAGACAGCAACGACCTACACTCAGACACAGACACTATCTTGCTATATTCATACCGATATCAATTTTTGATTCAATTCATTGTTTCCACAAGTAAGTAGTAAGAAAGGACTGCCTAAAGTATTAAGTTTTTGGTGGCCTTCACCCGTATATTTTAAACATGGACAAAATGAAAGACACAGGCCAAAGATTTTGGAATTACACAGTTTCACACAAGATCAAAAAATAATTTAATACGTAGTCTCAGCAACAACAAAAGTGCAGCTATCTTTCTGATTCCAAATAAAGGGACAGCAGGCGAGAGGACAGAGGGGAACAGCAAAAGCAATGTTTGATAAAGAATAACATAAAAAAATATAAAAAAAACACATTATTTTAAAAGAAAAACTGAGGGCGAAGTAGGGACTGAATAGGAGAAAATAGAATAAGAGAGCCAATGGAAAATGTCTTCATTAAAAGAACTCTACACGTAATCGCTGCTTTAATAGACATGCAGTTCATAGCTCCTTCCAACACGTTTTACTGCTGCAGTAGATATTTGAGGTATAGACTCCCATCTTAACCCATCTCTTCTAAACTTAATAATTCTCTCGTAGACTTGGCACACCGGTACTCTACATTAAAAGAAAATGTCTCAAACGCGTTAGAATTTTTTTTAGAAGCTCACTGGCTCCTAGTCTGCAAATTAAGGTATTAAAAATAATATTAAACAAAGACCATTACCAGTGGTTTGTTTCATATTCCTCGAGACATTTGCTTCAAAGCTTGCTTATACAGGTGGTGTTTAATTTCCCTCATGTAACCTGATAACATGAACGGATCCCGCCGGTATTTGAAATTCGAGAAGCTTTTAATTGAACTACGAGTATTATATGGCTCTTATCTCTTTGATAAAAATGTCACACGAAACTCAACTAAAAAAAAAAAAAAAAAAAATCTTGAATTAGAAATTCGTTTTGAAAGGGTGAAAAAAACAACAACAACGGGAAAAGATACTAGTGTAGAGTCCCACCGGAAGTATAAAGCCGGAAGCTATTTCATGCTCGAATGTAACCTAATTTAATGTTGTTTTATCTAGTCTCTGGTCAGGCGACATGCTGTTGCTTTTGCCTGCTAGTGACTTCCAGATATGTTTGAGGGTCAAGAAGAAGTCAAATTGAATGATATTGATACACTTAAAGGGAACCCAAACCTAAAGAGCAATGTGGATTGAATGAAAGCAGCAACATTAGTAGAACACATCAGTGAAAGTTCCAGGAAAAATCGAACGATCGATGCAAAAGTTATGAATTTTTAAAGTTTTTGTGTTGGAACCAGTGGATGAGGAGACTACTAGAGGTTATGACGTATGTGTGGACAACAATATAAGGAAAATATAAAGAGAATTCCACGAAAATTCACTTTTCTAGCATAATGAAAGGGCACTTGACTAACCGCTTTCAGAAAGCAGGGGGAATGATTGATGAAATGTGTAATTTTCATGAAAAATGGGTATCCTTTAAGAAGGCTTTCTCACTTTATTCTACCTTTAATTCTTGTGAATACATAGCGAAAGGTTTCAATATCGATTCTCTCTTTATCATGGTATAAAGGAACTTTTATACTAATCAAGAGTTAAAAAGGTATCTTAATCAAGTCAATTCAAGATACAATTATTATTCCAATCAGATCAATAAAAAAATAAAGGGGTATATTTACATGCTATCTTATAAGGAGTGCTTGTCCCAAGAATATGTAACTTGTGTTAGGATGCCCTGATATAACATGACCATGTGAATAGAATTGATGAAAGAATTACACACACAAACACACACACACACACACACACACACAAAAGAAAAGAAGAACAAAAAAAAAATAAAATGATGTTGTTATTATATATTGTGGGTTGGCTCTTTCTTTCAGTTTTTCAGTATGGCTTGGACGTCGTTTTGTTCAATAATTATTAGATTAGGTGTATTGATAGATAAACATAAGAATCATTCATATGATATCATATTCAAGTAATGTGCAGTTTAATGTTTCCAGGTTAGCATGCCTGTACAGTGACGGGACATTAAACTGCTCATTACTTGAATATGAGACCGTTCTGAAGCAAATCATGTTCACACAACAATAGATATTATTATAATGTACTCTTAAATGAATCCCACAAGAATTAGAACAATCATCCCCCAGCATTCCCACTGATTCCCACACATCAGTTACTAGCCATCCCCTTTAAACATAACAACAACACAAGCAACACTGCCCCTCTTTCATGAACCAAGTAAAACAGGCTGTACGTTCGTATGAAATGCTGTTATGTCATATGGAACAGCGATGACCGAGGATACTCATGTTACAGAGATGAGGATTGGTTTGATTTGTATCTTCTTTACTTTTTCCTTGAATTCTGAGTGTTTAATTATTGGTGTTAGTGACTGAGCAGAGCAACCATAAGTCCGTATTAGACCTGGATACTCTCCACAACCATTATCCAGGCCAGAACTTGCTTGTTGAAGTGGATTTGCGGAGTGTAGTGACTCGAGAAGAAGGAGATTAATTAGCTGGAGGGGGAAAAGAAATGACAGAAAATTATTTTAAAGAATCCAAACAAACCAAGCTATTACTGAAGGCAAATACAAAATGCAACGCTAATGTCAATTAACAGCGCTTTAACTTATGCATGACTTTGAGAGATCGAGAACGGAATGTGTGGGGAATTCAGTTCATGTTGCGGCACTCTGAGCTCAGATACTTAAATTCTCTCATTCGTTATTCCCTTATTATCGTCTTCTTTTCCCGTGATGCTCATTGCCATCGGCCACTAAGACACCTAGCTGACCTCGCTGAATTCCGCTTTCTTTTTTTTTACGCTTGCACTTCCACGCGATATGCAACATGTGGGTACAATCAATACGTCTGTCATAAACCGATTTCCAGCCACGGAGATTCGTGATAGTGTCAGGATGATTCCTCCTTTGTCTGGATACATGACTCGGAAGTCTTGGGAGCCGCGTTTCACCTTGCCGGGCGAGCCTGGTTCCCCGTCGCCAGAGGCTTGTGGCGGAAGTTGTCTGACTCCTGCCTGCCTGCTTGCCTGCCTGCCTGCCGCAGATGTCTTCCCCTCCGCTACCACCAGCGTGCATCATCGACACGCATCGGGGGACAACGGCATCACGGTGGAAGCAACTTCCTGTGCCGCGTCCAAGAAGCAGGAAACCGTTGACCAATGCCCCTTAACCCGTGTGGCACCACTTCTCCCCAATACCAATTCACATACTCTCTCAGCGTACTCCTCGATGGCAATGACAGGGTTAACTGCGTCGCCACAACCTACAACACATGACGACCGAGTGACCAAGAAGACCATTTTTTTTTTGGTAACGATTAAACAATGACAAGAACAGGAAAAAATCAACTATTGCTTCACACATGGAAATATTTGATTTCGTGTTAGATCATGTTACAGGCTATACTGCAAAATTTTCATTATGTCAACTTTTACTTTCATCTACTAAGTATTCGAAACACGACGTTAGCTGACTGTGTATGTGTTGTGTGTGAAACTGGATCGTTTCCAAAATTTCTGGACATAGGGTACCCTATGGAGTATGAGCCAAGAAAAAATAAATCAGAATGTGTTACTACAGAATATGCCACTATGTTGCGGGAATAAAATCGGTCTCCAAAATACCGAGATGTGTGCAAGAGAAGAGTATCCTGCCACCACCTTGAACAAAGACTAGTTTAGACGGGGAACGCTCGCGTGCCAAACCAATATCGATGCAACGCATAGAATTAAGGAAGGGAGAGAAGGAGGGAGAGAGTTTCTTGTCTCGAGATATTTGGATCGAGTGTTTTCTTGTCGTTGTTGTTTTTTTTCTGTGATATCATGCGTGTCATTTTCTTCAACATCTGTTGTCTCTCACGATAGACACCACTCCCCTTTTTTAAAAGCGCAATCATTTCAAAATGCTTATACATTGCGTGAGAATGATTCTAAAGTGTTGGCTGAAGACAGGTTGGACATGGCTCATAATTAAGCGCTTTATCATTCACAAGTTATTTTTAACTGATTCGTTCGTCTAACTCTTACATGATTTACGGAACTTTAACACACCCACTGCAGGAAAATTTTAAAGAGAATTCTGATGAACATTATGATGGTAATGAAATAATGACAATGAGAGGCAGAAAAAGAAGAAAAAGAATAAGACAAAAACAACAACTAAGAATTCTTGATAACGACACACTAGAGCTATAGGCTCAACGAAAGTACATATACCTCAGTTGAAAATGAAATGATTATTTTCTTAGTCCGTATTATTTATGTCCTTTCTTTCATGTGTGTTTATGTGTTTATCAAGTGATATTCCCTTATTAACCCTATATGTCCACACGCACTTGGCCTTATACTTGCCAAGCAATTTATTAGATCAGCTGTCAGATAAGTCCTCCAGACTTGACCTAGTATTAGTTGCTCTGGGTTAGCTCACTCAGGTGTAGCATTATGCTTCAGACCAACAAGAATGATATCATAGTGACATATTAGGGATTTTGGGTGATAAGGTAATCACTATTCATACGCATTGCCGATAAGTTTACAGTACAGTTATTGTTTAAAACATGCATAGTAATGAAAATAATAATGTCGCCGATATTGTGTGCGCACTTCTGATGCACATTGTTTACATGAATATACAATACTGATTGAAATGATTTTCTTTTCTAAGTAATCAAGTAGACTCCATAGCAATTCTTAATAAAAGAGAAGGCATTATGATAAAATGAGTTTCCTGACAAAAAAAGGGCTCTCAGATGTGAAGGATCATGTGGCGTGGCTAAGTGTCGGTTTCGTTTGGCACCATTGTTGATCAAATTCGTCTCAAAAATGTTGGAAAAAGTCCAATATTCATTTTGACGTCACTCTACGGAGCCAGAAACAAATACCACAAATGCAACACACGCAATTGAGTTAAAGAGGGTGAAATTCCAAGCAGTATTATATTCAAAAGGCGCATCAATTATCAAAAAGAAGTTTTATCTCAACTCGCTTTGTTGTTAAACGTTCGCTGCTGTAAAGGGAACGAAATGATTATTGTATAACATGAGATGTAGGAGATAGTTAATCCAACAAGTATTTATATCCGGGTTCTTGTGTGTGCTTTCAAGGAACTGTATTCCCAAGTGTCATTCTTGCGTGTCATAATTATAGTCTTTACCTTGTGTGTTCTTACGGGAATAATATCGTTTCGTCTCATTTTTTCGGCGAGACTTTTCAGTGTACGCCATTCTCTTTCAAATTAAGATTAAAACAACGGATTGAAATGTTTTGTAGTAGACACCACTCAGTGGATTAATAGGGAAACGACATTCAGCACACATCTCTTCAAAACGACAAAACACAAAGAAAAAACAAACAAAAGAAAGAGAAAAAAATAGTGCAAAGAGAGATCACAAATCCACTTCTAAAGATATATAGACTTATTTTTATTTTATTTTATTTATTTATTTATTTATTATTATAATTATTATTTTTTTTTGGGGGGGGGGGGGGCAAGTCATTGTCACAATCGAAGCCAACAGCACAATCTGCAATGCGTCATAAACACCATGGAATACATTCAGACAATATGTAGATCACAGTAGCTCTCCAGGTTTTCATCTTGAAAGAAATAGAAAGTTAGATAATAAATAAAATAAGATATCATGTGGCTTTTGCAAGTTGAAGGCAACTTTTGTGCAGTTACAGCCGATCGTGGACTTAAAGATAATGTCACTAATGCAAGAGGGGGTCCTTTCCAGAGGAAAAAAAAAATCATGACAAATTTGATCCGTCTCGATCTAGGCTGACGAATATCCTGACAGATACTTTTATTAGAACTGACTCTTTTATTCCCTTGTTGTTCCTAAACATGGGCCATGTCCAAAAAAGCGAACAGGGATTTCCCCGCGGACAGACTATTGAACGTGTTGTTATGTAATGTGTCACCAGCAACCAGCGGCAGTCGCACGTGTCAGGATTAAAGGTACTGTGATGTATTCGTTTACAATGCTCTGCGCGGCTGCTCGAGTGCGTGTATTAGAATTTCGGTCACAAGTATCTTTACGTTAATCATGTACGTCTGTGATCTGGGCTTTGTTCTGACAATCCAGAAAATATATAATCTTGACTGGAGATTTTAAGGTTGTTGCTGTAATTGTTGTTGTTTTTGTTTGTTTATTCATGTATTTGTTTGGTTTGGTTTTATTTTGTTTGTTTGTTTGTTTGTTGTTGTTTTTTTCCAGAGAGAATCAAGCAAGTGTGGAAAACGAGACTTGAGAGAATGGAATTCGTGTCTTCATGTTAATACTGATACAGCTGCTAACTGGATGATTGGATATTTGGTTTTTGATAAAAGTAAAACAATTAGTACATGGAATATATTAATGAAATTGATGAGCCCGACTTGCTGATGTATTGTAGCAAAGCACTTTATCACGAATACCTCTTGGTGAACATAATAAGTACCTCCGATATTGTCCGACAAAATTTCAAACCGTTAGCAACTCGAACTATGCATTTAGAATAAAATGTATGCCTTCTGTAGACATTAATGAGATGGAACTATTAGAATGAGCAACGACAAAAAATAACGATAATGACAGCAACTACAACATCGAGATCTCAACAGGTAAGTTGCCGAAAAAAATATTAACAAGGAATTTCATTCCAGTTGATATGCACAGAGCAGCTTAAAGATGTTAAAACACTCCATCATTCGACAAAAAAGGCCCAGTTACAGGCGTAGGTCGTGAACAGGTTAAAGGTAATGACATTGATACCTTCATTTAACTTTTATTTCATCACCAGATATGTCAGTCTGAAGCTTACAAAGACCCATAAATCCACGTTGCTCATGCGCCTCTTCCTAACCAATGCGTTGCCTTGGCAACAGACATATACCCGTATCATTTACACTCGCGAAAGTCCTAGATTTTGACACCATGTCATTTGGCGGTTTTTTTCTTCTTTTTAATATACTGCCGACGTCTCTCCCAAGAAACGATAGTCTCTATTTTTTCTTTGAACTCTTGATAGAGGCCTGACTCAATTATAGGTTTCTTTATGACGTCATTTCTAGAATATAATTTCGTAGTCGGCCCTCGTTTTGTTGACTCTCAAGATCACATTTGAGGAGCCATGCTGACAAGACAAACTGGATGAGGTTTGCAATAAAATTAGCAGCAATGGTACACCAGCGTGCATAAGCACATTTCTCTGCCGTAACTCGAGCAGAGTGTCGAAGAAGGGACCATCGCAATCCAATGTGTAAATATCAATTCAAGAGAATGCATTTCGTGCTTTTTTTTTCAATGTGAGTGCAAATTTGCTGAAATCTTTATTGACACATTGCCGTTGTGTATTCGTATGCCATTTTAATAGATCGATGCATTGAATTGCATGTATTATATATACATGCACATGCGATTTTACGCTGTATTATTAATGCTGGAATATAATAAATACATACAGACAATAAAAAAAAAACATACAAAAAATATATCCCTGCATCTCTTTGGAGTGCATGGTCCCCCCCCCCCCACCCCCCGCGAAGGGGTGTCTGTTCGGTCAGTTTTGCTGTTTTGTTTTATCAACGTGAATGTAGCGTCAATACCTATTGGTACCGAGCGTGATATATGGTCAAGGTAGTGTTACTGTCGACAATGATGCTAAAGGGCTGGTACAGTGTTGGTGGAGGCGAGGATTGGGCTTTTAAGTTTTTGCGAGATACCAAGAAACCACTTATGAAATAGTTCAGAGCACACCATTCTAAGACAAGTTCAGAGTTTATTTGACGAAAATCGATTTTGGAATGGCTGAGACATCCAAAAGCAAAGTAAAATAAAGCGATCGTAATAAAAACTGGGTCCCACCTTTTATTAGGATTACTCTGTTTTGTGTATCTCAGCCATTTCAAAACCAATTTTTATCAAATAAACGTTTAATGCCTCTTGGAATTACATGATCTTTCATATTTCATAGGAGGTTTCTCATTATCTCACCCAAAACTGTTAGAAACCTTAAGTTAGGTCTCAACCAAAACTATACGATCCATTTATTCTTTTTAAAGGTAAGGCTGGAGGTTGGGCCGGGGGTGGGGGTGGGGGTGGCCATTTACCTACAGGTCAAAGCACTTATTTGTAATCCTCTGTTGAAGATGAAATTTGATCGAGGTGATGACGGCATTTTGGCAGAAATCTAGTAACTCCTTAATGCTTGTCAGTGAGACAAATTCACGTCACATTTTGGTCATATCTAAGGGGAAAATACGCCCACCCAACCATCCACCCACCTACCCACCCACACACACACATACACGCACACAAACACAAACACACACAGAAGCACAAACACATACATCACGTGTGCATACATGTGTGAGTATGTGTGTGTTACACAAATATAGATACAAATCTTAGAATATACAGTAATTCAATCTGTTTCGTGTAGAATGAACTTTGATATTTGTTCTAGTTTGGATTACTCTTTAGCGTTTTTCCAAGTAAAGCAACTAATGTAGCACACGAAGGTATGATGCGAGAAGCAAAAATATGTAGGAATAATAGTAAATTGTTGTGTGTGTCATTTTTGTTTCAAATTTGTTTGGTCGTAAATCACAATATAGCCACAGATGCAAGTAGAATGCTATATCAAATGGGTTAGTCAAATACTAGTTAGTGATTGGCTAAACACAGTCACGTGATGGATCGAGGCACATTGGTTATGTTCGCCCATGGGCAGAACATTTTTGTAATGTTCTCCCATGGGAAAACATTTTCACGTAACAAATGACAAACGATACCAAACGATTGAACGATCATATTTTTCACGCAATCGATAGGATAAATTTGCCTATTCCATACAATGTGAAATTCAAGCAGATGACCGATTATTGTAATGCGTACGAAAGTGTGATTTGAAGGACCCGCGCACAGTGTGATTTGACTATGAACCCATATAATATAACAGATGATGACTTTTGTTGTCGGGAACATGTACCAAACGTTCCATCCTCAGGGTTGGAAATGCTATTTCGGGAGGCTATAAGTCCCGAGACGAAACTCCCTCAATAGCATTTCAAACCCTTCGGGTGGAACATTCGGTATATATGTTCCCTCCTCCGCCAGTCATCATCTATATAATGTTGACGCCATTACCACACCTCAAAGCGCTCCCATTCACTTGCACGAAAAACTGATATAAATTAATTTCTAATTTAGAAATTGCAACCTCATAATTCATGCAAGTTATCGTTTGTGAGTATATACTACAATAATTTGATGGAAAGGATGACATTTTCTTCGTGACTTCACTTCAAAGTAGAAATTCTAGTGCAGTTTAAAAAAAAATCTGAAAAGAAGCAGTAAAATATTCTTGGCAAAATAATGAACATTTGATCAAGATATGGTGAAAATATTAAAGAAGAAATGACATTTTGAAATTTCACTAATTTTTCAGGAAATACTTCTTAAAAAGTCAATATGAATATGCTAATAATGAAGTGATAATGTCATCGTGATCCCCACACAACTTGCCAAATAGTTTGTACGTACATTTTCTAAATTCCCATTTCTTCATTCAAACGCAATTACGCCCCAGTCTCAATCTTGAAAGACCTATATCTGACTGATCATTATTGTACAGTTATTCAACTATAAGAATGACATCATGTTTTACACTTAAAAAACAGAAACATTGAATTTTCGTCATTTCTATTTTGTACAAAATCAATTTAAGATTGTGAGGTGATGACATCAACTCACTTATTTGTATATTCATACCAACTGCACGAGAACTGTTCAGCGGAAATTAGCGAAACTTCAGAACTTCCTTAATTTCTATCCGAATTATATCAAGTTTACAGTGTTGCACAAGTAGGACTTTACTCTTTCTTATCAGACCAACTTATAACTGGACTGGAATTCCTGTTTAATTTCTTAAACGATCTAATCTTGTTTTTTGAACACAACAGTCAAGGAGAAAGAGAAAAGAGAAAAAGAGAGGCTGAAAAAGAGAGAGAAAGTAATGGTTGGAAAGAAAAACGGGAGACTAAACCGAAATAATTTTGTTTAAGAATCAAAGAATAAATGAAAGAAAGAAACGAAAAAGAAAAAAAAAGTTGGCACACCCCTACAAACATAAACACACATACACACCTACACGCACACGTGAGCTGAGGACTCCAAATAGGTGAAACTTGTCGAGCCAGTCAATCTTGATTTTTTTCATAATTTTTGAAAGAGCAACTCTGTTTGGGTGTTTTGCGTCTCCATGTGTAAAGGTGAATTTTGAAAAGGACTTCACCCTGATCAACCACAATAGTAACATATTTATACCCTTTTTTCCCCTTTCATAGGGATATATCAATATGCTGTACTTGATTTGGCACGAATGATTGGCCGATTGTTTTGCTCTCTCTGATATGACAATGATGAAAATTGCCCTTGGATGTTCCGTTTGATCTACGGGATGTTTTCCGAAATTCACTGATCATTCAATATAAAATGCACATGTATAAAGCATTTGATTTTTTTTTCTCTCTTTTCTACACTTCCATAAATAAGAAAAAAAATGATCAAACTCTGACATGATGCGACAAGTTAGATTGTTCCAGCAGGAGAGGGGTTTTTCATAATCATCTCGTATTTTCGTTATTGTTCTTGAGATAAAGCTGAACTTTTCTTTTTTCAATACCTTCCATCTTGGTTCCTTCCTTCTTAACTCCTGGTGGTGTTCTTATTTCAGCGCCTCACTTCTTTTCCTTCTTTTCATTTTAATGAAATCCTCTAAAGATCTTTAAAGAAATAACCAATACTCAATTTCAAGCGACAAGCCCACGACATTTTTTTTTCTTTGAAAAAGCTCAAACTACGATTTGTTCAATCCATTAGCAAAATCCAGGTGTAGCGCGTGTGTGCCTAAACGTAAATCTCTTCAAAATATATCCGGTTTGGAGCGAGATATTGAAGCCGTTTTGATTGTTTATACGATTTTGTTTTCCTAATAGTGGCAAACCGTGATCCCAAGTAGAGCCATTCCGTTATATAGGGGAGAGTGACAACGTGGGGGTTTTGAGAAAAAAGAAAACAAGAAAAGAAATAAGGGGTTGTTGAAAAGGGGAAAATAATACCCAAAAGCAAAAGGGATCAATATCTTTCCAAAGTGAATGGATCGAGGGTGTCTAATAGTTGATCCAATGATAGGGTCAGACCAGTTTTCAGGTCATACCAATAGCATTATACATCAGTAACAATCACTGACAATGGGGGTAGGGACAGATATTGTATATACTTCGCAGAGCTCGCTGAGCCACTCTTTCTTAACGGTCAATCCCTATGAGCAGTTCTGAGTTTAACGCTCAGTTGCTCTTTTGAAAGCATGGGCATCCGACCTTCTCTTTACTTTCTCTTTCTATTTCGACTCATGAATGAACCTCGGTGTGGAACAGCTAGGTCGAGTTGGGTGATTATGACGAAATGTGAATGATTGGCAAGAGAAAATTTTGTACATTGTTGTACTCTACTTTAATTTTCAAGTTTATTTCATCGAATTCACCCAACGTAAAGCACATGTAATCATACCATATTTAGGTTATTCAAAGTTAAATCATAAACAACTAAGGGGTGCATACTTAAAAAAAAAAAACCACGAAAAGTACAACGACTCGAAGCTTATTCTGTTTTATTACGACGTTAAAATGTCCGGTTGTGAGTTAATATCAGTGATATGACGAACAAAATTTACAGAACAAAAATTAAAAAAAAAATAATTGTAGCTCATTCATTCATTCACATTTTTTTTCTTCCTTTTTTATATTCTCTCCAACTTGCACTATGCTGGGAGGCAATGTGCACTTGTCTCTACACGTTATTCAGTAAATTCCTCTGCGTGACTGTCTACAGATAACTTTCTAAAGTTCATTTCCGTCTTTCTCCGAATTCCCAGGTCTCTTACACTTGAAACATAGTGCGACGAGTTGCTACAAATGTGACACGGGATGCTCTGGAGATATGACTGGGATTTGTTTGTTTGTGTGCTTGTTTGTAAATTGGTGGTTGCTTGCTTGTTTTTGTTCTTTTTTTCTCTTAGCAGGCAACTGCAAGGTCATAGCAGATAACACTTTCGCGTTTTGTGTACGTTCTCGTTTTATGTTCTGTTTCCCGAGGACTATGTCAAATTGTCTCGTTGCATTATTACTATAATTTTCACGACTCACGAGGGGACTGCATTCTACAAGCTTGGCTTTTTAGCAGTCCCTCCATTCCCGACTTTTTCTTTCTTATGATTCAGTCACATTTTGTCCATGTATTTCTTCAACTAGTATGTTTATTGATTCATGTAAACAAATGTATCTCAATTTCATTTGGAAATGTAAAAGTTACATTGTACCTAACTTGTTTATATGAAATTGTCATATTATATGCTTTGGCCGGAAATGAAATAAAAATGAATGAAATGAAATGAACACTTTCGCATCATTCAAAGGGATTGTACAGTTTCGGTTGAGACCTAACTTCAGATTTCTACCATTTTTGGTGAGATATAACAAGAAACCTTTTTGAGATGGCTGAGATATCAAAAACAAAAGCGATCCTAATAAAAGATCGGACCCTCCATTAATACCATAGCTTTGTTTTAGTTTGTTGTTGGGTGCCTCGGCCACACCAGAACCAATTTTCGTCAAATAAACTCTGAATTCCTCTTAGAATGGTATCCTCTGTATTAATTCATAAGTGGTTTCCTGGTATCTCGAAAAAGTTAAATGCCAAATTTTCATCTCCACCAATTCTATACCATCCCATTAAAGACCCGGTAGCTTGGGGATTCATGGATGGCCTGATTCGCTGCCCACCAGATGCAAAAAACAAACAAACAAACAAACAAACAAACAAACAAAAAACACATGAATAATACAAGTGTATAATCATAAGTTACAAGTGTTTCAGAAAAAAATGGTGTCTGTTTAGACACATGTTTTCTTGATATGTATTATATTGTATTGTATTTGAAATATTATGATGTGATTTGAAATACTATGATGTATTACGTGTACAGATGAATATATGTCTGATGTAGAATAACGAATATCCCAGCGGGGAAATAAAATAATACAAGTCAGCGAATTATGTGCATCGGAGCGTACGCCCATCGGTAACGGTCGACTTCAGTCGAGATTCTTCGGCTGTGTGTGTACTTACACAGAGATCAGTGATAAATCTATACACATAGAGATCAGTGATAAATCTATACACAATTCTTACGAGGATTCTCGAATATATCAGAACCGCGGACCGCGGACGAGCCTTACCACTCCGTGGAATCTCTGGGGTATCTCCGTGGTATTTTTTTTTTTTAATTCAAGTTCCATATTCCACATTCCATATTCACGTTTCATATTCCATTTGATTTCGGAGTAAAATATGTATAACACAACATTCAATTTTAGACATAATTTCACAAATGTGTAAGGACATGTAATATTATGATGTGTAAATATGAGGAACCTACTAAAAATCAGTGCTTGTAGGATGTATAGGTTCCAAAGCAAATGATATAAGCGTTTAGTACAACATGCTAATTACGAAAGATGACGAAACATATGTTATCATGGACTTGATACTAAACACTTCCAACATTTTACAATAGGATATAATGCATCAATTTTCTTGGTAATATGAATATAAAACTGGAATTATTTGAAATAATATTATAAGGTATTGCCCAAACTACTGCGCAAACCATTGAACTGAAATTTCACGGATACTCAAATCGGTCGGGTCAAATCTCTTGGCAATTCCTTGCCTGGTGTGTATTACTTGTTCCTTTTCTTCTTTCAGGAAGTGTTCATAGTTATTTCCACTGACGATCCGGGTACAGCCTGAACTCAAAATGCACTTACGTCATTGGCCTTGACGCCAGTACCAACATGGGAGGAAAAAAAAACCCCACACAAAAGCAAGCTAACAAATATCATGGTTATGACTTGTCTTGAGACGAATACTACAGGCAGGTGCACTGCTATCACGCAGACACCCTGTAGTGGAAATATCATCATAATAATTATCACCTCAATTCTATCTAATGATATGCCGTTAACACTATCCTGGGGAACGAGTGCAGTAAAGTGGACAAGCCTCATGGACTCTCAAGCAAAGGATCCTTTTGAAGTGAGTATACCCTTATTTGATTGTCTAAGTAGTTTGCTAGTTGAGTTAGTTTTTAATCCAAATGAGTTTGCTTGTTTTGAAAGGCCCCTGTCACACCTTTCGGGCCAAGCTACGCGGGCTTGTTGCTTGTATGGATTTTCCAGCACGCATGATAATTTTCTGCGGGTGGACAAGGATTTGGGTGAATTTCGCGTGCGTCTTACCTGCTGGACGTGTGTAACTTACGTTCTACTCACGTTCTAGTTACGGGTAAGTTGTGTTGGAGTAGCCTGCGAGGTGCTACCGCTACGGCCCTTCTACTGGCGTTCTGCGTGGACCTCTGCCAACAACTCCCGCGACTCATCCGGAACAAGTTTGAGAATGCTAGTAAAAGGACCCGTCACACTTTCCGGGCAAGCCTTGCTTGTGACTTGCGGGGAATAATTTGCTACCTGGAGGTCCCCGCAAATGGCCAGCACAGTGACAGAGCAGGTAGTCTCCCGTAGTTGCGCATGCAAGTCCGATTTTGAGCATGCGTAAAACTTGTTCCGGGTGAGTCGCAGAGATTGCCAGCAGAGGTCCACGCAGACGACAATCTACGATCATAATACGGGTGTTTTACTAGCACGGAACGGTGTCGATTTTTCTTTTTTTTTTCAATTAATGTATTTCAAATATCTCCATGTTTATAAGTAATGTATTTCACCATTTCATAGTTGTATTTGTATAACTGCCATGTTCTGGACCCCATGGAATACTATAGGCCATCCAGCCGTTGTTGTTTTTATACGGAAAATAAAATCAATCAACCAATCAATCGCTACTGCCAAAATCCGTATACCTTCTCAGTTTTGCAGGCATGGGGCGAGATATACGAGCAAATTAAGTGCATGCTGAGGGTAAGTTACTGCCATTCTGCTAGTTAGTTGAGAGTCAGCTGCAGCCAGGATAATGATATTCTCCGGGACCTCTGCCAAATAACCGTAGTCCTTTAGAGGAATTTCTTCACTGATTATCAGCTCCCATGCGCCTGGCACGCAGGTCACACAGAATACCCGCAAGTAGAACTTAAGAAGCACGCATCCAGTAGGTAAGACGCATGCAAAACTCTCCCAAATCCTTGTCAGCGCTCAGAAATTGTCCTATATGCTTGAAAATCCTCACACGCAACAAGCCCACGTAGCTTGCCCGTAAAGATGTGACAGGGCCTAAACATGGCTGTGGGTAAATAGGATTTGCGTGCGCACCTCCGGACAACTACGGGCGAGATACATGCTACGTACTGTCATGTTCGGGCCATCTGCGGGGATCTCCGAGTAGCAAAAATTGCTCTCCGCAAATCACACCCAAGGTTTGCCCGGAAAGGTGTGACAGGGCCTTTATATTATGCAGGGTAAACTTATAATGCAGTTACCCCTGAATTAAAAAAAAAAAAAAAATCCTTTAGCTCCTCTTAGTTGAGAGAGAAAATTTCGTGAAGAGAACGGCTTAAAGAATATCATCACCTATCGTATTAATAAAAAAACTTCGCAAACATAGAGATGGACAACAACAAAAATAGCAGTAGCAACAGCAGCAGCAGCAGCAGCAACAACAACAACAACAACAGCAGCAACAGCAACAACAACAACACATGTTTTACAGATCTGTGAGCCTTTAAAACGGCTACCATTTCACTTGGCAGTCATGAGATATACTTTTTTCCCATTTGAATTGAATTCAATGACTTATGAAACTTTGTACCTATTTAGAGTGAATCTGAATATGAAAAGTCTTTTGGATATGACACGAAAACAGAGAAGAAATTTCATGACATTCCACCATTTTCTAAGAATGGCAGTATTGCAAAGGTTCACAAATGATATCATAATGTTTTGCATCATCTATGATGTATTAATACATGCATATATATATATATATATATATATTTTTTTTTTTATTATTATAGATAAGGTGATGAAGAATAGAATTACATTACATCATTTCTAGAGTTATATTGATTTGGCAATAATAGTTTCACAACGGAATGTTGTCCATATAAATAGTCCTGCTGAATACTGACAGAAAAAAAAAAGATTCTTTGATGATGGGGCTAAATATCATGTTTCATGTAAAAATCAATCGTACAAAAGAAATTACATAATCTCCCTGTGCAATTTGTCCAGCGTGTCTGAGCGGGATTGAATCCGATATGGGATAAATTCCACTTTCCCTTTCTTTTGATAAAACTTTTGTTTGTTTTGTTGTGGTATTCTTTTTCCACTTTTGAAAGGGCAAACTGAAACACGAAGGGGGGGGGGGGGGGATTTCGCTGCAGTGCACATTAATGTGCCCGGAGAGTAGCCGAGGTTTTTGTCTCTCCCTGCGGTTCAGCTTGAAACCAAAGGTGAACAACCGTAATGTCACCGACCCTTTAGATGCATATACACTGTGTGCGAATCATGTCTCGCAAATTGAAACAGGAATCAGAGCATTTTGTCTGATGAGTGTATAAGGAACGTAGTTTATGAAGTGATGACAGGGATTATACTGTGTCTAACCCATTAAAATCGCCATCTTTCCATCTGAGAAGATAGCTGGATATAGCCCATATTCAGCTGTACTAGCTGGTCTTCCATGGGGTACAGTTAGGCGGGACCACTTCACCGGGTTATGCACCCTGCTCTTTTCGATGGATGAAAGAAGCGGGATATTTTACGTGCATGAGTTGTGACTCTTTCAGACACGGGACCACCGTTTTATGTCCTATCCGAGGGATAGAGTGTTTGCCTCTTACTAGAGGGGACGGTATGATTACACACAAGGGGCGGATCCAGGAATTCCGTAAAGGGGGGGGGGGGGGGAAACAATATTTCTGGTGCTACTTCCGGGTTTCATTTCATTTTTTCTTTTTCTTTTTTTGTTTTGTTTGAACAACAAATAAAAAAGGGGCGCGCGCTCGATGTGCCCGCTCTGGATCCGCCACTGCACACAACACTACTCAGATAGACTCGGGTATCGAATCCTAGTCCTTTGGATCGTGATGCATGAGGCAGACCTACGCGCTACTGATTGAGCCAAATCACCAAATCCCTAAGATGACAAGGCAATGTAAACTGACAGGATGTCGAACACAACGACAAGAGTAAACATGCTTGCTTTTTATGTATTTTTGACGGTGATATGCCTCTTTTGTTCCACTTCAACCTGTGCATCATTATGTGAATTCCAGACCAGTTTGACATTCTGCACCGTATAGACCATCCATGTTAGTAATTGGACATGTCGAGAAAAAAAAATACACATGTTCAGATAGAATTTGACTTCTTTTGTTATCTATACCCACCAAATCTAGAAAATGTAGGTATTCCAACGAGAACACGGCCATGCTTTATTGGCGTGATTTATTGCATATCGATTCGCACTGGTTTATCTATATGGATTTCATATTTCAAGACCATATTCCTTTATAGTTCTAATCTTTGTGTGGGCGATAGCTCCGGGGGGTAAAAGTTCACTTGAAGAGGTAATTGTTTTGACATCTCAGATTCTAGTTTACGTTCTTCTGTTCATTATTGCAGTTTCTGGGTTCATATACACTGCAAAAAGTCCGGTGTTGAATAGTGAACACTGAGCTGGTGTTAAATTTTCGGTGCTCATTTATGGTGTTAAATTAACACCTACGGGTGTCATTTCCAAATTTTAAAACTGTTTTTTGAAGAGTTTCTTAGTAACTGCACTTCTTGTTGATTTTTAATTTAAACAAGACGATCAAGAATTTTACATTAAAATACTAGATTTTTGAAAAAATGTGAAAATAAATTTACACCAAAGTAACACCAGCTGGTGTGGTCCCTTATTGAAGCTGGTCGGGTGTTAAACCATTGATATTAACACCAGCAAATATCAAATCAACACCATGTGGTGTCATTTTTGAATTAACACCAGTACAGTGTCAAAATAACACCAGGTACAGTGTCAAATTAACACCACGAAATGTCAGGTGAACACTTTTCAACACCATCACAGTGCATTTTTAACACCTGTGGGTGTGGTCCTTTATTGAAGTTTGATCGGTGTTAGATTTAACACCCGTGGTGTTAAATCTAACACCGATGTTTTTACAGTGTACATGTACCAGATATTATTATGTTAAACTTTATTTTTGAAATGATGTTCTGAGAGGGTAAATTATTTTCTAAAAAAAAAAAAAAAAGAATCCCGGACATGCTTTCGGGTTTGTCATTTTCACGTGATGTCACTTCAATAAGGTTTAGAATGAGCACACATAAAGTATTGAGATTCTTCAAGACAACGAAAAAGATGCTAAATCCAACAGGATCCAACCAGGAACCAGTGTACATGTTTGACCGCAGTGTGACCCCCTAGTCAAGTCAGGATAGCTTTTTTGCCTGTCATGCTTTTCAAAATGACCTACACAATATTCTTGATTATTAGCTGTGAAACATGTTTCATTTCTGTGCATTTTAAATTCTTTGGAAAGATGGAAGAGGCAGGAGGAGAATGTGTCGAGTTAGCAAAGTTAATCGTTCCATAAAAATTCATAAAGTCACAGAAACAAATCACTCCAACAACTTTTACATCACCGTCAGCTGACCGTGCCAAAAGTTTTGTTCCGAAAGGTGCTATATAGATCCACAAAATCCAAAAAGATATGAATCCATTGATATCACTGTAGACTAGTAGATTTTCCCGTGGCACATTTCCTTCATCTCATTATGGGGTGTAATTATAGAACTAAGATATTGCATGAAAACATTAATTAGACGCATGAGAATTGAAAAATAAGGTTTTTCTTCTCGTCACCAAAAGTGGATTTAGTATATATTTGAGAGAAACTTTTCATACATATTATGCATGTATGATTATCTACATCTATCTATCCATCTATCTATCTATCTATCTATCTATCTATCTATCTATCTATCTATCTATCTATCTATCTTATTCTATCCATCTCTATCTATCTATCTATCTATCTATCTATCTATCTATCTATCTATCTTTCTATCTATCTATCTATCTATCTGTCTATCTCTATCTATCTATCTATCTATCTATCTGTCTATCTATCTATATACGTATACATATAGGCCTATGTATATCATACAAAGAGAGAAAGTTAGAGAGAGAGAGAGAGAGAGAGAGAGAGAGGAAGAGAGACAGAGACAAACAGACAAACTGACTGAGAGTATTTATAGGAGAACGAGAAAATTGGCAGCAATGAACTCGACCTTCACGGCAACAGGTCAGCTGGGGTAATAATACCCCGAGGAATCACTTTGGGAGAGAGACAGACAGAGAGAAAGAGAGAGGGAGAGAGAGAGAAGAGAAGAGAACAAGCGATCATCGTGCAACAAGGCCGCGTGTGAAGTGGTCCGTTAAATCATCTCCGTATGAATTCTTAATCCTTATAGGTGAGCTCTCACTCTGTCAGAATCAAACATTCTTGCGATTGACCTCTAACCATTTTGAAGCCATGAAATATAGGAATGTTGATATCTTAATGTAATGAAGAAGAACTATAGTGGGGCAATTGATTATGAGTTTTGGATGGATCAGTTCATTGGCTTGTCATCCCATGACTGTGCTATTATTATACTAAGCCCAGCAGCGTCTCGTGAAGGTGGTTTTATAGAGTTTTGGTTTAAAGTGTGAGAGCTAAAAAAATGTTTGAGGTACATAGTACGGGAAATGCCAGAGGTAATACCCCGCCCATACCGCGGTAAAACCGTGACATAAAAAAATCAGTATTTGGATTGATATTTACATTTAAAGGACAAGTTCACCTTCATAAACATAAGGATTGAGAAAATGCAACAATATTAGTAAAACACATCAGTGAAAGTTTGAGGAAAATTGGACAATCGATGCAAAAGTTATGAATTTTTTAAATTTTTGTGTTGGAACCGCTGGATGAGGAGACTACTACAGCTTGTGAGTCATATGCGTACAACAGTATAAAGAAAATATAAAAGAAAATTCAACATATTTTCACTTTTTTCGCATAATAAAAGAGTAATTGACTTGCCTCTTTCTAAAGGCAGGGGGAATAATATTACCCATAACATTTATCGGTAACGAGTCAGGGGAATGTGTACTTTTTTCAAAAGATGGAATTTTGTGAAATTCTCTTTATATTTTCTTTATATTGTTGTACGCATGTGACATCTAAGTTATTCATACACTGCAGTAGTCTTCTCATCCAGCGGGTACTGCAAAAAAACTTCAAAAATTCATAACTTTTGAACGGATTGTCTGATTTTCCTCAAACTTTCCATGATGTGTTCTACTAATATTGCTACATTCTGTCAATCCTTATGTTTATGAAGGTGAACTTGTCCTTTAATCTTCTGCAAGCTTATAGCTCTGACATTTTACCTCTGGTACTTTTTTACTTCTGACATTTTTATCTCTGACATTTCTACCTCTGACCTTTATCCCTCTGGCGTACATACTTTTGACATTCTTTACTACAACAACTTTAAGCTCTCGTGTTTCTATGTGGAAAAAGAAGTTAAAAAAGGGAACAGAGATTGTTTGGCTGTTGGATTAATCAATTCTTTGTTTTCCTCGCCTAACACTGCGGCGGCTGCAGGTGGTGGGAGGGGGTGGTATGATTTCCGTGTCTTTTTTTTTGGGGGGGGGGGGGAGTAACTTCTTGTTTTTCTTTTCGTTATCAAATGAACTATGCAATGAACTATGCAATGCAACTTTATGTTGACTTTGCAACTTCATCATGACTTGCAATGCAACTTCATCATGACTTGATTTATCATACTCTGATCAGCACTTATGTGGCCAAAAGAATATCAGAATATTTTTCGTATAATGATATGATATTTCTATTTTTTTTTCATGCAGATTAATTGGATACACCTATGCGAAAACCTTTCAAACCATGATTCTACCGTTGACATCATCTGTCAATCATTGCTATAGTACTAATAGATTATTAAACACAAAACTTGAATGCACCTTCCCAAAGACCGAGCATAGTTTGCGCCTGCTGCCTGCAATGTATTTTGCTAATCGTATTAGTACCTTAGCATTGCTTGTCAGATGATGTCACTTGCAGAATCTAGGCTCGGATTCTTTTTTTAATATATCCAATTAAACTGAAGAAAAGTAATAGAAAAAATATTATAAAACATATATGGCACATATCAAGGTATTCATTTGACCGCGTACAAAATAATGTAAATGATGTTTCCTGTTTCGTGAATCAACACAAGTCAGCATGCATTTGCATTATATACCTCTTTAAAGCTCCCGACCTGCATCCGTCCTCCAAGGATTTTTTAACCCTTTGTTTGCCGCATTGATTTCTTGTCTATAAGTTTGTGTGTGAAATTCGGGCACATTACACTCATTAGCACAGAAAGGGGCACTGTGGCATAGTGGATAAAACTCCAGACTCCTGATCGGAGGACCCGAGTTCGAATCCCGCCCAGTGCTTATGTCCTTGGACAAATGGGTACCTGGCAACGCTAGGGTA